>NC_090932.1:1010209867-1010530350 GCF_040938575.1 Ambystoma mexicanum | reverse complement strand
CTAACAGGGAATAACAACATTCCATGTGCTCAATCTGTACCTGAAGTGTCTCCTTGTAGATAAAATGCCTCTGCAAGACTTAACCAGAAGAACACCTTCCGCAATTTAAGCTATCTCCATTTGCTAAGCCCTGTACACGGGGATATCATCATCCATGACCCGAGCTAAAACGGCCGATCCACATGGATTCCAATATTTACATAACTTCTTTCATCCGTAATCTTAAGTCAATAGTCTAGGCTATGGGTGCACAACATACGGCCCGCGGGCCAGTTGCGGCCCGCCATGCTCTTTTGTCCGGCCGCGAGGCACAAAGACTTTCCTAATGGAGGGCGGCCCGCGGCCGCCCTCCATTAGGAAAGTGTTTGTTGTGTTCCGGGCCGGACAAAACACTGGCCCTCATTGGCTCAGCACACACACGCACCACGTCGCTCCTACGAGCCACGTAATGCATGTGTGCTGCACCAATGGAGGGCCAGCACTACGGCTGGCGTGGTCCATAAGGCTTGATGCCGGAAGGCATTTCAGCCTTGGACTACGCCAGCCGTAGTACGATTCCAGCGTTCCAGCTTACCTGCCTTCCAGCCTTCCAGCACGTCTCCGGTAAGTGCTCTGTTTGTGTTTGTGTGTCGGGTTTGTTTTACTTTATGTTTGTGTGTGTATGTTGAGATGCGGGGGTGGGGGGGTGTCGGATGTGTATGAATGTTTGTATTTGAATGTATTTTGTGTGTATGTTGAGATGCGGGGGTGGAGGGGGTGTCGGATGTGTATGAATGTTTGTATTTGAATGTATTTTGTGTGTATGTTGAGATGCGGGGGTGGGGGGGTGTGTCGGATGTGTATGAATGTTTGTATTTGAATGTATTTTGTGTGTATGTTGAGATGCGGGGGTGGGGGGGTGTGTCGGATGTGTATGAATGTTTGTATTTGAATGTATTTTGTGTGTATGTTGAGATGCGGGGGTGGGGGGGTGTCGGATGTGTATGAATGTTTGTATTTGAATGTATTTTGTGTGTATGTTGAGATGCGGGGGTGTCGGATGTGTATGAATGTTTGTATTTGAATGTATTTTGTGTGTATGTTGAGATGCGGGGGTGGTGGGGTGTCGGATGTGTATGAATGTTTGTATTTGAATGTATTTTGTGTGTATGTTGAGATGCGGGGGTGGGGGGGTTGTCGGATGTGTATGAATGTTTTGATTTGAATGTTTTTTGTGTGCTGAGTTGGGGGTGGGGGTCCGGGTCTGTATGGGTGCATGTTTCTGTGTGTGCTGAGTTGGGGATGGGGGGTTCGGGTCTGTATGGGTGCATGCTTGAGAGTGTGTGCTGAGTTGGGGGTGGGGGTTTGGAGTTGGGGGGTTCGGGTCTTTATGGGTGCATGTTTGTGTGTGTGCTGAGTTGGGGGGTGGGGGTTTGGGTCTGTATGGGTGTTTGTTTGAGAGTGTGCTGATTTGGGGGGGTGGGGGTTTCGGGTCTGTATGGGTGCATGTTTGTGTGTGTGCTGAGTTGGGGGTGTGGGGTTTGGGTCTGTATGGGTGCATGTTTGTGTGTGTGCTGAGTTGGGGGGTGGGGGGTTCGGGTCTGTATGGGTGCATGCTTGAGAGTTTGTGTGCTGAGTTGGGGGATGGGGGTGTGGGGTTCGGGTCTTTATGGGTGCATGTTTGTGTGTGCTGAGTTGGGCGGTGGGGTTCGGGTCTGTATGGGTGCTTGTTTGAGAGTGTGCTGATTTGGGGGGATGGGGGAGTTCATGGCTGTATGGGTTCATGTTTGTGTGTGTGCTGAGTTGGGGGGCGGGGGGTTCGGGTCTGTATGGGTGCATGCTTGAGAGTGTGCTGAGTTGGGGGTGGGGGGGTTTGGAGTTGGGGGGGTGGGGGGTTCGGGTCTTTATGGGTGCATGTTTGTGTGTGTGCTGAGTTGGGGGGTGGGGATTCGGGTCTGTATTGGTGCTGGTTTGTGTGTGCTGATTTGGGGGTGGGGGTTTGGTTGGGGGTGAGGGGGCCATGAGGTGGGGGGTTTGGTTGGGGGTGAGGAGGCCATGGGGCATAGTGTTTGGTTGGGGGTGAGGGACATGGGGCATAGTGTTTGGTTGGGGGTGAGAGGGCCATGGGGCATAGTGTTTGGTTGGGGGTGAGGGACATGGGGCATAGTGTTTGGTTGGGGGTGAGGGGGACATGGGGCCTAGTGTTTGGTTGGGGGTGAGGGGGACATGGGGCATAGTGTTTGGTTGGGGGTGAGTGACATGGGGCATAGTGTTTGGTTGGGGGTGAGGGGGACATGGGCATAGTGTTTGGTTGGGGGTGAGTGACATAGGGCACAGTGTTTGGTTGGGGGTGAGGGGGACATGGGGCATAGTGTTTGGTTGGGGGTAAGGGGGACATGGGGCATAGTGTTTGGTTGGGGGTGAGTGACATGGGGCATAGTGTTTGGTTGGGGGTGAGGGGGACATGGGGCATAGTGTTTGGTTGGGGGTGAGTGACATGGGGCATAGTGTTTGGTTGGGGTGAGGGGGCCATGGGGCATAGTGTTTGGTTGGGGGTAAGGGGGCCCTGGGGCATAGTGTTTGGTTGGGGGTGAGGGCGACATGGGGCATAGTGTTTGGTTGGGGGTGAGTGACATAGGGCGTAGTGTTTGATTGGGGGTGAGGGGGACATGGGGCATAGTGTTTGGTTGGGGGTAAGGGGGACATGGGGCATAGTGTTTGGTTGGGGGTGAGTGACATGGGGCATAGTGTTTGGTTGGGGGTGAGGGGGACATGGGGCATAGTATTTGGTTGGGGGTGAGTGATATGGGGCATAGTGTTTGGTTGGGGTGAGGGGGCCATGGGGCATAGTGTTTGGTTGGGGGTAAGGGGGCCCTGGGGCATAGTGTTTGGTTGGGGGTGAGGAGGCCATGGGGCATAGTGTTGCACTCCAAGAGTGAACCCAATAATAAAGCTAAAACAGGCACAGTTAGGAGATGTTCATCTTTGGCTTTTTGAGGAAACCTGACTCAACGAAGGCCATACTCCTCTTGGGCAACCCAAAGAGCAAACTGTAGCAGTCCAAAATAACGGCATGTCCAATCTAGGGTCAATAAAATATATATAAGTTAATTAAACAGGCGAGATACAATAACTAAATAGAAATAAATTATAACAATGGAAAATGTGTAGTACAGCCTCCTGCCACGCCCACATTTACTTTTCGGCCCACTATAGCCCTCATGTAAGGTACTTTCGGCCCTCTGTCAAAATCAGTTGTGCACCCCTGATCTAGGCTATTCGCCTGAACATTTTACCTCAAGTTTGAATGTTCCCTAACCACAAAGAAATGACTTCTACCTCTGCTCCTTTCTCCACTAAACTTCACAATACTTGACAATACTTCACGATACTCAACAATACTACACCAATATTCAACAATACTGATCACCACTCCACACCCAACTTTTCTTTACCACCCCCCTCAATTGCTGTGTGGCAGAGTCAATACTTACAATCCGTGATCCACTGATGCTGCTCGGCCACCAGCTCTCCCCAAAACTGCCACACCACCCTTCTTGTCTGCTGGGCTCTTCACGGACCGCAGGCAGGATATTTCCAAGACGGATGTATTACTTCATGACTGCTTCGCTGGGAACTGCTCCTCTTCCCATCACAAATGGCAATTGTTTGGTACGGCTGCACCACGTGGGTGAAGACCACAACATTTAGCTTTCTTTTCTGCAATGATTCTGCTACTTTGCAGGTGGCTCCTTGTCTCTGAGGCTAGGAATGTTCTGCTTGTCTCTGACCTTGAATGCGAGCCCTGGCCTAGTGCTTTATGCAGCCTAATTCTGCTTTTCTTCACCTCTCCTTCAGAGGCCTGTGGCTTTATGTAATTGTACTATTGCAATGCTATAATTGCTATATGTCTATATTGTGCTATTCCTCTTATAGGTTAGTACTATTTTGGCTCTTCCAAGTTACTTATACGATCCTGTAGTTCCATATGGTTAGTTGCAATAAGCGTCTGCAAGCTTGCCCTGCATCTCTTGCTTTGTGGCATTTCTGTGTTTCTGCATTTGGCTAATGAGAGAAAATAATAAAGGCTTTTCTCAGCAGTATGTATATGTATCGGTCCTCCATCTACATAAGTGTGTAAGCATGTTCATCATGTGTGCACATCTGTGTCCGTGTAACTTCATGCATGGATGTGAGTTTGCTTCATGGCTAACGTTTCTATGTTGTGGTGTCGCTAATGACATAAGCACAGTAAGATATTTGTCATTAGTCGATCAGGTCCAGCGAGGCACCTCCATCCATAAGCAATGAGGTGCCTGTCTGGGGTTTATGGACAATCACATTGGCTACAACCCATTTTGTAACATCACTCCTCTACATGCTTTAGCCCCCTTCCATTTCAAACCACCATATTGAAAGTAAACTGATGTATTTCTGTAGTGCGAGGAGTACAACTAAGACAGAAAATAGTAGGACAAAAAAAGAGCACAGAAAACATGAGGATTACTGACTGTGCTAGTACTGAGACGAGGTGGCTTGCAGGAGGCATGAGGAATTCCAAGGAGCCATTGACAACAGGGGTTGACTTTACACTGGGGCGAAGTAAGCCCTATAAAGAGGAAAGAGAAGAAGGACTCAGCATCTTCTTCCTCCCTCGTCGGAGAACCTGGGAGTTTTGAAGTCTGCACTCAACCCGAAGCGAGAGCTCTGCAGAGGACGCCATTGAGTGGCTGAACGAGTCTGTGACGGATCCTGCATTGGAAGGCCCAAGCCCAGCAGGAAGCAGGTGAAGCAGTGGCACGACCTCTAGGAGGAGGTGGACTGAACGGTGCTGAGATTACAAGAAGCCACAACACACAGAGCCACTGCAGAAGCAGTGATGGAGCAAACAGCTACTGGAATCAAGAAGGAGACTGACCCCAGTCCCTGGAGAGATTGGCACCATGCGAGTAAGTACCTGAAGGTAATGGAAAGCATGGGCAGCCTGGTAGTGATATGGAGGGAGGAAAGAGGTTTCCAGTTCAGGCCTCGGCAAGCGTGAGACCTATCAGACGGTCATCAAGGGTCGGGGACCCAAAACAAGATAAAGAGTGCATCTGAGGAAATCTTCCTCATCCCAATGGTGGCGAAATGTCCACTGAACACCAGAGAAGGGCCTAGGACCCCAAGAGATAAGAACCAAGCATTTGATTAAATCAACCTTGCCCCACTGGCAGGGATAAGTCCACTGACCACCAGAGAAGGGTTTGGGGCCCTAAGAGAACCAAACATATGAGGCAATCTCCCTCATGCCACTGCCAGAGATAAGTCCACCGGCCACCAGAGAAGGGTCTGGAATCCTTAACAGAAGAGAATCAAGCATTCGAGGAAATCTTCCTTGTACCAGTGGTGGAGATAAGTCCACTGACCACCAGAGAAGGGTCGAGGAGCACGATATAAGTGAAAGAGTATCAAGATAAAACCCACGTTAAAAAAAGAACACTCAAACACCAGAAGAAGGGAGTCATTCTCCTGGTGAGAAAACTGAAACATTTTAAGTACACTGAAGAATCACCAGGGGAAGAGAGTCATTCCCCCTGGACTTGTGAACTGTATTGGAACTGCAGACCAGTACCAGGAGAAGGGAGTCATTCTCCTGGTCCAAAGGTTTGACTATACAAAAGTGCTGGAACTACCAGCCAGGGGAAGGCAGTCATTCCCCCTGGCATTTGTTTACAAGAGAACACTTTGGGAAACACCACCCATATACCAGGAGAAGTGAGTCATTCTCCTGGGGAAAGAACTTTCTGTTAGATTGCTACAAGTCAGGGGAAGGGAGTCATTCCACCTGTCACCTTTTTGCAAGAGAACATTTTGGAAACATCACTCCTATACCAGAAGAAGGGAGTCATTCTCATGGAGAAGTAACTTTCTGTTGAATAATATTAGTCTTTAGTTTTAGTGTAAGGTATAGAATTAGGTTGTGACACAGGACTGTAGACTTTCATTTGGATGGACATTCTGACAGATCCCTTTAGTATAAATTTGAGGCAGGGAAACCACTTTTAGGAATAGGGATATTGAGGATTCTTTTTACTATCAATAAAAGTCTATAACAAAAAATATGCCACACTTGTGTCAGTATCCTTCCTCAACACCCTTACATATGCTGTCAGAGTGGGATCCGACTCAACTGATATAAATTGGGGAACCCTGAAATGCTCCAAACTGAGTAGCCAGGCCACTGGTCCCATTGTAGCTACTAGTGAGTCTATAGGGTTCAACCTGCACAGTAGTCGGGATGTCTCTATAGAGGGAGAAGAATGGCAGTTGATCCCCACAGGACAAATCTGGTCACAACCAAGTCCGGCCTAGCTTGGAGATACGGCTTGGAAGTAATGGCTGGAGTAATACACTCGGACTACAGGGTTGACATAAAAATTGTAATTCAGAACAATGGGAAAGAAACATACTATGTGAATACTGGGAAGAAGATCATCGAGGGAATGTTTGAATGGGCTCTTTTTTGCAAACCAGTAGTGGTTTAAGAACAAGAGCTCACAGAAAGAGGTACTAAGGATTTTGGACAGGCTGTTGAAGAACCCCCATCTATTGTGGCCCAGTAACCCTGAGGGCCACTGGTGTAGAGACTCAGATCATTCCTGGCCTAGCTTTCATGCAGCAAAATGACCCTATTATGGAAGCCTTCTTAAAGGTAGTTCCCAAAGAAGAAAGAAGATCTAAAAAAGGCCAATTTTTTTTTCTGAAACAAGGTCCTCTCTATCGGGAGATCTCATCCCAGAAGGGAGAACTACGACCCATATTGTCATCCCTAGGAGCCTTATGGGAGGTTGTCCTGGAGATAGCTCATGCCCATTTGACTTCGGACATTTAGGAATGGCAAAAATATAGCAGCAGATTATCAACAGGTTTTATTGGCCCAAGCTTTACACTGACATCAAGGACTTCATAGCCACGTGCCCCCTATGCCAGAAAACAGCACCACACCCCCCTTCACCAGCCCCGTTACAGCCTCTCCCTATAACAGATGTACCCTTCCCTAAAATTGGCATGGACATAGTGGGCCATTAGAACCATCCAAACTAGGGAATAAGTATATTCTAGTAATTCTAGATTATGCAACTCCATATCCAGAGGCCTTCCCGGTGAAAAACAATACCTCACAACTGATTCTTAAAAACCTCATACCTTTTCATTCAGGGGTGGGCTTACCAAAATAAATATTGACTGATCAAGGAGGTACCTTTATGTCGAAATTTAATGGCAGAAGTGAAGGAGATTTTACAGATCAAAACCTTACATGCCTCTGTTTACCACCCTCAGACAGACGATTTAGTGAAACGTTTTAATAAAACATTGAAGAATGTTCTAAAAAAATTGTGGAAGCAGATGGATGCAAATGAGACACAGTGATCTCTTGGGCCCTCCCTAGGGGGTTCCCCTTTTGAGCTCCTTTACGGACGCAACCCCTGAGACTTACTGAACATGCTCTGGGAGATGTGGGAGGAAAGGGAAGAGGCAGTAATATTGTCCTACCACTTCTATGTGTGTGTTTTCTCTATGTTTTCTGCCATGAGGGTCCAGACTGGATCTGTGGCAGTGAGCTCTTCATGTTTTCCTTTTGGTGAACAATACCCTTAGGATACCCTTATGGCACTCATGGGTGCGGGTACTGTCATGATCACAGCCAGGGTCCATGGTCTTAATTCAAGTGTTCAGCAATAGAAGGTTGCAGCCTTTTCAGATAAGACAAACTTACTCTGTTAAATGTTTTCTCTTCCTGATTACGCACGCAACCATTCCACAACCAAAGATCCTCCCGGGATAACAAAATCTCGTATTTAGATAGGTGCTTCAGCAGTAGCACTCGCGCCCAACTCTCCATACGAAGTAAGGTGTCCATACTCTTCTCATTACGCCTCAAAATTTCAGCAAGCTCTTCGTCCTCCAAGAATCTGCAAAGAGAAAGAAGAATTTAAAAGTTTGAATGAGATCTCTCCAATTTAGAGAACTTTTAAAATCAGAAAGACAACAGTTATCCTCATTTGTTTTTTCTGTCAAAAGACTCATTACTTAAAAGAGTTCGGCAGCACTCCAATCCACAATTTCAACACGTTAGACAGCAGGACGGCGAGCTCCATAAATATAAAACATAGGTGAGGAGGGTGTGTGGTCTCAGATACAGAAGGAAGTTAATCTCTGGGTGAAGTTAGTTAGACTCATTAGTTATCACCACACTATACACTTACAATACCTCTATTCTATCTATCTAAATGTATTAACAGGAAAAGAACCTAATGGCTTCAGTGTAGCAGGTCAACAAGCTCAAGATCATTATGCTCCCGAGGAGTCCAGGTAAGCATTACAGGTACACTCTTGTAGCACTTATGTGTGTTTTTGGACACCTGTGTATTGCCCACAGAGCAGATAATGGGCTGGTGGCAGCTACATGCTGACTTGGCAGTGGCTCTGAGTATCCTCCATTATTGGGATACCCAGGCCTTGCCACGGGAATCAATGGATTCCTAATAGAAGACAAGATGACCCCTGTGGCCTCTTGGTTTCTGTTGCCTTTTACCTTGTTTCCCCACGATCCTGGGGTGCCCTGACTCTGTTCCTTCCCCTGACTGGTTTTTGGGTGGAAATACCATATCTGGCTCTGGGTCTTACTCCTGTCAGACTGACTGGAGCCTTCCCAGAGGCTGTGTGTTGTGGGTACACCCTAGGAGTGGTACCTGTGTGAATGGAATCTGAAGTGAACTCACATTCTGTGTTATGGGTGTCTGGTTTCTGTGTGTGACACAATGACTGAGACAGCCCTGGCTGAAACTGTCATGAATGCACTGTAGTGTGCTGAAAGGCTGGGTGCCTACCCCAATCCACATTCTTTGTTATGGGCATCTGGGTGGAGTGAATGGCCTGAATGCCTGTGAGCTTGATTGGCTCCCTGCCTGCCTGAATGCCCTTCTGCATGATTGGTTGATTGAGCCTGGCTCACCCTGAGTGAATGGGAACCAATGTGTATAGCAGGGGACCTCTCACTCACCAATTTGTTCAGAAGCTGAAGTCTAAGCTGATTCAAGAAGAAGCTGTTCCTTGAAGCCCAGCTGGAGGAGAAGTCTGCTGCTGCATTTCCTTCATGTAATCCAAAAGCTGCCATGTTCTTCCAAGGACTGATCCAGAGAGGACCTGCAAAGGAGACCTCCACCCAAGCTACGGAGGACCACCGTGCAAATGTCTACTCTTCATCAGAAGTACCATGGAAGCTAGTCCTGTGTGCCTGCTGTCTGGAGAAGGAGTCTTTGTGAGTCCTGACGAGGAGTGCCCAGACATCTTGAGTCAAAGAAGTCCATTGGTGTCACACAGGGTCTGGCGGTGCATTTCGTGACCGCTGGAAGCCGTTGCTGTCTACCGCCCAGAAGAGGGGGTACCCTGTCATAGTGCTGCTGGACACCCAAAGCTGCAAAAATTCCAAACTGCCTAAGAACATTTCAAGGGACATGCTTGCCATCACCACTGACCACTTTTTCGCACCAGAGAGAGTCCAAAGTCGCTGAGTGCAGAGGAAGGTCCATCAGTGGGTTTCCCGTAACCAGAAGCAACAAAGACATCCCCAGGGTCCAGACTTGGTGAAGGTCCATAGTCCACTCCAGTGGTTGAGTCCAGGTCACCAGAAGTCATCCCGAGGTGGAAAACCGTGATATTCCAAAACCAACACCAAAAGGGACCTATGCACCTTTCGCCACCAGAAGTCATTGAACGGCCACATGGGTCTTACTCTCATCTGCCAAGCCTTTAAGGAGCCCACAGCAAGTTTCATCTTAACAGGACTTCTACAGTCTGAGAAATCGTTGACCAAAGCAGAGTACCGCGAAGAGTAAAACTGCTGCACTTCAGAAAGACTTTGGTTTCATTTTTCTCCTGGACTCAGCATTCCAGTGGCTCCTTCTTCCAAGGTGGCTCCATCCTCAGATGGATTCGTCGAGTGAAACCAAGAAACTCTGCCACTTCACCTGCCAAGGCACCAAAGGTACTGTGACGAGGAAGAGCATCTTCTATCCTCAGGAGTCATCCAGGGGTCCCAGATTTGTCTTGGATCCTGTTCACTTGTGGCCTCTCAGGTACTTTGGGGTAGTATAACCTTTTTAAAGAAAGCAAAAGGTTATTGAACATTATTTGACTGGGCTGTAAAACACAAGATAAGTTACTCCCTAACTGTTCTGTTACAGGTTGCACATGTGGGGGGACCTTCACAGAGGATTGTATATCTAGTCTAACGAAAGCATTCTGCCACTGTTCACAACTAACCTGCCATTCTTCCCTAGTCTATGCTGATACACTTCACTTAAGAATTCACATGCCTATGCAAAACTGTCTGCAGTTACTGCATCTAATAGTGAATTTAAGTATTGTGTGGTACCACATAGAGTGTATATATTTTCCGTTCTTTGTATAAGTATTTTCAAGTACAAAGTGTTATTATTTAAATGTATATATATTCCCAAATCTTATTTTATATAAAGAAGCTGTGTTATCACCTAGCATAGTCTGTGGGCATTCCTTTGATAGGGCTTCGGGACTCACCGTACTTAAGAACCTGCCTGCATCGCCTCCTGAGAGCTTAACTCTTGGTTGCTCATCCATTCTACCATATAGAGAACCTTGACTGGGGTTGCTCTATGCCTTTGTCCCAACCATATAGAGGACAGAAGTACAGATACCCACCTTCAGTCTTTACAGTTACCTAGGTCACAAAAAGCCCACAGGCTTAAAAAGCACATGCCTATTGTGTGGAAGCTAGTCCAAAAACATCTAGGGCAGGCCCAAAAAAACGAAATAGATCTATTACAATAAAAAGGCAGCACCACAGTCCATTTGCATCGGACAAACCGTGTTAGTCCTCTTACCCACCTCAGAGCACAAAATGCTTTTGCGATGGTACAGACCATATGAAATATTAGAGAGGACAGGTCCATATAACTATAAAGTCGCCGAGCCGGACAGAAGGCTCAAACCCCAAATATATCACATAAACCTTCTAAAGGAATGGAAGGAGGACTCAGTGGAGTCCTCTTCTGTCCTAATGGCCACCTTATTAACTGAAGAAAAAATGGAACGTAGTCTGGTTCCCTCTGATCTACCAGAGTGACAATAACAGGACATCCAGGATCTAATAGATCAATTGCCAGATGTCTTCAATAGTGAACCTGGGCGAGTGAAAGGAATTAAATATAACATTCACCCCCTGCCCGAGGTAAGGTGATTAACCTGAGGCCTTACTAAATTCTGGAGGCAAGATAGGAGATAGTCCCCCACGATGTTGAGAAAATGCTAGCTGCAGATATAATTGAACCATCACAGAGTGCATGGTCATCATCAATAGTCCTTGTGGCCAAACCAGATCAGTCATGGAGGTTTGTAGAGACTTCCAGAAGTTGAACGCCATATCCTCAGATTGACGACCTAATCGACAGACCCCGTGCTGATACAGTGAAAGAGTATCAAGATAAAAACCCAAGTTAAAAAAATGAAGTCTCAAAAACCAGAAGAGAGTCATTTTCCTGGTGAGAAAACAAACCTTTAAGTACACTGAAGAGATGCCAGGGCAAGGGAGTCATTCCCCCTGGCCTTGTTGTGAACTGTATTGAAAGTGCAGACCAGTACCAGGAGAAGGGAGCCATTCCCCTGGTACAGAAGGTTGACTGCACAAAGTGCTGGAGCTACCTGCCAGGGAAAGGGAGTCATTCCCCTGGCATTTGTTTACAGGGGGACATTGTGGGAAACCCCACCCATATACCAGGAGAAGGGAATAATTCTGCTGTGAAAAGAACTGTCTGTTAGATTGCTAGAAGCCAGGGGAAAGGAGTCATTCCCACTGGCACCTTTTTGCAAGAGAACATTTTGGAAACATCCCTGTATACCAGGAGAAGGTGTCATTCTCTTGGAGAAGTAACTTTCTGTTGGGTTATATTAGTCTTTAGTTGTAGTGGAAGGGATAGAAGTAGGTTGGGACACAGGCAGTTCATTTGGATGGACATTCTGACAGGTCTTTTAGTATTACTTTTAGGCAGGGAACCCCCTCTTAGGAATAGGGATAGTGAGGATTCTTTTTACTATCAATAAACGTTTATAACAACAAATATGCCACACTTGTGTCAGCTTCCTTCACACCCTTACAGCATACTCACACTAACGTTCACTTGCAGCTGCAGTAGATGGTTGTGCAGCCTGGCTCCCCTAAGAGAACAACCAACACTCACCAACCACCGCAGGAAGCAGGCTCACGCTAACATTCAGATGCAGCTGCAGTGGATGATTGCAAAGCCTGGCCACCCTAAGGTAATAAGTCACACTGCCCAACCTTTGCAGAGATCAGACTTACACTAACATGCACATGCAGCTGTGGCGGATGGTTGCAAAGCTTGGCCACCCTAAGAGAACAACCGCCACTCGGCAACCACCTCAGAGTGTAGCCTCACACTAACGTTCACATGCAGCTACGATAGATGGTTGCACAGCCTGAATGTTCTTAGAGAACAACTGACACTCACCAACCATTACAGAGATCATACTCACACTAACATTCACATGCAGCTGTGGCGGATGGGTGCAAAGCCTGGCCAACTTAAGAGAACAACCAACACTACCCAACTACAAAAAAGAGCATACCCACACTAACGTTCACATGCAGCTGTGATAGATGGTTGCACAGGATGGCTGTTGTTAGAGAACAACTGATACTCCTCAACCACTGCAGAAAGGAGACTCACACTAGCATTCACATGCAGTTCTGGTAGATGGTTACACAGCCTGGCTGACCTAAGAGAACACCTGACACTCACCAACCACCACCGAAAGCAGACTCACACTAGCATTCACATTCAGCTGTGGCGGATGGTTTCAAAGGCTTGCTGCATTAAGAGAACAACCGACACTCAGCAACCACTGCAGAAAGCAGATTTACACTAACATTCATAAGCAGCTGTGGTGGAAGGTTGCAACCGCCACTTAGCAACAACCCCAGAGTGTAGACTCACACTAACGTTCACATGCAGCTACGATAGATGGTTGCATAGCCTGGCTGTTCTTAGAGAACAACAACATTCACATGCAGCTGCAGTGGATGGTTGCAATGCCTGATTGCCCTAAGAGAAAAACCGACACTCACCACCACAGAAAGCACACTCATGCTTACATTCACATGGTCGGATGGTTTCAAAGACTGGCCACACTAAGGAAAAAATTGACACTCCCCAACCATTGCAGAGAGCACAATCCCACTAACAGTCACATGCAGCTGCATTGGATGGTTGCAAAGCATGGGTAACCTAAGAGAACAACCAACACTCACCAACAACCGCAAACAGCAGACTCACACTAACATTCACATGTAGCTGTGGTGGGTGGTTGCAAAGCCTGGCCACCCTAAAACAACAACTGACACTCACCAATCACAGCAGAGAGCAGGCATCACCAATCTCAGCATTCACGGTCAGCAACAATAGCCGGCTGCAAAGCCTGACCACCCTGAGAGGACAAGCCACACTCACTAATCAGCAACAATAACAGACTTACACTAACATTTAAGTTTAGGTGCAGCAGAAGCTGCAAAGCTTAACCTTGTTGAACGAACAAACCACTCACACCAGCTACTAAGCTTACCATTCAAATAGCAGGAAGGTTTGATCACACACAGAACAAATACAGAAAACAAAATGGTCATCGAGATAACATGCATTCCTGGTACTGCATCGCCTTCCACTGATGTCCTCGATCTCCAGCGACAATTACCGAGCCCATTTCCCATTGACCATTCACTGGCCCCATGTTATCCTCTAATAACTCTGGCCAACAAGGCCCCGACATTTTCTTTCAATTTAGAAATGGGATCCCAAAGGTCTCTTTCAAGACGACACAAATATCTGTCAATCTGGCTGGTGAATTAGTCAGAGAAACACAGACCCAAACTGAGCATAATCAGCCCTTTCATCAAACAAAGATCATACCGACACCAGCCCATCGATCATGCACAGGCTTGCACATAGGGATGGACCACATTGACCTGCCCACAATGCAAGGACGATACAGTTTACCTACCGTAGAATCCTAGATCATGTTAGTCCTTCCAAAGGTAAGGTGACCATATGTCTGGGTTCTGGGGAGGACAGTCCCAGTGTTCTCACACCAGATCCCTTTGTCCTGGCCAGCATCTGTAAAAAAGTAGAATGTTCCAGCCATTACAAAAGGCTGCACAGCTGGGTCTTTGGCAGGGGGTATACAGTGATATTGATGAATCCACAATAACGAATGACTTTAATAACGAGCCCTAAATAACGAAGACATATCGAATTATTTGATTAAAGTATATATGGGGGTGGGGTAAGGGATTAAAATGGGTGGGGAGGGGGATGGAGCGGGGTAATAAAGCTAAGGAAACACAGGGTTTGGGGGGAACCCTCAAATAGAAAAACAAAAATAAATCGATATGTTTTCATTCTTTTTAATTCGTTAAAAATGTTTTCATTATTTTTGGATTCGTTAACATTACATGGAACCTTGGCAGGGCACTCGAAATGGTGAATGGAGATGAGGTCAGGACGGAAGACAATGCAAACGCAAGCATCTCTTATTGCTGCCAGATGTTCAGATGGCTATTGGTAATCGAGAACTAACGAAAGAGAGTATGGAGAAGTGATAGGCTGGAACATAATAAAGGACACTCTATAATTAAGCAATATGCCCCAAGCCGCGGGGATATTACCGAGTCAGGTAATGCCCCGGGGCCCATAGTTATAGGCCCGGGCAATGCTATTAGTATCCCGGCCCGCAAGACCGGGGTACTAATAGCATTCTTGGCTCACGTAACAGGAGACCACAATTAGGCCCATTTTGCAGTATTTAATTATTTTAAATGAATAAAACTTGGCACTCATCGTGTTCTTTCTTTGCAACTTGACAAGGGATGATTCAGCTTCTCACAATTACTGCCTTCAAGAATAGATAACCAGTTCTTGGCTTCTCCAGCCTTGACACCAGGCCAGACAGCCCTTCTTGATTCTTCCACGGTCCCAGCTACTTCTTTGCTGCAACACAGCTTCAGCCTTTCTCTTCATGGGTTTGAACTTACTAAAGTTGCGACACCGATGTCCAGCTTTTATATAATGGCGGCTCAGCCTGCCGTCTATTCACTAGGTATAGCTAGCTTCTATGATCACTTAGTTACTTGCATTACTGCAACTGTACAGTCATTGAATGGCTCTTCATATGTGCAATCTTTATCTCGCATATGAATGTTTACTTGATTCTTCACTTCGTCATTAGTTTCTATAAGGTTCATACACTCTCTTCTTCAGCCAGTCTTCTTAGTGTGCCACTCTCATCTGTTGTGACATCACCAGCTTCTCTTTCTCTCATTTTCATATTCTTTCGGGGATCTCCTCCATGAGATTGTCATCTCTTCGGGGACACATCTGATAGGGTCTTCTTAATGGATACCTTTTCTCAAAGATTCTCCGCAGAATAGTCATAAACGCTGGTGTCAAGGATAGCTCGATTTCTGGCTTCCAGCATATAGATGTGAAGAGGGTGGCACTTCCTGCAGGGGCACTTGGCTGCTCCTCTACACTTGGAACATGTATGCCCACCCAGAAGGGGAGGAAATGTAACCAGAGTATTGCTCCAGAGGGAGATCCATTGGATTGATCGACTCGATTCCATGTCCCCTCGAGGGATGAATGTTGATTGTGACCCAAGCTGTTATCTATAACCATCCAAACTAATCTTTGACAATTCTCCCTTATTCATAATCATTGTCCAGCTTGCCATATTCATAACACCTGTTTGCGTTTATCTAGCACCAGCACACTGTTTCTCATCTAACCTTCTAATTTTGATACCTTATCTCCCTCCAGTTAAGATCAGATCAATAGCGCCAAAATTGTACACATGTGTGCAAGCACACATATAGAAAAACATCGATCAGCAGCTCCAAACATCGAGCCAGGCACACTGGTTTGCCATTTTGACCTACTCAGCCTTGTCTATTTAGGTATACACATGCGCTCCACATCAGTTTGGATCACACAAACTTACACATATTCATTATCTACAGGAGCTAAACCTTTCCAACATGGTGATCTGTATTTCCAGCCACGCCAGTCAAAGGTACCAATAATACAGACACATGCATGCGCACAGGTTTCCATAACAACCTATGCTTTCTCTGAACGCAAAAAAAGCCTGCAGGATCAGAACCGCCAGAGCCTGCATGTTCCACTTCTACTGATCACTTTCAGTAAGTGTTTTTCATTTCATTTATTAATTCCCATGCAGTCGAAGGACTGCTTTGACAGAAATTTCATTGTGAGATCTGGCAAGCCGCTACGTGGCCAGAGTCATCCGATCGTTTACAGCACTTGCAAACCATCAATCTGTTGTCTGAAATTCACTTTTGTCCCACAGGACATGCAAATGATGCATTTGGCGCCAGAAACACAATTTCTGCCATAGAGGGGAAGTGCATATGCTCATAGAATCACACATGTCAGACATCTTCTATTCTTAACGTGGTCAAAGCGTGGGACCCAGTGCTACACTCTAGCGACTGGTCCCATGCTTGGCCACCAATATAAACCACTAGCAGCACCAGACACAGTGAAAGGTGTATCAGACCAGTCACGATTGACACTGAAATTTAATTTCTTATTCCTGACACTCTGTGAACTTCCAGGTCAGTTATTGATGCCCAAAGGTGATTAAAATGGCTTTTTTCGAATTAATATTTCCACTCACACAGTATTATTTCTATTTACAGCAGAGAAAAATAGAATTACAGATATTCTTTACCTGATGAAGGGCATGTCAGCCCGAAACACGTCATATTAAACAGAAGACTCGCTGGCCCATACCATCGTATATCAGTACAATAATCTTCTCATTAGGGATATCTGTCCCCAGCATCTTTTTAGTTTTTTTAATATTACCATGATGCTTGAAGCATGCTGTGTGAAATAAGACGAGTTTTAAAACCAAAGTGAGATTGTGTTGTGTCACGTTACTTTGCATGGTGCCATGCAGGGTTGGGGATAATAAAGTTAAAGTCATACTCTTTGTGTCCATTCTCTGTCTTTGACAATCTATTTAATGTAAGTTTAGATTATTATGACATATTAGTTTATTATGTTATGTGCATTCTTTTTCAGACATTTCTTTTCCTTTCTTTTTTTCTGCTGCGACCGCCGGAGTGGCTGCAGCTGCCACTTCTCCTTGCATCGGACGGCCTCCTAGTGCACTGATTGCACTTCCACTCTTGCCTGGCTTGCCCCCCTGGGTTACAGTGAGCAGCGCACGTTGCTCGAACAAAATGGATTTTGAAGGTACATTATTTGCGTGGACATGTTCATCATCCTCTTTTGTCCAAATGTTGTACCTGAGCCCAAAATCGCTTCGTTTCCATTATTGTTTGTGCAAGTGTGCACATATTATCCTTGCTGACTTTGCCATGCCAAGACGGCAGTGCCCTTTGTTCAGGCACCAGAGTGCTGGGGCTGGTATGCATGGGGCCCAGGATTGGCCATGGCCGCCTACATCATGGCCAATGAGGAGGCCGGCAGGCTTGGCCGGCCCTCCTCCCAAGGCCCGATCCTGGCCCCATGCAAAGTGCTCACTTTGCCTCTTTCCTTTCTTTTCCTGCTGCGACCGCCAGAGCGGCTGCAACTGCCACCTCTCCTTGCATCGGACGGCCTCCTAGTGCACTGATTGCACTTCCACTCTTGCCTGGCTTGCCCCCCTGGGTTACAGTGAGCGGCGCACGTTGCACGAACAAAATGGATTTTGAAGGACACATTATTTGCGTGGACATGTGCATCATCCTCCTTTGTCCAAATGTT
Source organism: Ambystoma mexicanum (assembly GCF_040938575.1). Lineage (NCBI taxonomy): Eukaryota > Metazoa > Chordata > Amphibia > Caudata > Ambystomatidae > Ambystoma > Ambystoma mexicanum. The sequence continues at coordinate 1,010,512,483 of NC_090932.1, read as the reverse complement.
GTACCTGAGCCTAAAATCGCTTCGTTTTCCATTATTGTTTGTGCAAGTGCGCACATATTATCCTTGCTGACTTTGCCATGCCAAGATGGCTGTGCCCTTTGTTCAGGCACCAGAGTGCTGGGGCTGGTATGCATGGGGCCCAGGATTGGCCATGGCCGTCTACATCATGGCCAATGAGGAGGCCGACAGGCTTGGCCAGCCCTCATCCCAAGGCCCGATGCTAAGGTCCCTGTCTACCCCTGTCCACCACGGTACACCGCAACACCGCTTCACGTGAGTCAGTGTCACCCCAATGCCCTCTGTGTGAGTCAGTGTACCCCCCACCCACCCCAAAGCCCCCCGTGTGAGTCAGTGTACCCTCCACCCACCCCAATGCCCCCCGTGTGAGTCCGTGTACCCACCACCCACCCCAATGCCCCCCGTGCGAGTCAGTGTACCCCCCACCCACCCCAATGCCCTTCTCGTTAGTCAGTGTAGCCCCCACCCACCCAATGCCCCCCATGTGAGTCAGTGTACCTCCCACCCACCCTAATGCCCCTGTGAGTGTCTGTCTGCCCCTTGCCCCCTCGTGAGTGTCAGTCTGCCCCCTTGCCCCCCGTTAGGTCTGTGTACCCACCTGCCCCCCTTGAAAGTGCCTTCTGCCCCTCCCCCTCCACTACCCCCTTATATGCCACTTTCCTACTCCTCACCCCTCTTTCTTTCTCCCTCTTCTCTTAGCACTTACTCTTATCATTTGTTCCCGTGACTTCTGATAGCAGCTTGTCTGCCTCCTCCTCCCTCCTTGTCTCCTCCTTCCTCCCCTCACCCCCTGCTCTATTAATTTGCAGCTGGCAAATGTGTACTGTAGCGTGTCTGTTCATCTCCTTCTCCCCACTCATATCCCCCCTCCTCCTGTTTACACCTCTTGCACTACATCAATTGTCGTCAGGCATAGTAATGTTACTGCTCGTTTTGTTCTCCTTCTTTCCCTTCCCTCTTTGCCTTATTTGTTCTATGCACTTGCACTATCCGAAATGTCGACAGGCCTATTACGATAGTTATTTTTCACATTCTGTATTGTTTCAAGGACTTTTATTGAATGCAACTGTATATTTCTATGTTCCCTCCCTCCTTGAAGCGCTTTGAAACACTTTGTGTATAGGCGCTATATAAATAAACAATCAATCAATCAATCAATCAATCAAAGCCTTAATAAATCTTTCTATTAACTAAACCTGGAAAGATATGTGGTCAACTGCTTAAATTGCCCACATCCTGTTTTTACCACCTAACCAAAGTATGTGATCCTGGCCAAATAACTTGATCTCAATGTGTTTACCCTGTAAGTGATTAATTTAATTGCCTACGTTATTATATTATTATAAAGTATTATACAAATAATCCTCACTCGTAGTTTAATGACTATAGAGTTGCTTCATATATAATAATACTGTCAGTCATGTATTTCACATCACAAAGTTATTCGCCACTTGGTTTACTCATGGCAACCTATTCTAAAGCCACTTCCTCTAGTGCCTCCCTCTATGAATCAAATACTAATGCTGCTTCTTGCAGTGCCCTTTCTGTCAAGTCACTTATGTTGGTGTCAATGCATGTGCAAATTAGGATGTTTGCATATATTTTGCCCAACAGGGCCTGGACAGAGCTCTAACAGATGAGTGTCAGTGCTGAAAATTGACCAAATTTACTGGGGGAACTCCCCGACCCCTCTATGCAGGAGGGATGGGATGGGCAGTAGGTGGGGTGGCAGATTATCAATGGTGTAGGTGCGACAGAGGGGCAGAGCTAGGTGTTGAATAGTGTGAGTGCCTCAAATATAGGTGGGTGGCTGCTATGCATAAAAACAAAGTGCATTTTGGGAACACAAGAATGACCACCAATTTCTCGAACATGTCTGTAGTAATAATTCAAAGGTTCATTCCTTTTGGGCATGCAATATGAATAGGCCTCGGATCTACATGGAACGGCGCTCCGGCAAGACCATTTTTGCCAGAGCACAGTCCGTCTTGTTCTGGGCCAATTCCTTCCCTGATGAGTGTCCTCCATCTATAATGGTCCTGCAGTTTTCTTGGTGCTGTGTTTGTGTTGAAATGCAATCTGCCACTAATTTACTGAAAAAGTGGATTTGAGGGGGTGCAAACTGTAACGCTCACCTGATTCTCGCAGAGGCGCCGGTCTTGACTGGGCGACTACCGTATCTTCAAAGGTGATGTGTAGCACCCGGTTGGCTCTTTGGGCTGGACCTCTGTGCACTGTATGCCTGATGTGTAGAGTAAGATGTCTGCAGATAGAAAATATGGGGTTAATGAACTGGGGTTATTGGGGTGTCCCTATCTCTTTCCTCTTCTCCTCTCCTGTAGACCCCCAAAGGTTAACGCTCTCACCTTAGGTAAGTGAATGCCGAGCTCTCCATCTGCCTCGGGGCAGGGTGCTGTAACCAGTTTCTTCACTGGATAGGTAGCGCAGGCCTCTTGACTTCAGAGGACTGCTGTCCGTCGTTTACTGCACGAACGGTAAGTTTCGAGTTGTTCAAATGTCTTTTAAAGTCTTTAGTAATGATGTCTCTTGTTTTGCAGGGTTCCGGCGATGGCGGATGACGGGCTGAAGTGAGTTGAAGATGGAGCCCGTGTGATGAATAGAAGCGCCTGGAAGCACGTAAGTAAGCGCTTGTTGCCTGCTTCACGATGCGCTCTAACTGTCTTTTTATTTTGCAGGTACGAGTTCGGAGCGGCTGCAGGGTGCCGGAATACCCACTGGATTAGATGTGGAAAGGAGTAATGGCACGTGAGTATTAAAGTTCCCCAATGTCTTTAAACGCACCTTGTTTTGTCTTTCAGATGCGGGATGCAGCGCCGAAGGCCTCCGGAGCGTGCGAAGAGTTGGTAAGCTTTTGTCTTTCAGATGCCGGAATGCTAACCTGTTCTTTCTTGTCTTTATAGGTGTTGCTGAAGACTGGATTCAGGATGGTAAGCCTTTGCCTTTCAGATGCTGGAATGCTAACCTGTTCTTTCTTGTCTTTATAGGTGTTGCTGAAGACTGGATTCAGGATGGTAAGCCTTTTTCCTTAGGCCCAGGACCGGATGCAGAAGACACGATGAGCGTTCTGCTGCAGAGGTTGCAGAATAACACAAAGCAAGATTCATCCACCGGGTGTGGTTTAAATAGCCTCCTGTAGTGCTTAGGTGTATCCTTCGTCAGCCACGCCTAAGTAAGAAAAGAGTTCCTGGTAAGAAAAGAGTTCCTGCCTTCCAGAAGAGTTCCAGTGTTCTGAATCTAGGGAGTGGCTCCAGCCCCACCCAACAGGAAAAGTAGTTCCAAACAGAAGAGGATCAGAGGCTCAACTGGCAGGCAAGTAAGCAGCATGGTCTGCTGAAGGTAAGTCCACCCAAGCATTATGAGCCCGGCGCTTCCAGCGCTGGGACTGGGCATATTTATGAGCCTGGTGCCACTGGCGCCAGGACTGGGTCCAAAAGGTCCCAATTGGGACTGGTTGGCACTCGGAACCTGGGTTATGGATCTGCTTCCAAGGGAGTTGGGAAAACCCTGACCTTTTGGAAGCAGAGATCATGACAGTACCCCCCCTCAAGGCCCCTCCCAAACCGGGCTTCTCCGGGGGTTTTGGCTTGTCAGGAAATGTTCGGTGAAATCTTTTGATTAGGCGAGGAGCGTGGACATATTCAGCAGGTTCCCAGGATCTCTCCTGGGGGCCGTAGCCTTTCCAGTCAATTAGGTAGAATAGTTTAGATTTGGAGATCTTGGAGTCCAGAATGCTTTTGACTTCAAACTCGAGTTCTCCATCCACTAGGATAGGTTTTGGAGATTTGGTTAGTCGGGTTTGAGGTTGCACGGGTTTTAATAGAGAGACGTGGAAGACCGGATGTATCTTCATGTGCGGGGGCAAGTCCAACTTGACCGCTACTGGGTTTACTATGGTAGTGATGGAATAGGGACCAAGGTATCTTGGGTTGAATGTGCGTGGCCCTTTTAGAGATAGATATTTGGTGGATAACCAGACTTGATCCCCTACTTGATAGTGAGGGGCTTCCTTCCGATGTTGATCTGCTCCTTTCTTGTATTGTTCTTTAGCCCTTTGAAGGTGAGAAACAGCTTCCTTAAAGGCTTGGGTGATTGTAGAATGCAGGTAGTCTACTGCTGGTGTTTCAAGATCTTGGAGGGGATCCAACTCCGAGGTTCGAGGGTGACTGCCGTACAAAAGAAAAAACGGGGTTTTCCCAGTTCCCGAATGGACAGAGTTATTGTAGGCATACTCGGCTATCCAAAGGATATCTTTCCAAGTTTTTTCAGTTTGTTGCAGCATGCAGCGTAAATACTGTTCCAGAGTTTGATTGGTCCTCTCGGTTTGTCCGTCGGTCTGAGGGTGGTGACTGGTCGATAGTCTCACATCAATTTGAGCCGACCGACAGCAACTTCGCCAAAAATGAGAAATAAATTGACTACCTCGATCCGAAATTAGAACCGAAGGAAAACCGTGCAGTCGGACGATGTTTTCGAGAAATTCTCGGGCCAGAGTTGCTGCTGTTGGCAAGCCTTTGAGCGGAATGAAATGCGCCATCTTGGAGAATAAGTCCATGATTACTAGAATCGTATTGTATCCGGAGCATGGAGGTAGATCGGTGATGAAGTCCATAGAAAGCGTATGCCAAGGGCGAGGTGGGATGTCAATAGGGCGTAAGAGGCCTGCTGGTCTTTCCTTTTGACTCTTGTTTTGGGCGCATACTCCACAGGACATTATGAAGTCTCTGATATCTTTTTTCCAAGACGGCCACCAGAAGTAGCGCTTGATCTTTTCTGAGGTCTTGGCTATACCGGGATGACCTTCCATTAAAGAGTCGTGATAACAAGAGATTACTTTTTTCTGTAAATCTGTGCTGGGTAGGTATAATCGTTCTTGGAAATACAATAAGTTGTCCTTTACTGCAAAGTCCTTTCCCTGCAGATGCCAATTCTGTATGTCTGCTGGAGTTACAAGTTGCCTGGCTTTATCCTTAACTTCCTCTATGGATTCTGTGGCGATTACACCCAGAATTCTTTGTTCGGGAATGATTGGTACAGGTTTAGGGTTGACCAAGTGTTCTTCCACTCCCATCCGAGAAAGGGCATCGGCTTTACCGTTCTTTGTACCAGGTCGATAGGTAATTATGAAGTCAAACTCGGCAAAGAATAATGCCCAACGGAGTTGTCTAGAGGATTGGGCTTTTGCGGTCTTCAAATATTGCAGGTTTCGGTGATCCGTAATCACAGTAACGGTGTGTCGGGCCCCCAGCAGATAATGCCGCCAAGCCTTAAAGGCAGACTTGATAGCCAGAAGTTCCTTGTCAGTAATCGTGTAATTGATTTCAGGAGGCGAGAATTTGCGGGACCAAAATGCCACGGGATGCAACTGATTGGTTACCGGGTCCTTTTGTGATAGAACTGCCCCCATGGCAAGGCTTGAAGCATCAGTTTCCACGATGTAGGGGAGTTCGGGGCGAGGGTGTTTTAAGATTGGTGCAGAGATAAATTTAGTCTTCAAATCCTGGAAAGCTTGTTCCGCCTCGGTAGACCATTCAAAACGTTTGTTTTTCTTTAACAAGGCAGTGATGGGCTGGACTATTCGAGAGAATTCGGGGATAAACCTGCGGTAAAAGTTAGCGAAGCCTAACATGCTTTGCACACCTTTTACGGAGGATGGTGATGGCCATTTGAGAACTGCATCGACCTTCTTTGAATCCATACGCACTCCGCCAGGTGATAATATGAATCCCAAGAATTCAACTTCAGTCATGTTGAAAACACATTTTTCCAACTTAGCGAAAAGTTTGTGTTGACGCAATCTTTCGAGGACCATTTTCACGTGTTTCCGATGTTCAGATTCCGATGAAGAATAAACGAGGATGTCGTCAATGTAAACAACAACACATACATCTATGAGCTCTCTGAGGACATCGTTCATAAAATATTGAAAGGCGGCCGGGGCATTGCAAAGTCCGAAGGGCATGACCTGATATTCAAATAGCCCATACTTGGTGCGGAAGGCCGTCTTCCATTCATCGCCCTCTTTTACTCGTACCAAGTGGTAAGCTCCTCTAAGATCCAGCTTTGTATATATGCATGCTTTTCTGACTTGGTCCAGGAGTTCAGGGATCAAAGGTAACGGATATCTATTCTTAACGGTGATCTGGTTCAGGGAGCGATAATCGATACAAGTTCTAAGGTCTCCTTCCTTTTTTGGAACGAAGAACAAAGCTGAAGAAGCAGGGGACTTGGAAGGACGAATAAACCCATTTGCCAGGTATTGATCCAGGTATTGTCGAAGGTGAAGGTTCTCAGGCTCGGTGAGGGCATAAATTCTACTACAAGGAGGAGTAGATCCAGGTATCCGGTCTATCTGGCAGTCATAAGACCTATGAGGAGGTAGAGAGTTAGCCTGATCCTTCCGGAAAACATCTTGGTATTCTAGGTATTCGGGAGGTAACTGGGGAGTCTCTGAAGAAATTGCGGCCAGTGCAACACCAGGTGGAGGGTGACAAGTAGAGACACATTCTGGAAACTGGACCGTTCTTGCTCGCCAATCGATCAGAGGATTGTGTTTCTCTAACCAAGGTATTCCTAGAATAATCTGAAACTGAGGGGCCTTGATCACATCGAACACGATCTTCTCATGGTGTCCATCTTGACTTACTAGCGTCACCTCTTGAGTGGTATGCGTTACTGGGCCGGAGGCTATCTCCGTACCATCCACCGTAGTAATGACGTCCTTTACAGCCTTGGGACAAAGAGTTAGAATCATCCTCAAAACCATTTCATGATCCACATAATTGCCGATGGCACCGCTGTCGACGTAAGCTTCAATTGCATGTAATCGATCCGGATTATCAGGGCTAATGAGGATCATAGGTATCACGAAATGCGAGGTCACGGAACTGGTTTTCACGCTCGGCAAGAGGACCTCTATTCTTGTCGGGCGAGGTCGTTTCCCTGCTCAGAGTTTGTAACTTTGGTAACTGCAGCTCCTACTGCCTTCTTGGCAGGTTTCACCGGACAGTCTCGAAGAAAGTGCCCTGAGTTTCCGCAATATAGGCATAATTGCAACTGTTTCCTCCTTTCCCGCTCCCTTTGTGTTAGAAGACCTTTCAGACCCCCTATTTGCATGGGCTCCGCGGAGTCTACTCCTTTGGAAGGAGTTGGCGGTTTGGTAAATACTCGAGCATCACACTTGGAACGATCGGCCTTCCTGTTCTGCAGCCTGTGATCTATTTGAACAACCAAGTCTATATAATCCGAACAGTCTTGTGGGGGATTCACTACTTGGGCTAAAACGTCTTTGAGCTCTCCACGTAGACCTCTATAAAACAGCGTAATCCTTTTGTCCTCAGGCCATTGAGTTTCCACTATTAGTCTATTGAAAGATGCAATATAAGCCAAAAAGGTCTTGATTACCCTGTCGCAACGAAAGAAGCTCATTGTCCAAGGCCTGCCCCTGTGAATGTCTTGCGAACAGTTTTTCCATACTAAGCTGAAAGGCTTGAAAATCATGGAGAACCGGATCATCTTGATTAACTAGAGGGATCGACCAGTCTGCCGCATTGCCACTAAGGTACGAAAGTACAAAAGCTACTTTTGCTTGATCAGTTGGAAAGGCTGCTGGCCGGCATAAGAAGTGCAACCGGCACTGATTGATAAATACTGCAAACCTCTTTGGGTCACCAGAAAATCGTTCGGGCGGAGCCAGAGGTACATTCCCAGGTAGGTTGATCTGTACTGGATTCATAGAGGATGTTGAAGGAAGATTTGCCCCTGATGCGGGTAACGGGGTCTGTCCGGCTTGTGACTGTAGCACTTGTCTAGCAAGATTGTCTGTTCTCTCCTTGGAAATAATTAGTTCCCTTCTTAGAGCATTCGTTTCCTGACGAGCTGCATGCACTTCTGCCCTTAGTTCCCCAAGTAACCGGGCTAGGGGGTCAGTATCCGAGGTTTCCATAGCGCCTGGGCGAGAGTTTTGCGGTAGGCTTTGTGTTCTGTAACGCTCACCTGATTCTCGCAGAGGCGCCGGTCTTGACTGGGCGACTACCGTATCTTCAAAGGTGATGTGTAGCACCCGGTTGGCTCTTTGGGCTGGACCTCTGTGCACTGTATGCCAGATGTGTAGAGTAAGATGTCTGCAGATAGAAAATATGGGGTTAATGAACTGGGGTTATTGGGGTGTCCCTATCTCTTTCCTCTTCTCCTCTCCTGTAGACCCCCAAAGGTTAACGCTCTCACCTTAGGTAAGTGAATGCCGAGCTCTCCATCTGCCTCGGGGCAGGGTGCTGTAACCAGTTTCTTCACTGGATAGGTAGCGCAGGCCTCTTGACTTCAGAGGACTGCTGTCCGTCGTTTACTGCACGAACGGTAAGTTTCGAGTCGTTCAAATGTCTTTTAAAGTCTTTAGTAATGATGTCTCTTGTTTTGCAGGGTTCCGGCGATGGCGGATGACGGGCTGAAGTGAGTTGAAGATGGAGCCCGTGTGATGAATAGAAGCGCCTGGAAGCACGTAAGTAAGCGCTTGTTGCCTGCTTCACGATGCGCTCTAACTGTCTTTTTATTTTGCAGGTACGAGTTCGGAGCGGCTGCAGGGTGCCGGAATACCCACTGGATTAGATGTGGAAAGGAGTAATGGCACGTGAGTATTAAAGTTCCCCAATGTCTTTAAACGCACCTTGTTTTGTCTTTCAGATGCGGGATGCAGCGCCGAAGGCCTCCGGAGCGTGCGAAGAGTTGGTAAGCTTTTGTCTTTCAGATGCCGGAATGCAGTGTGAAGACCTCCGGAGCGCACAAAGAGTAGGTAAGCTTTTGCCTTTCAGATGCCGGAATGCTAACCTGTTCTTTCTTGTCTTTATAGGTGTTGCTGAAGACTGGATTCAGGATGGTAAGCCTTTGCCTTTCAGATGCTGGAATGCTAACCTGTTCTTTCTTGTCTTTATAGGTGTTGCTGAAGACTGGATTCAGGATGGTAAGCCTTTTTCCTTAGGCCCAGGACCGGATGCAGAAGACACGATGAGCGTTCTGCTGCAGAGGTTGCAGAATAACACAAAGCAAGATTCATCCACCGGGTGTGGTTTAAATAGCCTCCTGTAGTGCTTAGGTGTCTCCTTCCACAGCCACGCCTAAGTAAGAAAAGAGTTCCTGGTAAGAAAAGAGTTCCTGCCTTCCAGAAGAGTTCCAGTGTTCTGAATATAGGGAGTGGCTCCAGCCCCACCCAACAGGAAAAGTAGTTCCAAACAGAAGAGGATCAGAGGCTCAACTGGCAGGCAAGTAAGCAGCATGGTCTGCTGAAGGTAAGTCCACCCAAGCATTATGAGCCCGGCGCTTCCAGCGCTGGGACTGGGCATATTTATGAGCCTGGTGCCACTGGCGCCAGGACTGGGTCCAAAAGGTCCCAATTGGGACTGGTTGGCACTCGGAACCTGGGTTATGGATCTGCTTCCAAGGGAGTTGGGAAAACCCTGACCTTTTGGAAGCAGAGATCATGACACAAACGACACTGTATGGAACTGTGGACCTTCCAGGCCGCTTCTGATGCACTACTACGTTTAAAGTGTCCTGCAAAAACATTTTGTAAAGTTGGCCACCCTACTCTGCACTGGCATCATTGTTGGCATAAGGCTGCACGATGCAGGTCAGGGGAGAAATGTGCAATGCAGGACGTTTACCAGCACAAGAGTAACATTTCAGAGGGAATATTTTATCAAGGGCATGACCTGCATTGATAAAGCATCATTCCTAGTCATTTCTAATCCGCCCCTTCCCTTCACACACATTCGACCTTTGGTTGCCCGGCTCGTTGGACTGCAAGAGATGGAATGCGACGAATGATAAAGTCCAGTGAAGAAGATCTAGTCACAGTGAGCAAGAGAGGACTGCCCCATGACTATCAAAAGGGGTGCAAAGCCAGCCTTGTTAGGCCTACAGGTAAGCTCCAAGTTTTTCTGGTGGGGTGGCCAGCAGAAAGTCAATGGTCCTTCTACCGGCCACCAGATGTGCACTGTGGCCACTCCTTCAGGCCCCCACTCTGTCATGAAGGCAATGTACCATTGAAGTCAACGGCCCTTCCTCCTCCGAGGGATAGGGGTGTGAGGTAGACAGCTATTCTTGCCCCAGATGCTGTTATGCATCGACGGCGGACTTGGTCGGTTTGGCACCGTTGGCGTCACATCTCGTCAACATATCGCTTTAAACCCAAGTTGACGTATAGTTCTTCCAAAATGGCACATCGAACTGAGAGTAACAGTCTAGTCCTGCAGAATGGCGGACAAGAGGCTCCTCCCTCTTTCCTGGAGACGGTACATCTGAAGCAGAAGCCAGAACGAGGGTGCGTTGCTACTGCTTACTGTAGCTACGTTACGTGAGTAATCGAATAGTTCCGAACTTTCCTCCTGCTTCCCTACCTTTCCGCCACTCCTCTCCTTCTTACCTTTCAACTCCTTTATATTTCCAGGTTTTCTTTTCCTCCGCGCCCACCGAGCGCAGAGAGTACTCCCACGGCCCCGAGCTTATCGCAGGAACCCTTTCAAGCAGCGTTCCCCGTTGTTAAGGAAGATTCTTTTCAAGTAGGTCGCGTACCTCGTCAGATACTTGACTCCCATCAGGCTACTTTTTGCTGTTAGTAATTCTCGACCCTTTCAGGTTGTGTTCCTTTCTGCTAACGAGGATTCGTGGTATCAGACTACATTTCCCATAACCCTTTCTCCACAAGTCACGAACCTTGTCCTCGTCAACTTAGGTAAACTAAACTCCTCAATAGGTATTCTGAGTAAGACTTCCTACTCCCTTCTTTCAAACCTCTCTTTTTCCTTACTCTTTTACCCAAAGGAGTCAAGCGTGTTTCAAACAGCAGGACTTCCCATCCGTCTATTCTCCCGTTCTAACAGAAATACAGTCCGGAAAGGTATCCTCATTTCCTATATCCTTTGACATACCTTTCCGTCAAAAACATCTTAGTAATTCTCTCCTTATATTATAGTTACCTCCACGTGAAGTAGAATACACCTGCTAGACATTGGGGATCAAACTACGCTCTCTAGCCACGCACCCCAATTTCTATTGACCAGCGCTCTCAAGCAGCCCAGGGTTTTTTCCCTTTCGAGGGTTTCCCTGCTGTGGTCTCCAAGAGCTTTAATTACAAGCGCGAGGAGAGTGCGGCAGGTGAACTGTCATCACTTCCTGCAGCTCCGAAGACAAGGTAGGCTGTACTTTGATTGTGTTACCCATCGGCCAACATCAAGAGTGAGAAATAGATCATTTGATTGGTAACCTATAAGTTATTAACAGATAGCAACGCCTGATTATCACCTAGTTTTGGCGGCTGGAGAACGCAACCGAGTGTAGCCCTACTATGGAGCAACAAGTGCAACAGTTGGTTTCTGCCATGCAAGCACTATCGGCGGAAATGCAACAACTTAAACAAGAAAATCTCAGTTTACGTCAGACTATAGGGCAGTCAGGACAGAGTTCAGGGGTTCCCCCGGGTCCCTTGCCTTGTGGCAGATTTGATGGAAACCCTCATATGGTGAGAGAATTCTTAGACTCCTGCACAGTCCAATTTACTTTCAAAGCAGTGTTTTTTCCTACCGACAGGGATAAGGTAGGTCACATGATCGCTCAGATGACGGGAGCCGCTTTAGCATGGGCCACTCCTCTTGTGACCAACAACAATCCCATTCTCGACTCTTATCCCGCCTTTTGTAATAGTGTTAAAAGTATGTTCGGGAGACAAGAAGTTACCATTGTATCCCAAGAGAAGCTATTGGATTTGAAACAGGGAAATCAAGATATCCTAACATACATAACCAAATTTAAACAAATGGCTGCAGACACCTCTTGGGCAGACGATGCTCAGATCACCATATTTAGGCGAGGTCTTTCTGAGGAACTTAAAGACGAGGTATCCAGAGTAGCGAGACCACACAACATGGCCGAATTCATTTCCTTAGTAATGCAACTGGATTTTCGTCTACAAGAACGAGATAAGGAAAGAAGGAAGGGACGTACTTTTAGACAGCTGACAGAAGGTGGTACTTCCTCAAACAAAGGCACTTCATCTGAAGAACCTATGCAGTTGGGGACTACCAGAGGCCCCCTTTCGGCAGAAGAACGAGTTAGGCGAAAGACACAGGGACTTTGTATGTACTGTGGTTCCAACATCCATACTGTGAAAGAATGTACTGTGGCTCCACAAAGGAAGCCGGGAAACGCCAAAGCCCGACCGTAAAGGGAACGACGGGGCAGGGCTTTCTTTCAGTTACCGGTTCCCTACTTAAGAATGAGTCTCATCCTCCCAACTTCATCAATAATTCGATGGTGGTTCTTGAAGTATCCTTGTCTTGGAAGAACATTAGATTAGAGAGAGTATCCGCATTGATAGACACTGGCGCTGCAGGTAACTTTATAGATGACTCTTGGTCTAGAATTCATGGGATACCCAGAGAAACCAAACACGTGGAAATCCCAGTTGAAAGTGTAGATGGTAGTCCATTAAAATCTGGCCCTATTAAGGAACAGACTTGTTCCCTTGGTCTTCACATATCTGCCCACCAGGAGATAGTGGTCCTTGATATAATTCGCACTGCACATTATCCGATCATACTCGGATTACCTTGGTTGAGGAGACACAACCCATACATCAACTGGTCAGCGGGTACGCTTTTTTTGGGTTCAGAACATTGTGTTCATCACTGTCAAGAAACGAAAAGATCTCCAGATGACAGCATTTCCAGCAAGATACTTAATCAGGTTTCTTCAATACCCCCAGAATACCAGATGTACCAGTCAGTATTTTCTCAGTCAGAATATTCATCTCTCCCACCACATCGAAGGGACGACTGTGCTATCGAATTGCTTCCCGACTGTCCCTTGCCCTTCGGTCGCATGTATATCCTATCAGCCAAAGAGAAGGAAGCCTTAAAAGAGTACCTTCATACCCATCTACAAAACGGTTTGATCACGGAATCAACCTCCTCAGCGGCCGCGTCTTTGTTTTTCATTCCAAAGAAGAACACAACGGAACTTCGTCCGTGTATCGATTATAGAGGACTAAACAAAATCACAGTACCTGATAAGTACCCCATGCCGCTTATACCAGACATCTTGGAGGCGATCAGAGGAGCCCAAATCTACACTAAACTCGATCTACGGGGTGCGTATCATCTGATTCGCATACGTACTGGAGACGAATGGAAGACAGCGTTTCGAACGCCCTTTGGACATTTTCAATATCGTGTAATGCCCTTTGGCTTGGCAAATGCCCCCGCAGTCTTCCAAAGGTTTATGGATCATGTTTTTTCAGACATTTCTCTTCATTATGTTATCGTCTACTTAGACGATATACTGGTGTTTTCTCCTTCCTTGTCCGAACATATACGACATGTGCGTGAAGTCCTACATCGATTACAACAAAATCACCTATTATGTAAACTGGAGAAATGTGAGTTCCATCAAACAACTGTCGCCTACTTGGGTTATATTCTATCCCCTCAGGGTATCGCTATGGATCCAACAAAAGTGTCAGCCATCATTGAATGGCCTCACCAAGATCGGTAAAGGATATCCAGAGATTCCTAGGTTTCGCAAATTTTTACAAGCGCTTTATACCCCATTTTTCTAAGCTTACCATGCCTTTAACTCATTTGTTGAAAAAAGGAGTTGCCTTCAATTGGTCTTCTGAAACACAAAGGTCTTTTCAAGACCTGAAAGGATTGTTTACTGCTGCACCTATCTTATCGGTCCCTGATCAAAGGAGACGTTTCATTGTGGAATCCGATGCTTCTCATCACGCCATCGGTGCTATTCTTTTACAACCGGACCATAGAAACAATGAGAAACCCATCGCCTATCTTTCCAAGACTCTGACCCCTGCGGAACTGAACTATACAGTCCTCGAGAAAGAACTCTTGGCCATCAAACGTCCCTTTGAGGAATGGCGCCATCTCTTATTAGGAGCACAACATCCTGTTGAGGTGAGAACGGACCATCAAAACCTCTGCACCTTACAATATGCGCAAACCTGCAACAGCAGACAAGCGAGATGGGCACATTTCTTTTCTCCTTTTCGCATCGTTTTCACCTTCATTCCAGGAAGAAACAACCAAAGGGCGGACGCACTATCTCGACGGGATCCCTGGGAGAAGACAGCTTTTCAACCTGAACCTTTGTTTCCCAAGGCGCTTTTCGTTTCAGTCCTCCATAACTTCTTGCAAAGGATGGAAGACCGAAGCAAGATTTGGGTCCCTTCTAACCCCGAGATTATCGCACGACATGGTCTTACACTTAGCAAGGGATTGCTGTTCAAAGATGAAAAGATGTTTGTTCCGGAGGAAATCCTGCAAAAAGAAGTCTTACGACTCTGTCATGATTCTCGTGTTGCTGGACATCGGGGTTTTGTAAACACTACGGAATTGATCCAGAGACATTTCTGGTGGCCTTCTCTGCAACAGGACGTACGACTATACATCAGTTCCTGCCCGGTCTGTCTTCAAACCAAGTCATCACGTCAACCCCCCATTGGTGAATTGACTCAAATGCCACTCCCCAATAAGCCATGGCAAATAATCTCCACTGACTTTATAGTGGATCTCCCTTTGTCAGAGGGTTGTAACACGATTATGGTCACGGTTGACTCTCTGACCAAGACGGCTCATTTTATTCCTCTCTCTTCCGTACCTTCAGCAAGTATGATGGCTCGAATTTTTCTGGACCGTATTTTTTCATTGCATGGACTCCCTGATACTATCATATCAGACCGTGGTCCGCAATATACCTCCAACTATTGGCGCCACCTGTGTAACGCCTTAGGGATCTCACGAGCTCTGAGTTCGGGCTACCACCCACAAACCAATGGGCAAACCGAGCGTCTCAATCAGACCCTAGAGGGTTACCTCAGATGTTACATATCGTCGGCCCAAGACAATTGGAAGGAACTTCTACCGTTAGCAGAATTTGCGTATAACAACGCACAACATTCCGCAACCCGTTCCAGCCCCTTCTATTGTACATATGGATTTCATCCGTCAGTATTTCCTGCTTCTCTACCTCAATCCCTGCCTATTCCGAATTTGGAGAAACTCGCTGACGGAATCCGACAGGGACACGCCAAAGCGGTTACGGCCCTACAAGCTGCCCAAGATGCAAGCAAGAGGCAAGCGGACAGACACCGGACTCCAGCACCGCTTATAAATATCGGAGACAAAGTATGGTTGGCTAGCAAGTTCCTGCCCAGAAGACTGGTCCCTTCCAAATTGTCACCTAAATTTTATGGCCCATTCACTGTATTGGAAAAGAAGGGAGCAGCGGCTTATCGTTTACAGTTACCTTTGTCATGGAGTCGCATTCACCCTACCTTTCATGTGTCTCAATTGAAACTGGATGTGAGGAGTCAATTTCATCCTAAACACTCTGGTATGCCTCCCCCTGTTTTGCTAGACTCTGCCCCTGAATACGAGGTGTCGGGAATTTGTGACGCCCGCTACTATCGCGGGGTTCTTCAATTCCTGGTGGACTGGAAGGGATATTCCGTGGCTGAGCGCTCTTGGGAACCCGCTTCAGCGGTTCATGCCCCGCGCCTGGTTCGCTTGTTTTACAGAAATCATCCGGGCAAACCGGGGGGTTCTTCCCTTGGAAGGGGGCATACTGTTATGCATCGACGGCGGACTTGGTCGGTTTGGCACCGTTGGCGTCACATCTCGTCAACATATCGCTTTAAACCCAAGTTGACGTATAGTTCTTCCAAAATGGCGCATCGAACTGAGAGTAACAGTCTAGTCCTGCAGAATGGCGGACAAGAGGCTCCTCCCTCTTTCCTGGAGACGGTACATCTGAAGCAGAAGCCAGGAGGAGGGTGCGTTGCTACTGCTTACTGTAGCTACGTTACTTGAGTAATCGAATAGTTCCGAACTTTCCTCCTGCTTCCCTACCTTTCCGCAACTCCTCTCCTTCTTACCTTTCAACTCCTTTATATTTCCAGGTTTTCATTTCCTCCGCGCCCACCGAGCGCAGAGAGTACTCCCACGGCCCCGAGCTTATCGCAGGAACCCTTTCAAGCAGCGTTCCCCATTGTTAAGGAAGATTCTTTTCAAGTAGGTCGCGTACCTCGTCAGATACTTGACTCCCATCAGGCTACTTTTTGCTGTTAGTAATTCTCGACCCTTTCAGGTTGTGTTCCTTTCTGCTAACGAGGATTCGTGGTATCAGACTACATTTCCCATAACCCTTTCTCCACAAGTCACGAACCTTGTCCTCGTCAACTTAGGTAAACTAAACTCCTCAATAGGTATTCTGAGTAAGACTTCCTACTCCCTTCTTTCAAACCTCTCTTTTTCCTTACTCTTTTACCCAAAGGAGTCAAGCGTGTTTCAAACAGCAGGACTTCCCATCCGTCTATTCTCCCGTTCTAACAGAAATACAGTCCGGAAAGGTATCCTCATTTCCTATATCCTTTGACATACCTTTCCGTCAAAAACATCTTAGTAATTCTCTCCTTATATTATAGTTACCTCCACGTGAAGTAGAATACACCTGCTAGACATTGGGGATCAAACTACGCTCTCTAGCCACGCACCCCAATTTCTATTGACCAGCGCTCTCAAGCAGCCCAGGGTTTTTTCCCTTTCGAGGGTTTCCCTGCTGTGGTCTCCAAGAGCTTTAATTACAAGCGCGAGGAGAGTGCGGCAGGTGAACTGTCATCACTTCCTGCAGCTCCGAAGACAAGGTAGGCTGTACTTTGATTGTGTTACCCATCGGCCAACATCAAGAGTGAGAAATAGATCATCTGATTGGTAACCTATAAGTTATTAACAGATGCACACTAAACTCTTAAAAGAAAGGCGGGAGAACACACTGACACCTGTCACTCACTGCCACCTGGGGATAATAATCCCCCACGACGCCCAGTCATTGCTGCCACTAACAGTTTACTTGAACCCCTCCCTAGCCAAGCATATAGACTTGATATTGCAGCCGAAAACTCAATCATATTTGAAAGACACAAAATGAGCGAGATACAATTCCAAGAGGAAACAGGCATTCTATTTACAATGGACGTCACTAGTATTTACACCAACATCAATCGTCAAGATGGAACCGAGGCAGTGGAATGACTACTTCTGTCAACCAAACAATGCTGTGCAGATAAGGTTTTTGTCTTAAAGTTACTTACCATTGTACTCAACAACAATTTCTTTCAATTTGAAGATCGTTATTATCTTCAAACAGCAAGAACTTCAACGGGTGCCGCAATTATGCCGATACCTGATGTCATACCTGGAACATGACAACATACTCCACAACGATCGCTGGAAAAAGCATCTAAAATGTTACTATTGTTTTATCGCCAATATCCTCAGTGTCTGGTCAGGCACAGAACAAGATCTATGAACAGCCTAACACCAAGGATTAAATGTACTAAAAAGGAAAGTTCTTCAAGAATAGAATTCTTGGATGTGGAGATTTATGTAGGAGATGGCCTCAAAACTACTGTCTATTCTAAACCTACAGACAAAAATAGCATCCTGTTGGCTTCGAGCTTCCATCTGAAATCCACTGAGGAACGCATTCCATTTAGCCAATTTTTCAGGTACCATCGTATCATTTCTGACAATCATCAATTCGAAGATAAAACTCGTGAATTGTCTGATAAATTTCAAAAGAGAGATTACATTATGGAGACTATTCAGAAGGCCACTCAGAAGGTGAACGAAATTCCAAGGAAACAAAGTCTAATACAAAAACACAAAGATTCTTCCAACAAACTGGTTTACGTGACAACTTATTCTCAACAAGGTCTGCAAATTAAAAGTATTTTAAAGTCTAATTGGAACATCTTACATTTGCATCCAACATTGGTAGAAATATTACCTATGTTGCTTATATTTGCATACAAAAAAGTCAATCTTCGAGAGATCTAGTAGTAAAGGCAGACATTAATGTGACCAAAATTAAACAACAAATTTACAGAGGAACACTACCGTGCATGATTTGCCAACACTGCAACAACATCATAAAAGGAAATACCATACATCATCCATATACTGGGATAAAGATCGCCCTCAAACAAACTTCAACATGTGACTCAGTAAATGTAATATATTGATATTGATATTTTATTTCTATCGCGCTCGTACAAAAGTGTTTCAGAGCGCGACAAGGCAAGGGAGGGGAACAGGGAAGAACAAAACAGCGATCTTACTAGGCCCAGTGACATTGAGAATGCGCAAGTGCATGGGAGAGGGGGAGGGGGAAAAGTGCATGGAAGGGGGAGAAGTGGAAAGTGCGAAGCAGAGGAGAAACAGATAAATAACAATAAATAAATAAGAAAGGCAACAAACAGTAGTAGTGCAGCCAGCAATTTGCAAGTGCTAGGTTTAAGGCAGCAGACAGGGTAGGCCTGATAAGTGCAGGAAGAAAAAGGGGGGCTGTATGGGTACAGATGCAGACCCCAGTGCAAGGGGTGGCCCGGAGGCAGTGCGGGAGGGTGGCGGAGTGAGCAGGTACCTGGGCCCCAAGGACAGAGGGTGGCCAGGTGCACGGTGCCAAGAGAGAACAGATCAGCAGGGGAGAGGGGGAGCAAAGGCAGAAGAAACGATTAAGGTCTTGAGGTGCTTCAGAAACCGGAGATGGTTCTCCTCAAGTTTTAGAGTGGCAGGGAGGCTGTTCGAGAGGGAGGCCCCAGCCGAAGACAGAGATCTACCCCAACTCGTTTCTTTGAAAAACGACTGACCCTGAGGGAGTTGGAGGTAGAGGAGCGAAGAGCTTGAGAGGGGAGATATTTGCAGAGGGATAGCTGAATGTATTTTGGACCCAGGCCCCAGAAAGCCTTGTGGACAATGCATAGGGTTTTGAATTGAATCCTTGCATCCACTGGGAGCCAATGGAGAGATTTCAGAGCTGGAGAGATACGATCCCAGGGCTTGAGGCCAAGGACAAGTATCGCAGTCCTGTTCTGGATTAGTTGCAGAGGGCGGAGAGTAGAGGCAGGTAGATTTAGAAAGAGGCTATTACAATAGTCCAACCTAGAGAGAACCAGAGCTTGTGATACCATGAGCTTCTGTGGGAAGGAGAGGAAAGGCAGAGTGCCTCTGAGGAGGTGCAGTAGGAAATTTGACTCTTTAGAGACCTCAGAGATGTGGGCAGAGAAGGAAAGGGTGGAGTCAAAGATGACCCAGAGGTTCTTAGCCTCGCAGGTGAGGGTAGGAGGAGGGCCAAGGGAGGCCGGCCAGAGAGTGAGGGGAAAGGATGGTGATGGTGATATGGAATTAGATGCGTTTGCAGTATTTACTATGTGGAAATGACAACAAGAAAAGCCAAAACACGGGGGACAAAACACAAGTAAAATATCTGTACCCAATCTGAGAAATCACCAGTGGCACAACATTTCAAAGAATGCAGACATACAATATCACAAATGCAATTTGTAATATTAGAACAGTTGAAACAACCACGGAGGGGAGGAGACACAGTGAAGATGTTACACCAGGAATAAATTGCTTGGATTGACCGCTTGGAATCCTTAACCCCCAGATGAATTAATACAGAATACAATCTTACTTGTTTCCTCTAATACTCTTAAATAGTCTATTTGGATTTACTGGCATGCAAACCATGGTACCGATATCTTTTACCCAATGGTCCACAGTTAATCATTCTGCACTTCCATGTACTCAAGCAATAGATGTGTCAGGTTCAGAACTGATACATTGGATATTTAGATCAAAGAACTGGTTTACCCAATGGGTTGCATCACACCGTTGTTAATTTTACTTCTCGAAGAATACGATACCAACTGAGCCAAGTTTGGGTTTTATCTAAACCACACTATGTTTATCCTGTATAGAGTGGATAATTGGCTTTAGTGCAATCTATAGACTTAAACAAATGAGTGACAATCGTGACATATCACCAACAATGACACATTATTCCATGACCAACACCTATGAGATTGAATGTGCGAGTACCTTTCTCATCCTGTTTTGATTACGAGTGACAATGGTGATGGATCACCAACACAGGGACACTATTCCATAATTGTACATAATGGAATGATTTCACCATTAAATGACCAACACCTATGTGTCTGAATGTATGGGTACTTATTTAATGCTGTTCTGAGCATGAGTTTCCAAACCAAAAGTACTGCCAAGATTTGGAGTGGAGATTTGGTCTAGGATTTCTTGATGTATAGCAGTATATTCGTTACAATACACATATGCATAATACTGCGCTGAATCCCTTAGTAGATGGTGAATATTATTATGTTAACACATCATTGATTGGTGTGTAGATTACATATTGCAAATTATATCGCTGTGGGCTTTGTTCACAACATATACATGCTCACAACTAGATTGGGACTAGATGTATGAATGGAACATCAATGAGTCATTTGTTGATTTGTTGTATTTACAACTTTACAATGTAATAACAATGTTAATTTAAGAAATTGTGGGAGTTTTCTCCCTAGTGACTAACATGTGTTTTCTTACATGCACTCATATGCAAATGTGATGATAATAATGTATGAAAATTAGGATGTAAACTTTGAATACCAGATGTTCTACTCAGTTTGTAAATTTGAAGACATATAACTAGCAAATGATGTCCTGATCACTTTAAGTAGAATTGTTGACATTAGCCAGCTCACGATTACGTGACCACACTTCAATATGCTTGAGATGCTTATAATACTTTCAGCCTTGTTTATAAGTTGATTGAACCATGTTAAGTAGTCACATAATGTAACATACATAGAATAAGAGTATTAAACTTTGTGATACTTATATTCACTAACACAGTAGATCACATACTCGTACAATACTCAGTACGAGCATGTCATCTGAGTCAGTGAATTAATATTGATTGAGGGACGGGAGGCTACTTGATTGCCGCCATCCCAGCCCGTGTCTCACTACACAATATCGGCAAGTCTAGGAAAATTCGGGATGTTCGATGGCACTCGATTGTGACGTGACCCCTTGAATTTATTGCGATTGCGGGACGGGAGGCTGATTGTTTGCTGCTTTTCCCACCCGCCACTCGATAGACAACACTAGACAGTGGAAGAACATTAAGGTACGTGAGGGGATTTTATTGATTCACGAGCCAAGAAGATTCTATCAAGCACTAAATGACATTCCAGTACGCTGTGAGTGAACACTTCTTTTTCACTCTACAGGGACTGAGTCAGCACAAAATATCTACACAAACCAGTGATATCTCTGAATCCTTCGAGATCACAAGTAAGTCTGTGACATAATTTGTGACATTATTTAATTAGAACATTTTTAGGACTGCATGTTATAGGATATAGGCTAACACATACATACTTTATTTTAGATCGGAATTCCAATGGTGGGCAGCGATTCGCATCACCCTGCTCGGGTTCTTTCAGTATTTCCAGATCGTTCAACCACATCACAACCTCGATTAGAAAACTGCAAGGTTAGTTATTTTCTCCTATATAATGGCTTAGCTAAGCAATTAAAGCTTCATGATTTTATTAACTGCCTTCACAAGTTTAATTCTAATTTTAAGTAGAACATTTCTTTACTTATAAATTACTATTCGAGTCATACAACTGAAGAAGAGTAAACACTCAAAACGCGTAGTTTCAGCGGACCTTTCAGTGCAACCCCTTTTGGGGTTCAGGACGATCTTTGGAAGTACTTCTGCTCAAGTTTGATTCAAATCAATTTGGGAAATCATTCTATACTATTGGACTTTATTTTATGTATATAAGACACATTATGGGACTAGAACATAATTGATCAACATTTGCAATCATTTGTGGACAAATGTTGCTACAAATGGCAATTCATGAACCATATATGTATTAAGGTGATATATGATTGAAAACATTTGACAATTTACATCTCATGATGAACTTTGAGAGTGTTTATTATTGAACCTATGTATGATTATTTGTTCAATATCTTGTTCATCTACTACTCCTTATGATGATATATTTAATTGTTTTTCTTGAATATACTTTTGAATATACATTTGTAATTTCATTGAGGGAACTTGTTTTTTCCCCACCACAGTGTGCACTGCTATTTGTCTGATGCTTTTTCAGTCAACAGAGAATTCCTTTTAGTGACAGTGCATTCTATTCCTTTAGCCAGGGCTAGATTTAGTGGTTGCACCTTAAATTTCTACATAGAGAATATTTAATTGATTGAACTCTGAATTTCTAACAAATTACATTGTGCATCCCTCCACCTCTTGACTTTTATAGCAAAAGAAAAACACACAGGATGGTGTCGCATGAGAACCAATATCATAATCTCTAAAAATAAATTATGATTGATGTGCCATATGACATCTCCCAGCTTAAACTCTCAGAAATAAATACAATTAATGTTCATTTATTTCTATCTTTTTTCTATATATACAATTATTTCAAAACAAAAACAAAATTAATCTCAACATCCCAGTTATATTGGATGAACATCATTGTGCATTGAAATCATATGAACCAAACCATTCCCATATTCATATACCCATCCAATCTCTAACTATCCACCAACATACATACATGTTTACATAACATATCTGTGCAAACAATACACACAAAGTGCCAAGTGCTCAAGCCTTCAAACGAGCCTGACAATGTATTCATCAATAGTAAATTGGGCAAACATGCCTCTTCAAAGGGCTCTAAAAACATTAATAATCTGTTGTCATCGTTTCAGGTCTACTAGCTGAAGTCCTATTTCCATTCTGAGATTTCTATCAAGTGGTAATGTGTCAATGACCTTCCCCTTCTAGTTTCGACTATGCAATGAGTCAATCACTAATATGAA
The DNA here is from genome assembly GCF_040938575.1 of Ambystoma mexicanum. Lineage (NCBI taxonomy): Eukaryota > Metazoa > Chordata > Amphibia > Caudata > Ambystomatidae > Ambystoma > Ambystoma mexicanum. The sequence goes on along the minus strand of NC_090932.1, from coordinate 1,010,489,654 downwards.
CAGCCTTCTTCTGGATCAAAGGAATTAAATGCAAGCTCTATCTCATTTTGTGGTGGAAATGATTATATGGTGAACTTAATAGCCAATTGAAGGTTTTCAAACGAATATGTGAAACCTCAAACACAATTCAATGCATCAAAGTTCAATCAAACCAGTCAGGTCCAAAATGATTACTTCTAAATAATGTTTACCCGACTCGAGGAATCCACAGTTTGCTCCATTTATTTGCAGATTTGAATTAATGAGTCAATCTGACTATGCAGTGAACCAATCACTACGATGAACAGTCTTCTTCAAGACCTAAAGAATTCAATGCGAACTGAAAAAACAATGATTATCTTAAAAACTCACACTGCCATAGCTCAGGCCCACTGCTGCACAAGGAGATACATCACATGCCTCTATCTCAATTGGTGGAGGTTTTGATTCTATGGTGAACTTAATCGCCAATTACAATTTTCAACTGGTTATGTTAAACCTGATAAATATATATACTGCAAACATGTCATGCTCACTGTAAAAATATCTATGAACATGCATCTCAACTTCCCTTTAAAAACAAGCTCCGTTTACCTCGAACACAATCCAAAACATCAAAGTTCAAACAAACCAGTCAGGTCCAAAATGGTTACTTCAAATTCTGTTTAGTCAATCTGGAATAACAAAACAATATTGTTTTAGTATTTTGGCCGGTCCTCAAACATGTCTTCTACTCTCTCTCTCTAGGACTCATGATCTTACCTAAACCAGATGTTCAAATGTGTTTCCATGGCTATTCAGTCACGCCTGAAGAAATTACTTCAAAGTAATTCTCACCCTGCTAGATGAAAAACCCCTGCACACTCCATCTCACTGCGGATATAACCTCAATGTATTCATCTGGAATGACAGAGCAACATTGCTTCAGTATTCTGGCCAGCCAACTAAACCCCCTACTACTACTGTTCTGGCACTCTTGGTCTGACCTTAACACCACAGTGAAGCTCCTATATGGCATACACGCTCGGAATATGTCCTGTGTCAAAGGGAACTCTCATTGTTCTTCTTGATAGAATAGTTGAGCTCTCCCAATGACATCACTGCGTCACTCAACCGTATCCCGCGTACATCACCATGGAAACACAGCACCGGGAAGAACACCACTGTAAATAAATCCGCAACTCACGGCCACTATAACCAGCATGGATTCAAAGAGTTATTTCGTTATGTGTCCCCATTCTGCACTTGTGATAGTGTTCAGTGTCAGCCAAGATTTCGGTAATGGCTGTAATGCTTTGGCCTGTCCTTTCTCCAATGAACATTGGTATGACAATGTAATCACGTGAGAGAGGCTCATCTCCATGACATCTTCCACAACTTGAGATTTTCCATTGTTTCCAATATATATATATATATATATATAAAATCCAATCAGATTTCCTTGCATGTTATTTCAGAACATCCAAGGTAGTGCACTGAGCTTCACGTGCATAGGCCATATCAACTACATCTGTATCAATCGGAACGTATGGTGACGTGACTTTGGCATGTTCTCAACCAGGACAGATTCAAATTCATATATCCAATTCATGCCATTCCTCATGTACGTTCAAACCGTCAATATAGGTTTCTGTTTAATATAGCCACAATCATTCTCGGCTACTCAGCATTGTATCTACACACCCTGTCATGTGGCCTTGGACTTTTTCTATGGCCCAACATCTAATATCATCTGGACCATGTCCAGCTACAAACAAATTCAACAAGGGGCACTGTGTGTACCTTAGTTCTGATTCGTCAACGATGTTCCGTGATGCAGGTTTTGACCGATCTTGTGGTCTTCCTTATGTAAACTTTCTTACAATGGCATTAAACAAGATAAATGACTTTAGAACTACTACAAGTTGTATGGGTTTAATGTCCATGTTCGTGCCTTCACTGAAAAATGCATAATCTGAACTGTATACTTGCATACATTACAATGTCCACATGGGAAATGACCTAAAATGGGTTCCAATCCCGACATTTGGCTTATCTAGATCGGTCATGTAACTGTTCTTCTATTCTCCTTAGTGAGCAATTGCTTAAAGTTTTTCCCATTCTTGAAAGCAAATAAGGGGGATGGCAATGCTGAATCCTCAAATTGTAACAAATGCCAATTCCTAAGAATACGTTTTCTGATCGCATTGCTGTCAGTGTTGAAAGTGGTTGCGCAAACTAGGCAGTGCATCTTTATCTGTTTGCTGCATAATAAACCCTCCCTATCCTGAAAGCATACCCTCTTCGAGTATTGCCTCAGTAATCTCTTGGGATAACTTATTTTCTTCAATCTATGAGTTATTATCCTAGCTTGTTCCTGATAACCTTAGACACTAGCAATTTCATCTAGCTTTCAAGAACTGGCCATAAGGAATGTTGTTTCTTAGGGCTTGTGGATGGAAGAAGTTATAATGTAACATAGTGTTGCTGTCAGTCCCTTTGCCATATAGACTCACGGGCAGAGTGCCTTGACAAACTTTAATATTTAAGTCTAAGAAGGAAATCTCTAGATGATGACTTTTAAGGGTGAAATGCAAATTCTCATTGCATCCATCGATCCAAGGCAAGAAATCTTCTAAAGACCTCATATGCAAATCCCAAATCATTAGGATATCATTTATGTACCGCTTGAACAGCTTGATAGTGGGATGAAACGGATTAGTCAGTGAAAAAGTATACCATTGTTCAAATTTACCCATGTACAAATTGGCAAAATTGGGTACAAAGGCCGCTGCAATGGCTGTTCCCTTGATCTACATGTACAACTGATTCTTAAATCAAAAGAAACTTTTGTCAAGGAGAGTTCTGACAATGTTGTCAAAAACTCTCTAGGAATGTGATGAGGTCTTTCTCTTTCATCCAGAAAGGTGTTAATAATGGTCAAAGCTTCCGCCCGTAGAATGTTAGAATATAACACTTCCAAATCAAGCGTCACTAACACATCTGAAGGCCAATTAAATTCCATGCCTTCAACCGTCTTAATCCTGCTGCAGAATTTGCCAAATACGTCATAGTTTCCGAAGCTAGAGGTTTCGAGAAAAAATCAATACATTTGCTGCTAGGTTCCAAAATGTACCTGCACAAAGACACAATCAATGGCTCTTCCTGGAGGATGCACTAAGTCGTTGTGCATTTTAGGTAAAACATAAAACAGGGAGTGGTTTTTTTCATGGGGTTTAAAAACGCAAATTCTTTACAACTAAGAAATCCCATATCCAACCCCAATTGTGTGATGTTCAACAATTCCTTTTCAGTCATTGCACTAGGGTCAACTAGTCATAATGTGGCACTCATCCCCCGTCCCAGGATGAATGGGGGATAATGGCCTGGCGGCCCAAGTTATCGGCGAAGCAAGGGCGGATAACGAGGGCTCCGGGCTGTTATCTCCCGTTCCAAGAGCTGGAATGGTGGATGAAAGCTATTAGCACGCAGCGTCCCACTGTAGGAAGGAAAATCCTTTTCCAAGATGGCCACCATGGAAAGGGAAGGCAGCCTGCAGGAGGCGAAGAGAAGGAGCAGATGAAATAAGATAAGCAGGGGAGTTAGGGGGTGAAAAAAAAATTGGACGGAGGGTGGAGGGGGAAGATGGTGGCGAGGATTGCCAGCCGACAGGAGGCTTGGAATGCAGGCTTGTACCAGCGGTTCAAGCCTGAGTTCCTAGCCACCAGATTGGCTGGCGTCCCCACCCAGGGTGCTAATAGGTGATAATGACCCCTGTTAACCAGCAGCCTTAAACATTCTTCATCTTAAGCTTGGGAATCCCATATGACTGTTCCACCACCCTAGATGCACACTAAGCCACACCCCAGGCCTCCAGCCTGTCATGTAGGCAATGTACCACTGAATTCAAAGGTCTTTGCTTAAAGTGGAAGACGGATACCACTCCGCCCCACATGCAGACTACGGCCACTCCCTCTGGCCTCCACTCTGTCATGTAGGCATTTACCACTGAAGTCAATAGGTCACACTCCTGAGAGTGAAAGTGGTGGTAGACTACCATTTCTGCCCCATAAGCACACTATGGCCACAACCTCAGGCCTCCATTATGTCATGTAGGCAATGTGCGATTAAACTCAATGGTCCTTCTTCTGGCTGCTACATGCACACCACAGCCACACCCCCAGGCCTCCAGTCAGTCATGAAGACAATGTACCACTGAAGTCAAAAGCCCTTCCTTAAGGAGGAGGGTTGATAACACGCCAGCCGCAGATGTGCGCTACAGCCACTCCTTCAGGTCTCAGGGTAGGCAATGTCCCATTAAAGTCAAAGGCCCTTCCTTCCTCTTTAGAGTGAAGTGGTGGGGGTAGACTGTGATTCCTGCCCTAGATGCACGCTGCGGTGACACCTGCAGGCCTCCACCCTGTCTTTTAGGGCATCTACCACTGAAGTCAAAGACCTTTCCTTAAATAGGAGGGCAGATAACACTGTGGGCCAGATGTGGACTATGGCCACTCTCTCGAGCATCCGGTCTGTATTTTAGGCAATGTACCCTTGAAGTCAATGGGCAGCCTCCTCAGAGTGAAAGTGCTGGTGTTAGAGTGCAATTCCTGCCCCAGATGCACACTACGGGCACACCCTGAGGCCTCCAGTCTGTCACGTAGGCAATGCAACATTGAAGTGAATGATCCTTCCTTGATGAGGAGGGCGGATAACACTGCGTTCCCAGATACGAACTACGGCTATTCCCTCAGGCTTCCAGTCTGTCATGTAGGCATTTACCATTGAAGTCAATGCCCCTTCCTCCTCAGAGTGAAAGTGGTGGTAGGTTACTATTCTTACCCCAGAAGCACACTACAGCAACACCCTCAGGCCTCCAGTCTGTCACGTAGGCAATGTACCATTGAGATCAATGGTCCTTCTTCCAGCCGCCACATGCCCACGACAGCCACAGCCTCACCCTCAGGCCTCCTGCCAATGTGAGGCCTCAGGCCTCACACAGCCAATGTACAATTGAAGTCAACGGACCTTCCTTAAAGAGGAGGGTGGATAACATGGCATCCCCAAATGCGCGCTGCAGCCACTCCCACAGGCCAGAACATTTCCCATTGAAGTCAATGGCCCTTCCTCCTTAGAGTGAAAGCGGGGGAGGTAGACTATCACTTCGGTCCCAGATGCCTATTAGGGCCATTTCCTCAGGCCTCCAGTCTATCACGTAGTTAATGTACTTTTGAAGTCATACCTCTTCTTCTGGCCGCCACATGTACACAACAGCCACATAAGCAATATACCATTGAAGTCAATGGCCCTTCTTGTTCCTTAGAGTGGGCGGATATCACTGCAGCCCGCAGATGCACACCGGGTCACACCATCAGGCCTCCAGTCTGTCACACAGCCCTTTCACCATTGAAGTCAATTGTCCTTGCTTCTTCCGTAGAACAGAGGGACTACCACTCCGGCACCCAGATACATACCAGGGTAACAGCATAAGGCACCAGTCTGCCATGCGGACATTGCACCATTGACGGGGTCAATGGTCACAGTTTTCCAGCTAAGGTTGAGCCCCTCGGGTCTCAGGTGGAGGTAGGCCTGGCAGAGCCTGAGATGCGGAGGAGAATTCTTCCCCTTTGGATTGGAGGTTTCCATGGTGACGGGACAGAGATTGAGTTCTTCGTAAAACAGCTAGATTTTATTTGGGAGGGGGAGGTGTGGAGTTGGAAGCAGACTGCAGCCAGCACCATCTAGTCGATAAAATAACAAACTCCCACGTGAGCCACATGGTTGTGAGATCACGGACAGTTCATGTGAGAGGAGGAAAGGCACACAACAAAGTGCCATTTGGATACCTTTGCTGGCACACTGACGTGCCAACAACGAGGCATGACTCTCATTTGCAAACACTGCGATGGGCCGTGGGGTGTAGACGTGTGTGTGTTGGGGTGAGGGGGCGGGAAGACGAATAGTCTGCTCTTACAGTGCCACCTTTTGGGCAGGAGGGAGGCGCTGCAGCAGTATTAGACACCCAGAGCGCAACAGCGCTCTCACAGCGACATCTGCTGGATGGCGACGGAAATGTTGCAGTAGTGACGCACGCGCTGGGAAATGGGAGCGACGCTAGGGCAATCAGAGTTGGCTGTGCTCCTGAGGCCGCATATCCCACTCCAGCAGCTGAAATGAATGGTCTACCAGGTAAAGCTCTTAGAGCAGGGGGTGTCAAACGCCCTCCTCATGCCCTGCACATGAACAGGGCAGAGCATAGAAAAGGCAATCCTGCTGCAGTGACTTCAATGTCGGTATTTTAAGAGCAAGACTGTCGCTTCCATCGACGTTTTCCCTTGTGTGGTAGTCACTGTGTCAGGCCCCGTTCAGTGACAATATGGCACCCATGAAGATGAGCACACTGCGCATCCATTGCTGCGATGCTGCACACAATTTGCTGATGGCCGCCTCCATGATGTGTTCCAATGAAATAGCCCTGTATACTGCTGGTAATCTGAAGTATGGCAATATTTCAGGTGTTCCTGTGCACAATTGTACCTCTTGAAATTTGTTTTTCTGAAAATGACGTTTTTTCGCATCCTTTTACCTTTCTTGAAGTTAAATCCTCTTGAACCCTCCTGTGTGGTTTCAAGCTGGCTTGCACTGCTACTTTTAAATTCTTGCCGCCATTGTGTATTATTATGCTTTTAATGTTCATAGTTCCATGGGTGCAGCCTCCGAGGATTGCTTCTGAATTCAAACCAGGCCCCTGTCCAACTGAATTTAACAGCCCTGTTTAAGAGTGTTAGGGGTGGATATTGTTCCGCAGCAACACTGCAGCTGCACGATGAAGTAGCTCATGGGAAGCGACCGCCAGATACTGCCTCTATAGTGACACCTGCTGGCCAGTACTGCCACAATAACACAAACTCTCAGCAATGAATGTCAATCATTGCTCCTAGATTAGCGACACCTGCTGGCCAGTGCTGCCAGACTAACACAGACTCTCAGCAATGAATGGCAATCACTGCTCCTAGAATGACACCTGCTGGCCAGGGCTGCTAAACTATCACATAATCTCAGCAATGAATGTCCATCACTGGTTCAAGAGGGACATCTGCTGGCAGGGGCTGGGCGGGGCATCTTAGGTAACAACATGAATAACAGGTGCATGTCTTCAGCAAAGACAAGTGCCGACAATGCTGGGTGTGCTGGTGAAGCAGCACTGCCCTGGGGGGATGAGGGGGCAAATACTCCCCCTACAGTATTCACCTGCTGACCAGCGCTGGGAGAGCAGCGGCAGCACTGACGCCCTTCGGAGGAATAAGTGGAAAATACTAGTTTTACAAGGATTCCTGATGACCAGAAATAGGGTTCTGCTGAAGTAATACAGACCAAGCGTGACTAACACCCAAGAACTGCTGTAAGAATGACTAATCCCCCACACTAACGTGAGATGGGGGTTTAGATTCTATTAAAGACAAGGAGGCGATTATTATGCATTACAATCTTTACTCTGAAACCACAGCAGCAAAGAAAAAAACTTTTACAAACAAAAAAGTTTCAACAACAGAACTAGATAAAGTTCAATGTCAATGCATGGGGAACTCCCCAAACCATCATGGAGGATAGGTCATACCCTGCAGGGGACCAATGAGCAGGGACCCTCCTTTATATATGTCCATTACTCTAACGCCAACCCCTCTTTCTGCAGCTGACTTGCACCAGACGCCCAATGGAACGGTTGAACTGCGTAGCGCAGAGAAAAAGGATCCAGCGAAACCGGAGATCTCAACCTTTCCGCAGCCTGAAGCAATGAAGAAGTTCTTCTGGATAGGACTTCTCACCCGAAATCACGCACTCCAGAACTTGTAACTGCGATCCACACTCCTGAGCAGAACCTCAACTCGTACCTGTAAGAACAACAAGCAAGAAGGGTGGGTGGTTGGGAAGAACAACAAACCAAAGAATGTTCTCACTTGAACCACCTGTGTACATGCGTATCACAATTGTCATATCATATCATATCCAGGGTGGGTGGGAGGGATAATAATCGCCTCCTTGTCTTTAATAGAATCTAAACCCCCATCTCACGTTAGTGTGGGGGATTAGTCATTCTATGACAAGACAGGAGGCTCATATTATGCAAGTTCAAAGCCCTTGCATCTCATTAGTAAGTACAAAATGATCCAATATAATAGATAATATAATAAAATTAAAGGAAAGGTAACATTTTTTAAATGCTTTCATTAAATCAATCTGTTGACCAATCAGAGAATTGCCCAAGACTAGGTTGCCCGAAAAGCTGTCTTATAAGGCAAAGTCAAATCCACTGCAAGAAAAACAGGAATGTGCCAAATCCAGCGTTCCTTACAGGCCACCAAAACCAACTGGTTAAAAGAGGGGAAAACATTGAACAAAGTTTTCCTATACTAATAGGTTAGGACAAAACCATCTGAAATAAACACCTATGTTGTTCAATCAAATATTCAAAACACTTAAATTCGTACCATTTTTGGGGACCTAGAAAGCAAACCAATGAAAACAAACACCTAGCTCTCCTGGAGATAAAGAAAAGTACCCCATAGGGGTGAAAGTCTTATAGGTTCCATCCCATGCATTAAAGGAAGATATCGCATTTGAAACAGGGCATGTCACAGAACTACACTGGGGAACCAAGAGGGAAAGACAAATCTTCAAAAGGGTAAAATGGGAGTAAAAAATCATTTTTATAAATTTTGTAATAGGACAATCCATCCTGAGCAGAGCTGAAAAGCAATAGAATTAATCTACAATTGTCTTCAGACATATGTGTATACTAAGGAGGGAAGTCTTCTGGAGGCAGAAGCAGAATGGAAGAGGGGGCCCCACCTGAGAAGCTAAACCCGTCAAACCGCCAACACGGAGACCCTCAGACCTCCCGAACTCTTGAAGAAGGACTCTGCTACCATGACAAAAGGCAGATATTATAAACCTGATCCTTAAGAGGCCAAACTTGGAAAGAAGAAAAAATGTATCCGACATCCACTCACTACCATTATAGTGATATCTAAACTCCTTTGTAGGTATGCCCGGTGCTTGAACCTTGATCCCTCCTCCCTGGTGATAAATCCCCTAGCGGATCAAAAGTAACCGAAGGAGGACACCAAATTTCCAAAATCTTAGCAAAACTCTAAACTGCAAAGAACTGATCACTAAATGGTTAAACTGAAGGTGTACACCAGAAGAGGTCCAACCTATATTTCAGCCAATTTGCAGATCTTTGAAGCTCACAGCACCCTGAGCTGGCACCTTACTGCAAACAAACTCTTGTGAAAACCCCAAAGGTCCACCTGCCATGCAGGTGACTATGATAATCAAGTCATCAACCAAATATATATCCCAGCACTCTGGTAATCGTAGCGGCAGACACCGTCTGAAAGTTAATGTATAGACTCTGGAACGCATCGTGATAGAGGGTCATAACGTGGATGGGGGATAGTATCACTCCCAGACCCCTCTATCCCACCAAGGGATATTGAGCCTTCCCAAAAGAGGAGAAACCTCCCCCACTTATCCAAAGGAAAAACCTTGCAATCCAGAAAGAAAACTACCCTGAGGACCACATTAAAGCCCCGCTTTACACCGTTAAGAGAAATAAATACCCACTAGCGCCTCTAACCAATCCCCTGACTGGACAGACTCCAGTTAACTTATTGAAATACCAGAGATTAGCACAAAGGAAAGTAACAGACGGGAGGGAAATGCTCAGTGCGAGTCTGCACTGGTCACCCGCCAGAACTCCTGTAAAAAGGAAAAAACTGAAACCATTGGATACTCCCAGAGGTGTAATATTATGATGCAATCTCCCCCAAGGATGGCAGGAAAACTGAAACCATTGGATACTCCCAGAGGCGTAATATTATGATGCAATCTCCCCCAAGGATGGCAGGAAGGGGAATGAGGGGGAAAGAACTCTGGATAATTATCAATGCCCTGTAAATGCAAGGTTGAGAAGAAATCTGGGACCACTGTCCCCTCAAACCCTGAGGTCTGAGTCACTGTATTCATGTGAGGCTGACTGGCCACTAAGGGAATCAGGGGAAGGAAAAACTAAGCACATTGTCCATAGCAAAACAGTACTTATACAGTACTACGAACCCTCAGGTATATGAGTGGTGTTTAACACTACTACGAGCGTTGTGTGGTGTGAGGTGTTCACTTATCGATCTCAGCAGGATAAAAGACTGATGTAGACCTTTCCAAAATTAGGAACCTGTATCAGAACGGTCAGCACGGATATGAAAACAGCACTCTAAAGAGGTTAAGCAACGCTCATGAGGGTACAGAAGCCTGCGTGTACTCCTCGAGCAGAGGAGAAGTTGCAACACACCGTTAGACGGTTAGCTGAACCATAGGCCAAGCTTTGGGAGGAAAAACATGAGGCAGGCGCCAGCAAGTTATTATTTGGCAACTCGTCTAACTGATACCATCAAGTGTTTCCAAACACTCCATCCAAGTAAAACATGGTTGCTCAACTTGTCATGTAAAAAACTGAACGGTTACCCTCGAGCTGACCCTGTCTCCACCAGAAACCAAAAGAATAAGGAATGTCCAATGGGACAAAAGTAGGGGAGAACAAACGTCCCCACTAAAGAGAGCCTTAAGCCCTACAGACCTCAATAGAGGCATAACGCATCATCTTTATTCTTCCTAATGTTGAGAGAAAATACTGTAGCTTAATCAGCACTGGTATTGGGTGGAGCAATTGAAGTCGGGAATCAAAACCTAAGGAAAGGACTGAGTTGTCCTGAAACTAACTAAGGTAAAGGGTGACAGAATTTTTAACTAAAAGATGAATGATAACACCAGATAGATGGTTAGAGAGGAAGGTACAACCCCATATGGGTCTGTTTACAACCACTTCCACACTCTTTTCTTTAAAGCACTTAATAAATAAAGAATATATAATATATGAAATATATATAAAATATCCAAAGAAGAGGGGTTACGCCCTCACAGGGGACCGAATCCCCGGCCCTTATATAAGCTGATACTCACTGAGCTTTCTGGGCCACTGACAATTCTGAAAAAACGCAAATGTGTTCCAGTCAACACTTAAACATATTGTTTATCAAAGCGTACACTGAGCAAGTGCACCTCAACTGCTCACCCCAGCAGGGTGAGGCAACCAATAGTACACGAGGGAGCACCTCGCAGTAGGAACAAGGCGAAGCCTGAAACCGAGCAGGTTACTGCACGCCTACAAGACCAAACAATGGGGTCAGCCATATGCAGCACCTAAACAAAGCTGCCGACCTTAAGGAAGGAATACACTGAGCAAGTGCACCTCCAACTGCTCGCCCGAGCAGGGCGTGATAATCAGCAGTACACGAGGGGGTAACCTCGCATTAGAACTCAGGCAAAGCCTGAAACCGAGCAGGTTATGGTGCGTGCCAGTTAAGGTAATTACCCAAGTTGCCCACTTTAAGGGAGGAAACACTGAGCAAGTGTACTTCAACTGCTCACCCTAGCAGGGTGTGGACACAGCCGTATACAAGGGGACCCCTCGCAGAAACCCCAGGCAACCTTGCCACCGAGCAGGTGACTGCACCTTTCCAGGGAAGATAACCCAAACAAAAGAAAACTGTCAAGTTGAAGGTAGGATACACTGAGCAAGTGCACCTCCAACTGCTCGCCCGAGCAGGGTGTGATAATCAGCAGTACACGAGGGGGTAACCTCGCAATAGAATCAGGCTGAACCTGAAACCGAACTTATGGCACCTACAGTGAAGGCAAAGCACATAACTTAAGAAATAAACAAAGAAAATAAAATAAAACTGCAGACTGGCAGTGCATCAGGCTCTTGCGCTGGATGGTCAGACTTTAACCTAACAAACCCACAGTCTATCAGTAAACATTCTTTCTTTCCAGCACTAAAGGTAAGGAAATGTGTTGTGTCACCAGGGATACGAAATTACAAACATTTAACAAAACCACATTTTTACTATTAAAATGTTTGTGCTATAATCTTTCTGAAGAAGTCATGAACCGACCAAATGCCCATTAGGAAATCCCTGCTCAACTGAGCAAAAAAGGTGACAATCAAATACCTCCATTGTAAAATACAATTATTTAAAATATAACAATTAAAATATCTAATCTTAAAATATACAAATAAACATGCGCTGGTCGGTCTTCCTGCATGGGAGACCTGCAGCTCTATATTTGAGCTAACTTGGCTCAGTACTGAAACAGAGGCTTTTGTTACAAACATAAGCCACAGGGGCAGGCCGAACCCAAAGCCTGCAGCACCTGGAATCCCCAGGTGACCATAAATCTGTCAAGGGGCACGAATTCAAACAGGCGAAATGAAGAGGGAACAGTGTAAACAACACTGCTCTTGTGCACGCCGGGAGCGAGTTGATTAATGCACTAGAAACACCTGAGTTTACAAGCGCGAGAAATTTTTAAAGAAGAAATAAATTAGAGAGCTCCCTCGAACTCACAACCTCATGGACTGTAGTCCGAAATTCAACCATTGCCACCATTGCTTCAGCTGAAACAGGAAGTATGAGCATAATACATATTTTCTTTTTGAAAGACACCAAAATGAAACCAACGGCCGCACGCGGCTATCCAGATACATTGTATCAAATACACAAATTCCTTTATAATAAAAGGTAATTAACACATGTTTACCATATAAATAATATATATGTCATATTCAAACTAATAAAGCCTACTACTGACAAACAATGTAAGACACAACTGAAAGGGGTGACTTAGCTCTGTGGTGTCAGCAGCAAAGAAAGAGGGGTTGGCGTTAGAGTAATGGACATATATAAAGGAGGGTCCCTGCTCATTGGTCCCCTGCAGGGTATGACCTATCCTCCATGATGGTTTGGGGAGTTCCCCATGCATTGACATTGAACTTTATCTAGTTCTGTTGTTGAAACTTTTTTGTTTGTAAAAGTTTTTTTCTTTGCTGCTGTGGTTTCAGAGTAAAGATTGTAATGCATAATATGAGCCTCCTGTCTTGTCATAGAATTACACCTGATGGCCAGTGCTGTGCTGAGGGTGCTACCACACTAAAAGAGTTGGGGAAATCCCAAAGACGGCTTTTTAGGATTGCATCTGATGGCATAGCCTGGAGCTGCTGTTCAATTTAAACAGTTCTGGGGTTAGGAGAGGTAGGTTTTTATAAAGAGGCCCCTCCTTCAGGTAACTAAATAACTTTGTTTTTAAAATCACGTCCTACACCCACCGGCAGCTTTCCCTCTACTCAATGTAAAGTCATTCTTTCAAATCCCATATAGACCCATTCTAAATCCTCGGCCTTCTAGTAGACTCCTGCCAGCATTCTCCCAGCCCTATGACCCGAAGACACAACCCAACACACACCCTCCCCATAGACCACTGACAGATTGGAAGCAACATATTTGACTGTCGGTAAGTAACTATGTACAACTCATGAACCTACATACAATTTAACAGCAACAATCTCAATAAAAACTATTTACAATGGAACATCACACTGGGGAAAGGGCTGAGGGATTTTGACCTGTGGGCAGAGGAAACAACATTATTAGCAAACAAAATCTTTCCTCCACTGTGGACACCTTCCTTTTCAAATGCTGTTCCTGACAGAAACATTTACTTCTCTGGGCAATGCCTTCACTCCCCCCTTATCTTCCGTGGTAAGATTCCAAACATTGCCCTTATGTGTATCACGTGTGCCCCTCTCGGTCAATCCTTGCCCTGTGGCACACTTGACCAGTCGTCCCTTGAACCAAACCTTTCCGCCCCTTCCATAATCACCACTCCATCCCTCCCCACATATATTTTCTTTGGTTCCAAAAACTTTACTCCTGAGCATATTGGGGGTGATTATCACTTTGCAAGTGTGGTAATAACGTGCCGGTAATTCCGTTTACCGGCATGTTACTGCACAGGCAAAGTACAACTTTGTTGGTGGGGTATCTGAGTGCCTTGCCAGCACAAATTGCCTGTGTTACCGGCACCAGTATTATCAGTGGCGGTAATACCAGCAAATACTCCCATGGAGGTCAATGGGGCTCCATGGAATGGGGATTTACAACCATTGCCAGGAATTGTAATCTGGCAGTAATACCGCTTGACTGAGTGTCAGTAACAGTGATACAGTTTGGTGGTATCCCATCGCATTTACCGGCGGGATACCACCAAACTTGTAATGACCCCAATTGTGTTTATCTGTTTGCCTACGGCCCAATGTTGTGGCTTGATCTTAAGCCATTCATTAAAATGTCCCCTACACACTGAATGTGCTGTCGCAAACTACAGCCATGGATTTGGCTAACCCCATTCAACTGGGACATAGAGAAGTGCCAGTTCCTGTTACTGAATGTGGTGTGGTACAATACTCCTAAACCATCTGTCTGATAACTTCCATCCATGATATGACAGGGTTCAAATCCAATTGAATCACTGCCCCTCACTCCCTCAAATGAGGCAGTTTGATCTTTCTACTAACACATTGGCATGGGGATGGTACAGGACTGTCCTGGTGTGCTTAATAGCCAAACCCATTAAGAAGCCTCCCATAGCCTCTGACACGGACTGCACAACATTGTCTATTACAATTTCACTGGGAAACCCTTCCCTAAAGAAAATATTATATGAAAATGTTATAATTTCTTTAGTGGAAGATTCACTCAGAGCACATCACTCTAACCACATGGTGTAATAGTCTACTAAAACATATATAAACCTAAAACCGGAACCTAAACCTTGAATTGGACCTAAAGCATCCACTGCTACCTTCGTCCAGGACTCCTGCAGAGCTAACACCATTAGAAGAGATGCTTATCATGTGACTATAGATTCATCACTAGCTGCACATTCCAAACATGTTCTAACCATTCTGTTAGCCATGGCATCCAGTGCCGGACCACCAGAACAATTGTCTTAGCCTTCTCTTGGTAAGGTTAAATCCTAGATGCCATCCATGGGCTAATTCAACAATGGATTCTCTCAGAGCAACTGGAGGCACCACCTTCTATTTATTTTCTTCTTGTGTCAATGATGCACAACTTCTCCTTACCCTCATACCAGGCCCCTAGTCAGCTTTAAGAGTTGTCCTATACGGCCACCGACTGAGTGTCCATTCTTGATACACTTCAACACTTCATCCTCCTCTTCTCCTCGAACCCACAATTCCACTAGAAACAGCTCTCAGTCTTACTGAGGCTACCACTGCATCGCCTTACATCATTTCCATTCCCTCATCCACCCTGGGGTTTAGTAGCCTTAATAAACAGTCTGCCCCTGCATTCTTGATCCCCAGCAAATACACTATCTCAAAGTCCAATGTCTGAAAACCTAACAACCAGCTTGAGTTACGTAGTGAGGAATTTTCCATCCCTTTCAAGAAAATATATGTGCCAAAGGCTTATAGTCTGACGCCATTTTGAATTTGATACTGCAAAGTTACATTTGAAATGGAGACTAGCCCAGTATGCAGCCAAAGCCACTCTCTCGTTCACCGAGTTATTTACCTCTGCTCTCCTTAAAGAACGGGACACAAAGCCACAATACACTCCCCGCTCCCCCATGCCTTCTGAACTTTGAGTTAATGTTGCCCCTAGGCCTAAGTTACTGGCGTCCACAGTGAGCAATGTGCGTCATCCCTAACAGAAATTCCGAAATTCCCCATTGTAGGAGCATTGGCAATATCCTCTTTAATACCCAAAAGGTTTTCCTCACATTGAACTGACCATTCAAATCTTACGTCCTTTCTGAGTAGTGCCCTAAGCATTGTCGTCCATCACAAATTTGTGGTAACATTCCACAAGACCTAAAAACAACCATAACTGCTCTTTGTTAGCAGGTGCCAGTGCCATTCTAACAGCCTCCACTAAGTTATCTTCAGAAACCCTCAACATACATTCTGTTCTCTGAATTGTGAGCCCTGCCTCGTTGAACCGGCTCAACAACACCTCCATGTCTCTATACACCGGAATGCTGTCTTGTTGAAGGAGCTCAGTGGCCGGAGGAGGGGCCAGGTAACTGTATGTTAACAATAGAGTAGCAGGTAGTTGGAATTGTGTAGGCCTGTGAAGATGGCCATTAAGTTGGATAAAGAATATGTGGGTGTGCCTGTGGGGAGGGTCAGTGAGTTTGAGAAGAAGGCTATTGATGCTGGTTTGGTGTGACTGATGTGAATAGAACGTGTGAACGTGTGAGGGGAGGAGAGTGTTGAATGAGGGTATAAGGGTGTATGTATTGGGTATGTTTTGTTACATTTTTTGGATTTGTGCAAGTAACAAATTATGATTGGGTTATATATATATATATATATATATATATATATATTACATGGCCACGGTAGTGGCCATGTAGTTATGGTTAAGTTGGTGTTTCCATAGGAAGAGCACTTTTTGGGCGGCTTATAACTTTGCTCCCCCTGGACGAATCCTCACCAAACTTTGCAGAAAAAGTATATGGCCCACTCTGAATTCTTTTGCAAAGTTTGGTGAGGATTCGTCCAGGGGGGAAAAGGTTATAGGGGGGGTCCCAAAACCTTTTTTTCCCATAGACTGAATGGGAAAAAACTTTGCGCACGGCTACAGCCCGAAACCGCTGGACGGATTTACACCAAATTTGCGGCAGGAGCGGCAGCCTGGTCCCAAAAGCATGCTTTTGCAAATTTGGTGTAAATCCGCCCAGTAGTTCTTTTTAAAAATGACCAAAATGTAAGGCAAAAAAATTAGTGATATCTGTGTTCGCTTCGCGGACGGACTTCGCTGTTCGCTCCGTGGACAGCACCCCGATTGGCCCATGGCCTTGCGTCATGTCCGTGGACATGTGAAGTGTTCGCTGTTTGGACGGCGAGGGGCGTGGAGCGCGTCAGATTTTCTGTGGCGCCCGCCATCTTGTATTCGCTGTCGACCGCGTACAGCGCGGTGAAACATGGATAAAAAATTGTATTTAGTGCCCTGTGTTGGTGTGTAAGAGTGTTTGGGGAGGGTGGGGGAGTATGAGATAGGTTCAATGTTTTGTTTTTTTATGTGCTAGACGTTTTTGTTGCATTCGATTTGTCCGCGGAGAACACGGCTGTTCTGACATTTTGTAAATAAACTAAATGGTGGGGTGTTTAGAGGATGGAGTATGTGTCATTTTTGTTTGCAAGGAAGGTAAAAATGAGCTATGAACACTTGCGGTGTACTTAATTGTTCGTAAATACACAAACTGGGGGTGTCCTCAGGACGCTGTCCATATTGTAATCTGTCTAGTTGAATGTGTTCTAAGAACACTCGCAGTGTCCCGAAATGGTTGCAATTACACAAAATGGGGGTGTTCTGAGAACGTTGTTTGTATCGTTGTCAGGGTGAAAGTGTTTTAAGACCACTCCTTTTGTCCACTAATAGTACAAATTCCTGTGGGCGTCAACCGAATTTTTGTCCACTAAAGAAATGATAAATCCGGCTGGTGTGCGCCGACATTATGTGATAATCCTATGACTGGCGCTATTGACCTGGCTGACTTGCTTTTGTGACACTAAATCATATTTCCCGCCCCTAAGCCTGATATTATAAAAGCATTCATATTCCCCACCTCTCTCCGTGACGTTACAGGGTGCGTCATCAAACGCGCCCAGTCCTCTCCAGTCCTAAGTGACTTTACACAGAACCCGGAAGACAACACATACTATGTCACAACACAGCGCGCCACAATTCGGAATATGAAACAGTGATTTAAAAGCAAACAGCAAGATTGTAAATTTTGTAAAGTACATTTAGTTGACATCAAATGTTTAGAGAATATTCAGCAATTTGCATTTGTCTTTGTTGTCGATCCGCAAAAGTTCATGTTGAGGCACGCGATGTTCCTTTGCGGTACAGAGGGTGTTAGATCAGCTTACAACTCAGTGCGCCACAATTCGGAATATGAAACGGTGGTTTAAAAGTAAACAGCAGGATTGTACATTTGGTAAAGTATATTTATTTCACATGAAATGTTTAGTGAATATTCAGCGATTTGCTATTGACTCTGCTGTCGATCAGCAAAAGTTTATTTGGAGCCACGCGTTGTTCCTTTGCGGTAGATAGGCTATTGGTTTATGATAAAAGCAGTAAATGGTCACTCTGATAATCGGAAGGTTGCTCCAAAAACGAGCCATTAGACCACCCTATTGGTTGGTATGTTGTTTGTAGCCGCTAGTACTGCGTAAGGGCATATTGGTCCTTGGCGATTGTCCCATAAAATGGTGAGGGTCATGAAGTTGCATATTTGGACCTGCACCTGGCAGTTGAGACCCCATCCGCTGGAGTCTGTAAATGGGGCCACATACCTGTTTTAAAAAACATAAATTAGTCTCACCAGCCGATCTTCATTAAAAATCATAATTTTATTTATTAGGGCATGAAACTATTTGCTATCGAAGATAGTGCAACGGAGTATGTTAATAATAAAATAATAATATTTTCCCATTCATATAGCGCTAAGAACCGTGAGGTATCTAAGCGGTACTTATTATTAACCACGGTGTGTGGTGCTCATTTATCGACCACGGAAGGATGAAAGGCTGAGTTTGGCCTTGCCGGGATTCGAACTTGCGTTAGCAAGCTGTGCACGAATGTCAAAGCGTGCGTTGTACTCTCTGTGCCACTTGACAGGCTACAGTGAAGTGGCACAGCGAATAGAGCGCTTGACCGCCTATAGACCGGTTAAATTATTGCTATTAACCCACCCTGTGTCGTCTGCCTTTTTCCGAGCCCTCTAATCGACAGGGGATCAATTTGGCGGTGATAGTGCGCGGTAGAAAACATTATGCCACTTTCAAAGAACAAGTTCAACTTGAGCGGTCTTTAATGCTACGCTATTGTAATTATATTTGGTATAAAATAATCTAAAGGGTTACTTACAGTACAATTGCAATTTCCATTGTCTACGAGTAGTGCAGTCCCAGAATACGACTCAGCGTGTGCGAACGATCTTTCGCATAGTGATATAATATATAAAAGTGGTTTCGTTTCAGAAATGTCATCCTTATCTTCTCTTACGTTTTAGCAACACTCCTTCAAGAGAAGTCTTTCATCACAATCTCTGTCTGTCAAGGTCAAAACACAATACAACCTTATAGTCCGCTTCTTGAGCCTCTCCGGGGCCCGAGAAAAAAATGGAAGCAGCTGACCTTCACTGTGAACGAGCATAAATTCTTACTTTGCAACATTCTGTGTAAAGCCATCTGTGAGAAGTTGGTTTTTGCATGCCATGTTTGTATATTGTTTGCGTGATATTAAAAAAAGTTTGTTTAAGGGACGTTATGGTTCTAAGTACAGCCGAAAGACCCCTGAAAATCGCAAGTTATGGTAAGCTATGAAAAATAACTCGCGCCACCACCATGCACTGCTAAGACTAACACCCAGGACATCAAAGATGACATCGCAAATGTCATTGATGAAATCACTGATGACATCACATGTGTATGTACTTTTTATGGAATTTGTGTACTAGGGATTTTTATTATAATGTTGCGAAAAAAGTGTCAAGGATATTGCAATAAATATCATACCGTTATTAGTGCTTTGAACGATGCATTGATATAAATAGCATTGTATTATGGTATTCTATCTAGTATACTGAGCTACTAATGGAGAAACATAGCATTGTGTGCAGAGTACAAGATGAAAGTATAATATTTGTAATGTTAATATGTTGAATAATGAAATAATAATTGTCCTGAAATGTTCGAAAATTCACAAAATGGGGGTGTTCTGAGGACGTTATTAGTATTGTGTGATTGTTTAGCTGTATGCAATGAGGGAATGGCACAGAGAGTAAAGTGGACACCGTCCGCGGACACCGCGGCTGTTCGTGGACAGGGCGTGCTACATCCGGGTTTTTCCAGGAAATCCAACATGAAAAGAAGACTGTACGGATCAGCCAATCAGATGTCGAGGTTGTGGATTTGTGTTGAAAGAGACTGTGTGTGGTGAAGATGGCAGAAGTGGAGAAAGTCAGGGTGTTGGTGCTCGGAGATGTGTTTGTGCATGGTTTACAGCAGTACGCTGAATGCAGGCATATTGCAAAGAACTTTGATGTGAAAGGAGTGGAGGTGGTGTGGATCACTGTGCCTGATTGCAATGTACAGGGAATTGTACAAGTTTGTGAGGATATGGCCACGATGAACAGTTCGCATGTGGTAGTTTTGCACTATGGTGCTTTCCATTTGGGCAACGTCAGTGCCCCTACTTTGTTGACTGATTTGGAACGCTTGGTTCAAGCCGTAATAAAGATCCTTCCAAATGCGAAAGTAATTTTTTCTGGATTACTACCTATGGCAATATGGGACAATAGTTCAGTTTTTTGTCCTCAGCAAAACATTGCTAGGTGTGTCATCAACCGAGGCATGTGTGCCTTCATGCTTAGAGCTGGTATGTTCTTCTGTAACAATGAGAATATTGATGCCAGTAATGCTGTTAATTTTAAAGAAGATGGCATTTCTTTATCTTTTACGGGAAATGCCTTTCTATTTTGGAATGTAAGGGTTGCTTTGGAGAAGGTTATGTAAAGATTTTAGGAGTAAAGTAAGAAAAAAAAACAAGAAAAAAATACAAAATAACAGGTGTCTGTCAAGCATCTGTAAAAAAAAAAAAACGGCTCTTTTCAGAGCCAACTTCAAAGGGGAAATGGGGCACAATATTTAAATTTACATTCACCACACTCAGATTTTCGATATGGCCGCGGACATGGCGGTAGTCCGCGGACATGAAAATCACTACGAGGGAGTTAGTATGTTCTATGTTACATGTATATAAAGTCATGGATATTATGGTTAAGTTGTGCTACTAAAAACCTATGAAATTCAGTGAAAAAACTTTGTTAAAGGGACGTTATTGTTAAGTTGCGCTACTAAAAAGCTATGAAATTCAGTAAAAAAAACTTTGTTAAAGGGACGTTATGGTTAAGTTGCGCTACTAAAAACCTATGAAATTCATTGAAAAAACTTTGTTAAAGGGACGTTATGGTTCAAAGTAAAACCGAAAAACCCCTGAAATTCGGCAGTTATGGTAAGATAAGCAACCATAACTCGCGCCGCCACCGTGCACTGCTAACACTAACACCCAGGACATCAAAGATGACATCACAAATGTCATTGATCCCCATGTAACACAGCCATCTACCCTGTCAAGAAATCGAAAGGTGGGGCAATCCCCATGTAACACAGCCATCTACCCTGTCAAGAAATCGAAAGGTGGGGCATGGAGATTCATTGAAGATCGCCACCCCTTGAACAAAGTATTGGAGGCAGAGTTTCCACTCATACCAAACCCAGCCACAATATTATGTAATATACCTACAGAAGCGACATGCTTCACAGTCGTTGATTTGAAGAATGCATTCTTATTTCATCCCATTGCATCCAGTATCTCAGCGTGTTCAGTTACAGCAGGACGAGGTTCCAACATACTTGTTTTAGTGTATTGTGAGTCACCTAGTGTGCTCAGTACAGTGATCCAGATGGACCTATGCAACTTGTAAATGCACAGCACAGTAATCCAGTATGTGGACACACTCCTGGTGTGCAGCACAATGGAGGACCAGAGCAGAAAAGATTCAGGTACACTTGTGATATTGCTAGCAGAAAAGGGGGTACAAGGTAGACAAGAAGAAATTGTAGTACTGCCAAAAAGAAGTAGTATACATAGGACAGATAATATCAGTAGACAGCAGGAATATCACACTATAGAGAGCAAAAGCGATATACAGTACACCACTGCCAAACATGGTCAAGAAGATGCAGTCATTCTTAGGCCTGTGCAATTATTGCAGGGCCTGGGTCTTCGATTATTCCACATTTACGAAGCCCATTAAGCGATTAAAAGAAGCACAGAAGGCAAAAGGCCCCATAAAATGGAAATCTGAAATGAATGAGTCATTTGCCGAATTCAAGGAAGTGTTAGCACACATACCAGTTTAAGCAACCCGAGACAATAAATAAAAATTCTTTCTGTTTTCACATTCTGATGGCACAGTGATGACAGCTGTCCTCACTCAAAAGAAGCCACAGAGACACAAGCCCCTGGCCTATTACAATGGTCACCTAGACCCAGTAATGCAAAGCCACGACCCATGTGAACAGGCACACACCGCAGCAGCATTTGCCATCAAGAAATCAGCAACAATAATGCTGGGCTGCGCAGTCATGCTCTATGTGGAGCATTTGCTTTTTCCGATACCAGAAAAATCGAAGTGCACATTGACAACTAAGAGAGCATCAAGGTACGAAGTAATTTTGTCCAATCCAGCAATTGAGCTAGTGAGTGTCGGGTTGTCAACCCAGCAACATTCATAGCACGACCGACAGAGGTAGGGAAGGTATGTGCACAAGTTTGCCTCATATAGCGACAGGATGGGGGCGACTCCATGAACACAACAAGCCCATAGAAGGAGGAGAGATGTTGTTTGTCGATGGGTCATCAATGATATATTCAAATAGGGGTTGTCGGAATACGGGTGCAGCAGTGGTTTGTTATCACAAAGGAGAATTTCATTTATGGGCTCAGATGAGGTTGCCACTACATAATTCAGCACAGGCAGCTGAACTGACAGCTATGATAATGGAAGTGAATATGTCTGAGGGGCATGCAGTCAACATTTTTTTCAGATTCAGCCTACCTCACACCCACTGTGAATTCTGGATTAGCCCACTCGGAAAGGAGGAGGTTCCGGAATAGCGATGGTTCCCCCATACAACATGCAGAGTTATTGTCCCGATTGATAGAGGCAGTCCCCCCCGCCCCCTAGCAGAACTTGCAATAATAAAATTTGCCGCCCATACCAGTGGCAAAGATTTAATTTCAAAAGACAATGATAGGGCTGACTCTGCAGCAAAAGAAGCAGCATATATCCCATTACACACAACATGGTTCATGCCTTCTAAAAAGGGTAAAGCACCTTTGATGGCATTACTGCAAAGGCAGCACCATACACTCATGGAGCCATTTAACGCATTGCCCATTGTCCAAGTGATTGAGTTGCAGGGGTGTGCACCCCAACACGAACAGGACTTATGGAAAAAGAGGGACTGCTCACTGTCACCTACAGACCTGGTGTGGAGACCAAACAGTACAGGGAAGCCGGCAAAGCCCAGAGGCTGATCCAAAAAGCTGTGGATGAGCTGCATTACCCAGCACATGTTTCAAAAGAGCAGGCAACTACAGAGAATAACGAACAATGGTGCGTGCCTAACTTGCAAGAACTGGTAACTGAGTTTGTAAATAATTGTGTAACGTGCCCGAAATCTACAGCAGGGCAAACACTTTTTTTTTTGTAAAGTATTTTATTGGCATTTGTATAAATACACATATTTTAATAGTTAACAAGTATTAACGTAACAAACAAACAGTTAACCAACACAGTCTTCATGTTGCAATATATTGTTCTTGGCAATGTAAGTGAGGAGGGAGGCAGGTGCCCAGTGGTTCCAAAGCCACAAGGGGTTGAGTTCCAGGGGTTTTCGATACTCGGATGGTTCGCAGTCAGTCGCTGATAGGGGTGTGTTCTCAGGGGGGTTTGTAATCAGCGGCGTACTGTATGTCGCGCAGTAGGGCCTTCCATGCTTCTAGGGTATCATTAGCATTGTCGCCGCCTGAGTTAGTTCCGTCTTGCCAGGCTCTGGTCTCAGCTTCCGTCCATCTTTCCAGGTCTTTAAGCCATCGTTCATGCCTCGGACCCACAGGTGACTTCCAGGCCATTGCTATGGATCTCTTTGCGAGAATGCAAGCTAAGTCCATTAGTTTGACTAGGTGCTTGTATTTGCTCAGTCTGGGGTGAGCCCCTAATAAGCATTCTTTTGGGTGCCATTCATATCTTGTTAGTCCATCGTTTGTGCAGGTGTTTTTCACCTTGAACCAGAACTTCGCCGTCTTGATGCAAGTCCAGAACATGTGAATCATGTCATCATTGTCATTTCCGCACCAGAGAACTCTGGAGATGCTTGTTTATTGAAGGTGACAACTTTTAGTGGGGTCATGTACATTCTATATAAAACGTTTTGTTGGACCTGTTTGAATCTAATGTTTCTTGACACCTCTTTGGGGTATAGTAATATCCGCTCACATTCATTATCAGATAGTGTGATTTCCAATTCGGCTTCCCATTTTTGCCTCAGTGGTGCGCTTTTCGGGTTGGATCTGTCGATCAATTTATTGTATAGGCGGGAGACCGGTTTCCAGCCATCTGCTAGGTCATACATTTCCTGGAGGAGGGGGTCTGGAGCAGGTTATTCTGGCCAGACTGTCCATTGTGTTTTGTTTTGGCCATCCTCTTGAGGTGGTGGTACCACAGAAATTGGCCACTTGTGATTCCTTCGTTAGCTTGTAGCGATTCAAGTTCTTTGAATATGCCTTCTTCAAACATATCGCCCCATGTGTAAATTCCGGCTCTCTCCCAGTTTCTGGCCGTCGCAAGGTCCGTCTGGGTTTTGCAGGCGTCAACCAGGATGGGAGTATTGGGAGTGTAGGGGTGTTTCAATTGTCGTAGGAAGCAAGTTCTGGCCCATATTTGCCTGCCCAGGGTAACAATCATGGGGACTTCAGATGGTTGTTCCATCAGATTCCAAAGCATTTCTCTGGGGAATAGCGTGGAGGCATTTGCATATTTACTATGTTGAAATGCAGGATCAATGTCACTTGTATACGTACATGATTGTGGCATATCATTTTTCACATTGACTTGAGGCTTGTGTAGTAAAATGACACATCTCGCATGCAATTCGAAGGAGATAGGGCTTTATTTGCTCCTTAGAGCATCAACATATATACAAGCAGCCGAACTGAACTCCAAACCTTACAAGCCAGAAAGCGATAAACGCGAAGCACAACCTTGTCGGCATCCAATAAGGTTTACCCGAAGATCGAGCAGTAGCCCCCCTTCTTGCAGACTCAAAGCTCAGTCGCAGAAATCACAAACCAGAAACCATGTAAAGGAACCTACGAGGACAACCTACAAATCAAAAACTGATAAATATCATTCAAAAACTCAAACAAGATGGATATGGAAACTTGAGCAGATACCGGGCAACACTGACAAAGTGATGCTAAACAGAAGAGGAGTGATGGACCTGTTTAGTTATATCCCGACACTCAGTTCAGTCAAATCAGCCGACCTCCAGATTGTCGACCCTAGCCACAAGGGTCCCAAAGCTATTTCTCATTTATACATAGCGTCACAAACAATAAACAACGCTTTCAAGTCTGCCCTTGAAGAACTCTTAATTATGGGATATGACCTTACGAGGTCATCAAGAGAAATTAATCCACGTGATTGTCGAGAAAACAAATACGCTCAAGAGCCCAAAAGTAAAACTGAATACTATCAATCGTCACACCAAGCCCGGCCTTCGTCCAGAAAAAAAACAGCAAACACCCCCGTGCGGGTCCAAAAACCAGCTATGAGCAAAGCGAACCAAAAGCAAAATCACACTAGACCCGCTAAAAGCTTGGAAAACTCGACTCCAGCGCTCAAGAAAATTGAAAAACCTACGACAACTGCAATAACCAAATACTCAAAAGAACTTCCAAAGCTCCAAAGGATAGTCCAATATGAGACATACCAGGGGGCTGTAAGCACATCTCAACCCTCACCTCCCCATTCATTTTGGTCCTGGCTGCCGAAAGCCCTTAAACAAAACTTACAAAAATAGCCACCCAAGAGAAGATCTCTCAGCAACACCTACACCCATCAGATCCCCAAAGCCCAAGACCAAATAAAAATGTGCTCGTGGAACACCCGAGGTTTTCTTCACCTAACAACCCCAGGATCCACGAACTTAACAGTCTACGACATTATCTGTCTTCAGGAGACATGGCTTCTTCTACCCCCAATTCTCGACGGCTACGAGACCCACACAGTGGTGGCCAAGAAGGGCCTCTTAGGCCGCCCTACAGCGGGGCTGCTCATCGCAATCCGCGGTGGTCGAGGCCTAACGGACTCATATAAAATAAAAGAAAATCACTTCATGATGATGGTCAAACTAAACTGGAAAACAACAGATGAAAAATCAAATAAACTAACAACGAAGAAAATCAGAATTGTCACCATCTATTGGAACCCGGCAACTGTCGAGTGTGGGAAATTTATCAAAACAATAGAACAAGAACTGGACTGGGCGCAAGTCACACACCACCCAGACTACGTAGTCCTATGCGGAGATCTAAACATCCATAGCCAGCAAAGCGAAAAGTCAAAGGCATCCAAATGTAAAAAACGTCCAACTGACCAGAGATCCATCAAATGGCAAAACCTTATGAAATCGAGATCTTTCGACAACCTGGATCAAGTCTTTGCTGACCCAAACAGACTCCCTACATGGGAAGGAGCGAATTCAAACTCCACAATCGACTACATTCTGGTATCACGTCCTCTATTACTACACATTAATTCCTTCAAAGTGATTAAAACAAGGGAAAGTGACCACAATCTGCTGGAGACTACCTGGTTAACTAATCCGCCGAAAAACCACACAATGTGTGCAGAACTCGATCTTAACGCTCAAGGGACAAGACTCAGGATCACGGAAAAGGCAATAACAACCATTTCAAAGCTCTATAACGACCGAGCCAAACATCTACACACGTTGGCGGTTGACTACACACCTTTGTTGACCGTCTGTAGAGTCCCACTAAAGACCAAAAAGCCAATGGCAGTCGACCAAAAACATATGTATGATAAATTGGTCGCCG
Source organism: Ambystoma mexicanum (assembly GCF_040938575.1). Classification (NCBI taxonomy): domain Eukaryota; kingdom Metazoa; phylum Chordata; class Amphibia; order Caudata; family Ambystomatidae; genus Ambystoma; species Ambystoma mexicanum. The sequence continues at coordinate 1,010,463,009 of NC_090932.1, read as the reverse complement.
AACGAAAAAGAGAGCTAAGGAAGACAAAAAGACTAGCACGAAAACTTGCCCCCCCACAGGCCACGATCATCATGAAAGAAGCAGCTACAAAATACAAAACTTGGTTAAAGGGCCACCGGCACAAGCTCTACCAACAAGATGCAGAAGACATCCTGAAAGCTATAACAGGAAACCACGCAAGAGACTTCTGGTCCCTCTTACACTCAACAACGCCAGGTGCGCGCCCAAGTCAGTTGAACGGTATTGGCCAGTTGGCCTGGGAAAAGTACTTCAGCACCCTGTTTAAGCGTACCTCGACAGTAACCTCTAGGACGACAAATAACGACACCGCTTGGAGGTGCTTAGATAACATCGAAGACATCATAACTTTAATCAAAAAACTGAAACCATCTCGTGCTCCTGGCCCTGACTGCATCACGAACTTTGATTTAAAAGCACACCCGGAAACCTGGGCGCCCTTGTTGAGTCAAATCTTCAGACGATGTTCCGCCACAAAAACCATTCCACCAACGTGGAAATGTGCTAACGTGGTACCTATCTTTAAGAAGGGCAATAGGTCAGACCCTACTAGCTATCGTCCGATCGCTCTCCTTGACCCAATAGGAAAGTTGTTTGGGTCACTTTTGCTAAACCATTTCACTACCTGGGCCAATGAAGCTCCCTGCCACGACAAACTACAAACTGGCTTCAAAAAAAATCTGGGGACAAATGCAAACATATTAATACTGAGTACCCTGAAAAGCAAAATCATGGAGGGCCGTCCACGCCTATTCATCGCCTTTGTCGACTTGACACAGGCTTTCGACAAGGTGGACCGGGAAAGACTATGGAAGAAACTGGCTCTATGGAAATGTCCCCCAGACATACTTAACCCCATCAAAGCCCTATATACCAACACTTCTATGCGGGTACGCCTGAACCAACAAGGACTGTTAACTGAAGAGATAACAACAGCCAGAGGAGTCAAACAGGGCTTCCCCCTGGCCCCCGCCCTGTTTTGGTCCTATCTAGGCGATTTCCAAGATACAGAAAAAGAGATTCGAGCGTTCCCCCCCAAACTCGGAGGAGATCAGATCAGTCGGCTCTTATACGCAGACGACTTAATCCTTCTGGACAACACTCCGATAGGACTACAACGGCAACTAACAAACCTACAACAATACATGACGACAAACAATCTGGAAATTAACCAATCAAAAACGAAAATGATGGTCATTGAGAAATCCGCAAAAAAGAAATCCACCCTACCGCTAAGACTAGGCGAAACAACTATCGAGAAAGTCTATAGTTTTAAATACCTCGGAGTCACTCTAGACAGCACTCAAAGAGACAACGCGATGAAAGAGGCACTTCGTGGAAAAACCACAAAACTAGCGACACAAGGAAAAGCCATTGATATTAAATTCGGCCGATTTTCAATCATACCAGTACGAGACTTCTACAAAAAAAAAGTCATACCATCCTTGACATATGGTGTGGACGCAATGCCGACCATCCCCCAAGACCTGTGGCAGAACTTGGAAGCATCCTTCTGGAGAACAGTCTTAGGTCTCCCTAAATCCACGCCAATAACACTGATTAGACGTGAACTCACGCTTTCATCATTGAAAGCAACCATCGACTGTAATAGCGTCCTGCTCTATCGAAAGTGCATCCAGAACGACGCCCCATACGCCTACAAGTTGATAAGTGAAGAACTTCGTCTTGGAACTTGTCGAATGCTCACTCACTGGGAAACAAAAATCTTATCCATCCTAGACTCAGTGGCTTGTAGCATGGAGGACCTTATCAACAATCCAGTCAGAGTCACCAAAAAATCAAAGAACTGGATTGGATTCTCACCACCGATACGGCTATGCGATACAAACTCACCAACCATCTACCAGTCTTTTGCAAGAAACTTGATAGTGTCCAACCATACTTGAAACTATTTCCGAACAGATTGGCGCGAAACTACTACCTAAGAATAAGACTAAATCTTTTGGAAACTAACGAAATTCTATCGATCAGACACCTATCTACTACCAGCAGTTGCCGGCTTTGCAAATCAACTTCGGCAAAGGAATCCATACGTCATCTTCTTCTGACCTGTCCGTCAACGACAGACATTCGACGCACCTATTTGAAAGACATTTTCACAAACTTTACCTTACAAGACGAAGAATCGTGCTGGAACAAACTGATAGACGGCGACAAACAGTCATGGCAGCTCGCAACAATAAACATCATGACCCACATCTTCAACGTGCTGCTCCCACGACAGGCTTCAGGAAACGCTCCACCAATCTGACCGCCAAATTTGACGGGCAGTTCTTGCTGCCGTTTGTTAAAAAATCTTTTAGATTAAAAAAACAAAAAAAAAAATATATATATACAAGCAGCAGTTGCTTCACTGCTGTTATGTCATTAATATACTGTTGGTAGGGGACCAGTTCTCTGATAGGCTGGGAGCTCAATTTGGCCTTCATATAGGAGGAGTGCCGGGAGAAATCCTTCAGATGCACCACCCATGCTGTGACTGTCCTTTCACGCTCTTGCGCACCGTACATCTCACAAGAGTACGGGTGGTCCGTATCTCGCAAGCGCATGGCTCTACATACCTCCTTTCAATGAGCAGGTTGGTGCTAGCCCATCATGAAGTCATCATACCTCATAGGTCTTCTCCAATGTCTCCAGGGATGGCTCTCTCTGTCTTCTCCACTTTGTGGTGTGCTCTCCAACTCATTGCTTTGCTCTAACTGTTCTGCCCCTCATTCGTTCAGCCTGTCCTCATGATCTCTCGCCTTGTCGGGCACTTGTTGCGTTTCTTGAGCAGGTTCATACTGACCAACATCCTCTGGGTCTTCTTGTGTGATTGCTTTCTCTCTTGCACTACCAGACTGCTCTTGTCTGGTAGACTCTCCGTCTTTGCTGGACCTTCTCTCAAACATGGCCACTCTTTCCATGTTCCACTTGCATCCATATTGCGTGTGCATATATGATTGGTGCCTCTTTGTACAACATTAATCGGTCGACTGCACTTGAAACCCCTAAGCCGGTCTCTGTGTGGCAACCTGATTTTGATTACATCACCTTCATTGACCTTGTGCCTTTGGGCTGCCCTTCGTCCATCATTCAATTTCTGCATTTGTTCTTTACTTTTTCTTATTCTCCATACCACGTCCTCCATGTTCAAAGCATCATTTTCCCCTATTCTTGACAGTTATGGCGGAACCAATGTGGATGCGGGGGAGGACTCCTCCCCGCAACAAGTGGAACAGCGACACATTGGTGATCCCGTTGGGGGTCAGACGATAGGCAGCTATGGCCTCCTTGACTGTTTTGAATGGGTCTATACCCGCGGCTGTAGCTAGTTGCATTGCTCCCTTGATGAACCTATTTGTCCTCTTGACAAGCCTGTTGGTTGGGGGGTGATAAAGGAACGCTTTAATTTGGCTAATATTGTTGCTCTTCATGAACTTCTACATCTCATGGGAGACCATTTGGACACCATTGTCCATGATTATTTCCTTGGGAAGACCTTCTCCTTGGAATACGCCTGTGAGGATATTGATAACTTTAGCTGTTGTTATGTCCAGTACAAATTCAGCTTCCACCCATTTGGAAACATAGTCATTTAGAACCACCTCATACCGGTGTTCCAGCAACATTGCTTCCAAAGGGCCAATAAAGTCCAGCACCAGTTTGTCCCATACTCCTTCCGGTATTTCCGTAGGTATTAGCGGAGCCTGTCTGGTCTTTAATCTCTTGTCACTGTGGAAGCACTCATGGCAGCTCTCCATCATGACTTGTATGCCCTGATCCATGGTGGACTGGGCCACCCGTAGGCTTCTCTCACACAGCGCTTGTCATGGAGCCCCCAGATGTCCCGCATGGGCCCTGCACAATATTATTTTCCTCATGCCTGGGGGTGGGATGACTTGGTCACCCTTGACCAGTAGGGCAATAGCCTCAAAGATTTCATCCACCACTTTTGAATTGGGCCGCACACTTGACCTTTCATCAGGCCACCCTTTCCTGGCCCATTCTGTGAGTATCACTATTGTGGGGTCCTTCACTGACTCCTCTCTCCAATGCCTCTCGCTCCTTTCTAAGAACTCTTTGCTCTTGAGAACTTCGATTGATGCCACCACACACACATCCATCATAAAAGTGGTTGCCTTCTCCCTGTTTTCAGGTAATCATGACATGCAGTCTGTTTGGGCATTTTCCCACCCCTCATATGCATACTCCTGTAATTTTGCCGCAATGTGTGCCAGGAGTGAGGTAGATGTTTTCGTTCCTCTAGGGCTCAGCATGTGAATCAAATGTTTGTGATCCATGACCAACCTCAATTTCGTGCCCCACACGTACATTCTGAAATATTCAACTGCCCACGCACATACCAACATTTCCTTTCCACTGTCGAGTAGTTCTTCTCTGTATTAGACAGGGCCTTACAAGCGAATTGTGTTCAGTATCTCCCTTTCGTTGGGTTAACACAGCCCGTAGGCCATATGCGCTGCATAATTATGATGGTTTTCCACCCTGGATTGAAAGGTTGCAGTCATGGAGCTACCACGATTCTTCCTTTTATCATTTCAAAAGCTACCTGGGAAGCCCTGTTCTGCAAGCGCTGAAGCCACTGGACTAAGCTCTTAGGTTGGGCCAGATACAAGGAGTTGCAGTAGTCCACCCGGCTTAGTGCTAAGGTTGCCAATACCGGCGGACGAAGGTGAGCAGAGAAAAATGGCAAAACCTTTTTTAGAATTTTTAGGGAAAAGTGGACAGACTGACAGACTGCCGCCACCTGTGAGTCCATCGACAGAGACGCGGTCATCACAACTCCTACATTCTTCACCTTAACAGTAGAGATCGGAAGGGAGCCAAGGGAGAGAGGCCAAAAAGAGGACACCCAGAGTGAAGGGTTAGGGGGAGAGCCCACCACCAGCACCTCCTTCTTGTCTCCATTCAACTTCAGCCAATTGTGGTTCATCCAAGCCCCCACGGCAGCCAGGCACCGCGACAGGCACTACGAACTGTGTGTCGTCGGCATACGAATAGCGCCTGATGCCGAAGGAGCGGAAGAGACACACTAGAGGCCAGATCTAGATACTGAAGAGAATTGGAGACAAGGCAGATCCCTGGGGAGCACCACAGTAGAGAGAGAGAATAAACCAGAGAGAAAAGGAGAGAGAGATAGAGTTTGGGTTCTGTTAGCCAGGAACAAGGCAAGCCAAGTCAGCAACTAGCCTGAAATACCAGTTTGGGCCAGACAGGTGAGCAGGATAGGGTGGTCTACGGTGTCAAATGCCGCTGAAAGATCTAGTAAAATCAGGGCTCGACCCCACCAGCATCAACCAGCCTGGCTATATCATCATGGACAGAGACCAGGATGCTCTCAGTCCCCCGTCCTGGCCTGAACCCCGATTGAGCAACATCAAAAAGACAAGTGGATTCCGTGAAAGCAGAAAGCAAAGGAGGGACCAAGGATTCAAGAAGTTTCATAAAGAAAGAAAGCAGTGAAATAGGACGGTAATTAGAGGGTAACAAAGGGTCAAGTGAAGGCTTTTTAAGAAGAGGAATGACAGTGGCAGCCTTGAGCTCGGAAGGAATAATCTCTGATTGACAAGAATTATTAATTGCCTCTGTGATTTCACATAGCAGCCCTAGACATATATCTCTCATCACCCAAGAGGGATTATGTCAGAAGGGGCCCCCGACTTAACGCGTTGCATGGCAGTGCGAACTGCATCTTCGGTAAAGATAGGGAAGGATTACCAGCCATCCGAAGCTGACTGGTTTATGAAGGCAACTCTGCCAATAGCAGAGTTAGATGTTGAAATGGTAGTCCGTGCAATGTCGGTGCGTATTTTCTCAATTTTAATAGTGAAATATTGCGGCAGCGAGTCACAAAGATCTTGTGTTGGGCTGACGGGAGGGGAGAGTTTAGCATCCGAGGAGAGGGATCTTACCACAGAGAAAAGGGTCTTAGTCTGACCAAGTGCGGATTCAATTTTTTGGGCATAAAAAGCCCTATCAGCTGCCCGAATAGCAGCTGAATACGAAATGGCGCAGGCTTTATACACAAGTTTAAGATTCGGGTCATACGCTAGCAGCCACTTTTGTTCAGCCTGGCGCAGTGGAAGATGGTGCACCTTAAGGGTCTCAGAGAAGGAGGGTTCCATGGGCAGTCTCCGCGGTTGAATGAGTCTAAGAGGGGCCATGTCATTGGCTACCTCAAGCAGGGACTGTGAAAGGCCAGATAGGGTAGTTGAAGTTTCATTACTACATCTGTCCTTAACCATTTGGACAAGGGCCGATAAATCAGCCAAGCGCCAACACTGTTGCAATCTTTTAAGAGGGGCCACCCTTTGCTGCATTTTGATATTTTTTAGCACACATGGCACTAAATAATGGTCTGAACAATGCACTGGTCCAGCAGGGTACGAAAACACAAGATCTGTATTTGCTAGGATCAGATCCAAAGCGTTACCAAATACATGGGTAGGCCCAGAAATGACTTGAGTGAGTCCTAAGTCATCCAGGCTCTCAAAAATGAGATTAAGAGCAGGAGGACGAGGATCGTTACATTTCAGGTTGAGGTACCCCAATACTATAAGGTGGGTGAAGCAAGCAGAAAAATCAGATACCATGTCCATAAGGGGCTTGAGCAGCCCGGCATAAAAGCCAGGGGGGCGGTAGATCACTAAAAAGTGACATACAAAAGAGAAAGAAAAAGCACAACGGAGAAGTAGCATCTCCGTGGCCAGTGAGTGAGACAATTCAAGCCTAGTCATTGCTAGGGAAGATTTAAAGGTCACTGCAACTCCACCTCCCATTTGAGTGGAGGGGTGGTCAGCATGAATAATTCCATATTCACCTGGAATGGCTTGAACCAGGGCTGGTGCCGACGATTCCTGCAGCCGGTTCTCAGTCAAAAATAGTAGCTGCGGCTAACGCCCGTCAGTAGTTGGTAGATGTCAGTCACATGGGCTAGCAACGAATGTGTGTTAAGAAGCAACTGTGACATGAGCGGAGTTTGATAGAAACCAACTTGCTTTCAGTCTATATTGGTATTAGTTCCAGAATGATTCTGTAGTTTTATTAATGCACTGGCAAAATCATCCATGTCGCCTGTACCTTCTTCTTCCAGCTCCGGCAAACCCTCATAAACACTGTGGCCTTCTGTACCTAAATCTACATGATGTAGGTAAATGTAGCACTATTGCTTGTTTCCTTGCAGCTGTGAAAAATCGTTTGATGCATAATTACCGAGTGCATGAAAACACTACATTACATACACACATCAATAAAAAACGAAGCTGTTACATAATCTCATTACACATAGCAATAATATGTTTCACAGTTACATATCAAAAAAAGGACATCCCTGATTGCAAATAAAGTAAACATGACTTCATCTCATGTAGATACAAATATGTGCATCTATGCAGGTGCCAAGTGTAAAGTTCTGGTTTGTCCATGCAATAATAATCAAACACAAATCATACATATAAACCATACAAACATTCAGAGACAATGCATGATAAACAATTCACATATAGTTGCAAGTCACTTAAACATATGATGACAGTAACATCAGCACCAGCTAACGCAACATGGATGGCCAGCCATGTCACGTTAGTTGGTGCTAAGGTTACGGACAAACAAACCAAACCAGCACTTTACACTTGTATACATGCAATATTCTGTATCTGCATGGGATTAAGTCATGGATATGTTGTGTTCTATATCAGACCACTCCTGGCATGTGCAGCCTGGGAAAACTGCTGCATCCCTCTTCTGGGCCCATCTCAGAGCCCCATTCGCCAGTTGGAGGCTGGAGCTTCCTCAACTTGTCCAATGCTCTTCCTGCTGCTGGCAGCCTACCCACTGGCACGGGGAGGGGATGGTAAACCTCAATCCACCACAGAGTGACATTCTTCAGAACATCTGGGCATCCATTCAGCACTGGCCAGGTGCCAATGGTTGGAAAAACAGTAAGCTGGCATTTTATGATTAATGACTTATAAAGTGCCCACTTCATGTTTTTGTAGTGTGTTTGGCAGCTGCTGTGTAGGTTAGAGTATTGTATATATTTACTTTATTTTATAGAGTTGGTTAGGCTTTCGATGTCACTAATTCAAACATGTTGTATTGGTATGGCAGGGACTCTTTAGCAGTCACCCCAATTTCAGCAGAGAACATTGGGGCCCATCAAAGACTTCCCGCCACAAGAACAGAAGACTCAACCATGGGGCAAAGTTACAGTCTTTTATAAGCAAATAAAATGACAGGGATCAAACAAGTATCCTCCTGAGCTCTCGTCTTCTAAGCATCTGTCACCAGGTTTTATCCTGGCATGATGTCACAAATCCAGGTTCCATCCCAGAAACCTATCACACATTTACATGGTTCAGGTTGGGTAGGATATGGTAGGATACATATAGAAGGATATGGAGTAGGATAAATATAGAAGATATACAGGTTAGTTCTACAATTGTATAGCCATGTCTAGTGGCTCCCCCTAGGGCCACCTCTACTAGTATCAATCTCCAATGTTGCAGGGTCGCAGCAAGACCATTGGCCCTTGCAACAAATTATATCCCCACATGAAAGGTGAATCTGGATTGGGCAGAATGTGTCCTTCCATCCCTGAGACCCTGGAAAGCTATCACACTGAGTGTACCTTTTGGGAATGAAAATGGAGGTGCAAAGTGTTCCCTAATGTTGCCATCTCTGATCACCTAAGCCTGGGAAAGTGCATTCAGTTGGCAGTCTGTGTGCAACACTTGTAGCTTTTCCCTTCAGGTTCAATGAGAACAGTCCTCTTTGTCTACCTTGGATGAATGGGCATTGTCCTGTTTGGCTGGGTCACGTGTATTGAGACAACGAAATGGAGCTGTCCTGCTTGTAATTATGAAGATTATAGTTTGATTTTCTGCAGGTGGCTCATTGTCTTGATAACTGGAACTTTCCCGTCTTCACTTGTCATTGGCTGGGTGCCTTGTTTCTGCTCGCCTCTGGCTGCAGAGATCATGTCAGCTTTTCCATGTACCCGAAGCCTGTCTCTGCTCTGTCACTCATTTCAGAGACTTATAGCTTCCATACCATTCCCTATAGATTCTCTACATTAGTGGCAGTCAAGCATGTGCAAGACAAAATATGAACTCTTTGCATCTACGGTTTCAGCTTTGGCAAAGGATATGGATATAAAGAAATATGTATGTGTGTCGGTCCTCTACCTACGTGGGTCATAAGCATGTACGTTGTGCCTATATGCAATAAACTAGTGCATGTGAGTGTAATCTTCATGAATAGATGAATATGCACTTCATGTATAATGCGGCTATGTTGTGATGTCAGTGATCAAGTAATTGATTTCTGGCTTTGCAGTCAGTCGACTTGCTCGATCGATGTCATTTACATGTCATCCAAATCATCTATTTAGTATGGTCTGAACAGATGTCTGAGAGAATAATACTTCTCACGCCTGCGATACATCGATTATTACGATGATGGGCCTAAAAGGGAGGCACATCTGTCGTTTCTCTGCCTTCGTGTTGAGTCGTGTAGGGGTCATGAGGGTCAGACTTGGCCCCCTGTCTACAATCCCCCTTCTGGTCGACCTGTCGACTGCACTACCCACACAACTCTCTTGATTTATTTGCAATTTCGGGAGCCAAACCTTTGTTATCCCTCCGAGATGTCCATAGTATTTTGCATGATCATCCAGGCTTCATGTCACGTAGCTGCAGTCCCCTCAGGGTTGCACCAAGCCCATTTTCCCCAATAATCATGGGTGTTGTATGGATGCTGGAACACTGTTCCTGTCGGGAACAGAGGGCACTGTGTCAGTTTTGATTTCAGTGAATTTCGTGTCTTTGTTACTTCATGTTCTTCAGTCTCTACATCTATCAGTACTTTCATCCCTAAAGTCTTCTTAGATGTCTTCCTGCACTGCATGATGATTATCCTTACAACACAAAATGTCAGTAACACTAATATCAACGCTGCGGCCAATACTTTCAGTCCGTTGGCCATCCCTGTTGGTATCCATGAGAATATATAAAACAGCCAAACTTCATTCTTTCTGACATTTTTCATTTCTGCCTCCATCTTCATTTGCAGTTCAGAGAGCAGGGTGATGGCCTCTGTCAGGTCAGCGTCCCATTGCCTTCATGATTGGCAGGAACAAATGTAAAGCAAGAATACCCAATTTTGGCGCAAACGCCTCCTTCCATGGCTGTGAGGAGATCTATAATTTATCTATTCTGGAGGGCCATTAGTCTACCTGGTCTCAGCTCTTCCTTGTGTTGAACCCCTTGATGGTTGAGCTTATTGTCTACATCAGCTCCTAATGCATAATCTGGAGCTATTTGTAATGTGTGCTTGTTTGCACTGCTGGAACGATAGAAGCAAAGAACATCTCAGTTCTGCTGAACAGCCTGTGCTCTGGTGGTATCCCATCCAATGCCTTTTTCATATCCGATGAGGCATAGTTCCCCCTTTTCACTCTTGTCAACCCTACAGATCTCTTCTTTCTTGTGCTTGTATCCATTTGATGGACTATTGTGCTATTCTTTACCACAGACTCAGTTGTGCACAATAGGGTCATCTATGTTCCAACATGGTGGCTTCTATTTTGTTTCATCATTTCTTGCATGGTTGTCCTTTGTTGGGGGGAGTGCGAGTGGGGCGAGGGTGTGTGTGTGTGTGTTTGTGTGTGTGTGTGATCCAAATAAACGGTGAGGTTCCTGAGGTAGAAGGGTAGAAGGCAAATCCAGCACTGGAACAGAAGATCCGAAGCTGAGGATGAACAGAGACACCTGCAGACCCTTCCAGTAACGATGAAGGAACAACTGCTGTCCTGACCCTGTTTTCTCATTGACAGAGGAGCTCCAAAGAGGACTCTTACCCTTTAGCTGGTGGGACCAACCAGCCCCAAGATGGACTACAGATTGAGCCATTTCCTGAGGTGATGTGATCTTCCAGGTCTGCAAACCATGAATAACAGGAGACCTCTGACCCATTTGCAGTGCAAGGTCTTGGCATGGACAAATCTGCCCAGGACTTTGGTGAGCTCCAGTTGGACCTCCAGAGGCATGATCGTACTCATCCAAGTCCCCTCACAGAGTGCAGGATAGAAGAAGTGAGGAAGATTCACCGGTCGATAACCGTCCTTTGGTGGAGCTGATAATAAGGTACCAAAACCGCAGACCGGCGTAAGAGACCAAAGAAATCCAAGCTGAGGTTTCTTTCTCATGGCTTCTATTGTGACATCCCATTCAGAGTCCTTCCTTTCATCACCAGACCGATTAATCAGGAGACCAGGTCCGTCACTGCTGCACAGGAGAGAATCACCTGCATTTACTTCTTCTAACCTAGGGTACTGTGGGGTTAAAGGTAGAACTTACCTTAAGCTGAAGAGTCACTCCAGTGTGACTGGAGTGTGTTACAAGGTGTTTGGGTGCCACCCATACCTCTGACCCAGGTCAAACAGCTTGTGTCCTATCAGGGAGACCTTTGAAGGGTCCCTGTAACTTGTGTTATCTTGCTGAGCATTTTTATTCTAGTGACTAAAGTATCCTGAGGAACTTTGACTTTTCTTCTGCTACATAAGACTTTTTGTTCTACTCCTACACTGACTTTTGGCTAGTTAGGGATTGGACTTGCAAAGCATTAGAAGCCTTGAAAAGGGTTACTAGAACGTATAATATTGTTCAAGTGTGAATAACCATCCTTTTCCTTCCTACAGACTTTGTCTGGCGTGACTTTACTCTATATATGCAATTACTGTTTATCTGTAATCTATGTGAGTGCGCAATAGTACCAATAATACGGTAGACCTGTCAGTGTCGTAACAATTGTAACCGCAAGCAACTACAATTGACGCAGTCACCTTTGAAAAGCATTGTGAAAAATCCCTATGTGTATTGGTTAGTTTAAAAGAGTATTTACCAACCTGCCTTGTGTATATATAATACATCCATATGTTAAAATACCTTTCAGTTTATAAGAGTTTCTTTGGAATATTGTATTTACTGGGTTCAGTGTATTTATCTACAGCTCACATCCTCCTCCTAAGATAAGCCTGGCTGCTTTGCCACTCTACCAAGATCCTTTTGGTAGTACAGACGTATACTAAATGTTGGGGACCTGTATGCCATGGAATAGTTTATAGAGTCTTACCTCAGGTTTCAACCTGCATACCCTCTGAACTCACTAACAACCCCTCCATCCCTCTTTTCTCACAGGGTATGTAGCAATGGGTACAATGTCCTTTCGTCGCAGGATGTTTTTTCACTAGATTTTTTACCGTGATTTTTTTTTTTTTAAACCCATCGAATTTATTAGAAAATGGGGGATCTGGGAGGGACCCCCCCCAACAAAACAAATACATTTGATGGGTTTTTTCGAGAACAGAAAATCGCAGTAAAAACCCCAGCAAAAAAACATCCTGCGATGAAATGACATGGAACCGTAGCAATGGTGTCTAAAGGGCCTATGCGCTATGTAAAACCACTTTATATTAGTGTAGTTATTTGCAAAGTGTGCATCACCAACGTCTTTGTCTTTTAACACTTAAAATAGGCAGTGAAACTAAAACAGAATATCAGAAAAGCCCACAGCATCCACAAAATAATATAATTATTACATTTAGTTGTGACACCCCCATTCACCTACAAAGGGAAAATGAGAACACTGCAAAACTCAGTTGAGTTGTGACGTCACAACTTCAACGTAAAAGCCAGCATACACTGGAAAGGCAGCCCAATCATCGGAACAGCTACCATGTAAGTATTTAATATTAGGAATATCAGGAATTGCAATGTTTTAAGATTACTTACATTTCTCCAATGCTTATATTTAAACGTGCATATTTTATTCTTTTATTTTTACGTACATTTGTACCATGCACATTCACCAACTTGGTGTCTAAAACAACAGGATCTTCAATGATTGCCTAAACTGGAGATGGTTATCAATGCACCCGAGTGTTGGCGGAAGACCATTCAACAGTTTGCCAGTGGTTTAAGTAAACGCACCACCTTCACTTCTAGCTAACCTGATTTTCAGACTGGCAACCAGGTGGGCCCTGCCAGAGCGAAGATATCGTCCCGGAACATAGGGAGAGAATTTCTCTTGCAAATAGTCAGCCCCCAGGCCATAGAACGCCCAGTGAACCAGACACTAAGATTTGAATTTTATCCTCTGATGAAGCCAGTGGAGTGAACGGTGCACCGGGCTGATGTGGGCACCGTAAGGGGAATTGGTAGACAACCAGGCAGCAAGATTTTGCAACAGTTGCCAAAGATGGATCAGGGCAGACGGCTGGGCCAAAAATAACATATTGCAATAGTCGATTTGACTAGTAACCAATGAGGCGACAACCAAAGTTCTCAGATGAATGGGAAGAAATGGAAGGACTTTGCGGAGCACTTTAAGAAGAAAGTGACCCGTTTTTCAGACCGCACTCACTTGAGGAGCCATTGAAAGAGAGGAGGAAAGAAGAACCCCTCAGTTCTTCACCGTTGTCATTGAGATCACCCAGTGTAGAAGACCAAAAAGAGGGTGTTCATAATGCAGGATTAGGAGGAGAGCCCAGTACCAGGACCTCCATCTTGTCTCCAGTGAGCTTAAACCATTTCACACTCATCCACTCTTCCACGGCTGCCTAGCACTCACGCAGCCGCGACGACTCTTCAGCCTGGCCAAGGTCTAGTCGAACCAGAATCTGTATGCGGTCAGCATAGGAGTAACAGTGGATGCCGTGGGAGCAGATGAGGCAAACTGGTGGCTGAACATGGATGTTGATTTACATGGGGGACAGGGCCGAGCCCTGAGTAACACCACAAGAAAGAGCATGGGGTAGAGAAAGAAAAGGAGGAAGGGAGAGCAGTTGGCCCTTTTCGGCCAAAAAAGTGGTACACCAGGACAACATGGGGCCAGAGAGGCCTGCCGAGGCCAGGCGGGCTAACCAGATGGAATGGTTGACAGTGTTGAATGGCCCAGACAGATATAAAAGTATCAGGGCACCCACCCCCCTCTGTCAATCAGCATGGCCAGGTTTTCCATTACAGACACCAGGACACTCTCTGTTCCTCGCCCCGGCCAGAACCCAGACTGATATGGGTCAAAGAAGCCAGAACACTTTTACATTTAAACCTATGTGTTCATTCTGTGGCCGCTTCATTTTTGCATTTATACTTGCATGTTGTAATCCATAAATGCTTTATATTTAAGCAATATGCCCCTCGCGGCGGGGGTATTACTGAGTCAGGTAATGCCACGGGGCCCATAGTTAACGAAGGCCCTGGGGCATTACCTGACTCGGTAATGCCCCCGCCGCGAGGCGCATATTGCTATTAGTACCCCGGCCTGCAAGATCTGTGAGGCCGGGTTACTAAAAGCAGTTTTTTATGTCCCAAAACGCTGTTCCGTGAATGCTTTATATTTACATTCAGACTTACATGTTTATGGCATGAACTTTACATTCACATTTATTGACACATCTATTTACATTTATACTTGCTTGTTTATTCCGTAAACTCAATTTACATTTATACTTATGTGTTTTTTCGGTCAACGCTTTATATTTACATTTATACTTGGGCTTTTTTTGTGAAAATGTTATATTTACATTCATACGTGCGTGCTTTTTTAATAACGCCTTATATTTGCATGTATGCTTGCATGCGTATTCCGCAAACGCTTTATAGTTCCATGTATACGTACATGTTTAGTCCACGCACTGCCTGACTTTCATGGAGGAGTGCCGTGATATACATGCACGTTAGCACATACTTTTAGCTACAAAGCCAGCCAGCTATTCATGGTATTGCCTTGCTAGGAATAGTTGGTTGCAACCCATGATGAGCTGCACATTTTCCTGCTTATTGTGCCAGTCTGCATTCTACATTTCGACAATTGGAAGAAATCTTACCTCAGGGGGTACCAGAGACAAAGAATTAAGGGGGGATGGATGAACCTTATTTTATAAGGAATAACATGCCATCAACTAATTAACAAGGTCATTCAATCTCAGTGAGGAGTCTGTCAGATAAGGCACTTGCCTGGCAGCCTGATGCCTCCATAGTATCACAGAATTATTTGGGGACAGATAACACCAGGGGTGCTCTAGTTCCTATATAATATTATTCCCTATATGTTATTCCATGTAATGTACTAGTGGGATACATACTTTTAAGTATTAGCACCCATACCAATTTACCTAGCGAAGGTGTGAATTGGTGGCCTCTAGATTACATACACATCTCTGCAGCGGGTGCTTAACCGCTTAACCCACTGAGGTGCACACAGAGCTTTGTGGTATCAACAACAGCGATCTCAATGTCATCTGGTGTTAGGGAGAATTCTCATTAATGTGCTAATTCCCTTCACCTTTGACACCCTCAGCAACTTTGCTGGATTTTTGAGGACTTGATTGTCTTACCTGGAAAGAGTGTGAGCCTTTTTTCCACTCTTTCATATATTTTGATATGTGTTTTACACTTGTGTTCTTTGATTATGGAGTTTTAGATAACTCCATAGGCATCATCTTTTCATGTGTGTTACAGAGCACCCTCAGTGCAGTGACACAGGGTTGTCTTTTAGACTTCCCACAGGTTTAACTACCTTCTCTGGGATAAACTACTGTTTCCCAGAGAATGTAAAGTGAAATTGACTTTACTAGTCTTTCCAAATTCCTAGACCCAGCACACACCATCTTACAATGGAGTGCTGGAGGGGTTACATAGTATCCTCTATGTCTAAATACTCATGTAGCAGTCATATGCTCCCCTTTCCTATTGAAAAGGCTGGTGGCAGTGGTTTTACAACGAACTACCATGATCTTTCACAACCGCGAACACCGATAGCTAAAAATAACGGGAGCCATGTTTTTCAAGATGGCGCCTTAAGCCCCTTTGCTTAAACAGGTCCCGGTCTTCTTTTTTCCCTGTTTCTTTTTGGAAAGGTCCTTCTAGTGTTTATCTCTGCGCGCCAAACCAGGCTTCAGGATTGAAGACTGCCTCTGGCGTCTGAGTGTCTAGGGTGGGCAGGAAGTGAGGGAGGTGCCCGAAACTCCCTGTGCTTAGTCTCCTAGGCGACCCAAATGCACTCTGGCGTGATTGGCTGGCTGACTGTCCGGCACGGACAGCCACCCTGCTGGGTGAGTGACAGCTAGGCTGGAATGAAAGGGAGCGAACTGTTTAAAAGGAGAGTCTCTTGGACTGGAAAGCAGAGTCGACCACTGGTGATAGAACCAAAGAAGAGCTGGAAAAGGATGGCTGCTGCAACTCCTGGATTGTTGGTTTGCCCGGTGAAGCCCTGCTGCAGGTCCGAATTGCCAAGTTCATCTCAACAGAGAAGCCCCTTCATGGATGACTTCTTCCTTTGAGTAAGTGGGACCAATCAACTCGTAAGCCACCTCGATACCATTCTCAAGGCTGGTTAGGATTAACCAGGGAGAGGGACACCAGCTTGTGCACTTTAATCTACAGCTACTGGAACTGAAGTGACTCCATCTTGTTTGCTTTTTTGACGATCCCGTGCAGTGCAGGAGTCCCCCGACGTCCTGCCTCTTGTCCCAAAGACTGAGGCTTAGGAAGAGTGAGATCTGCAGGACCTGCCAGGAACCAACGTTTTCAGCTGTATTTTGTTCTTCATACGAAGGTACTCTGCCAACCAGATTGAGAGAACGCCACTCTCACGATGAAAGTTCGTGAAACTTTCCCGAATCGCAGGCCTAATCAGCTTGTGACCCGACATATGATCCTTTTTCACCTAACCCACTTCTGAGAACTTTTGCAAAGACTTTACCGTTTGATACCAGAACTGCTCTTTCCTATCCAGAACACTAGCCCATTGACTTTGGCCTGGCCTATTGACTTGAATTGAACTCTTCTGGTAAACTGAAACTATTTGCACTGCCTAACAATTATATGTGATCTATTGTACTTACCTTGTCCCTTTTGCTCACTTCGAAGTAACTGAACTGCCATTTGGCTCCTATTTCAGGGGAGCTCAAACTGTCTCAAAATCTTGGAGTTTTGTATTGAAGTCTATTGGTGTATAATATTTAGTTGTCTTCTGCTACTGAAATGTTTTCTAAATGATTGTGTAATAAATTAATAAGTGTTTTTTTACCAGAAACATTGAGTATATGTGTTTACTTGAACCACTGTGATTGAACGTCCTCTGTGTAACTACATGTACTGCTCACATTCACTCTTGAGATAAGCCTGGTTGCTCAGCTCGCTACCAAAAACTGTGTGGTACAGACTTATACCAAAGGTTGGTTTGGCTAACACCTGTAGTCCTAATTGTGTGTGGTGGTCCCAGAGGGTACTGCATGCAACTCTGCCTACCACCTGGCCTTGTAGGGTCGCTGTCTGTTGCCCCTCCCATGCCTTGTCGTGCCTTGAAACCCTTGTGTATAGGCGCGTTATAAATGCCATATCATATTGTTAATATACCGTTTGATGTATGTGGTTTGCTACAACAGTCTTGAAGTTCCATAGTGGTGTAAATATCTTGTGTCACTATTACTGGGGCACTACTGCAGGCCGACCCACCCAGCAGGTATTAGCCTACTTTTCAAGTTGCCACCATCGCGCCCATTAGCACCCGGTGCATGGCATTTGGGGTGCCAGTGGAGGAGTAGAAGCCTCTGGGAGAATGGCGGCATGAGGATAAGAGGTGCACAGTCGAGGGAGCAAACAAGCAAAATGAAGATTGGCACCAAGTGTGGGGGAATGAGAAAAGGAGGTGTGAACCCCTGCAGGAGGGCTGAATGGCGCCCCGTTCTTTGCCTTCTCCCAGCCGCGGTCCAAACCAAGATAGGGCCGCTCCACTGACAAGCAGGGGAGCAGTATAATCACTGATGCCTGCAAGCAACTTCTCTCACAGCCGCGGGCCCCGTGTGCCCAATATTAAGCCGCTTCCCGGGTCGCGTATCCAGTGAAGAAGGGCCTGCCCCCTGCCAGGCAGCCCACAAAGACTCCCCAGGTCGGTGCTGGCAGACACGGCCTGGGTTGAGGGGGCTGTGTGACCCCTCACACTGCAATCAATGCCGGGCTGCACATGGCATACGCATCCGGGCCATATGACAATCAAGGGACTCCTCTGCTGGGCTGCCTCTGGCATATGCAGTCCGGTCAAAAAAAGTGAAGAGTCCTGCATGTTGCAGGCAATTGCTGGACTGCACTTGCCATGAGTAGCCCTGCCAAAAAAGGACTTTGGGGCCCTCACATATGCTGCTGCCTGCTTGAGAACTCCTTGCTTATAAGAAGAAAGAGCATCTGTAACATACCCGATTTGACCTGCAGCCGTGTGCTGTATATGTAATTGGAACTTGTCTGTAACTTGCATGATTAGCCATACAGCAGTGTGCTGTATATGTACATTTAGCTTGTCTGTAGCGTACCCGATTTGACCTGCAGCCTTGTGCTGTATACATACATTAACATATCTCTGACCTACCTGATTGACCTTCTCCAATGTAACTAGCGCCTAGATTCCCCTGGGATTTGCGCACTGCTATAAATTAAAAAAATAAAGACAGAAACAAAGAAAGAAAGAAAAACGGAAGCAGCAAAGACCTTGAGACAGTCCTGGCCAGGCTGTCTCCCAAGTAAGGCTTCTATAAATAGTTTTTACAGTGCAACATACAGAGACTGTTTATATATATTTTTTAAGACATTTTATTTCATTTTTAAAAGGACTTTATATTTTTGAAAGGCGTATTAGTTATGAAGCTGCTTAGGTTTATATAGTAAATAGTGCCTTGTGATTCTTCCTTTTTACACAATGATTCTAAAACCATGGTGGTGTAGCAGAAACAAAACATTAGTAATCTAAAAAATACACCATCATATTGTTGTCCGCCTTTCCTTTTGTGTGCCAAGTTATTATTACCCAGTGTTTTCTTCCTTAGTGGTTTTGGGGAACCCATCCCACCCTACCCTACCCTTTGCCTTCATTCCCCCTTGCATTTACAAGCAAGGTCCACCAAGATGATCTTTAGCTCAGGTAAACAGGGTTTTGAGACAGGTAAGAGGTGAGTCAAGTGTTAAAGTAAGCAGCATAAAAGTAGATTGTTGTGCCCGCTGTAAGGAAGGCATGGTATCAATAGTAGACACAGACACAATGGATACAAGTTTAAAAAAACCTTTATTTCCTATTTTGGTTGGGTTGGTAGAATTCCTAACTGGCCCTACCTCTAGAATGAGAGTAATCTCAGCCATTAAATAAATAATAAACAATCCTAGTCAGTCTAGTCAAATAAAAAGGACTATACTAAAAAAAAAAAATCTTGCCCTCCTTCTAATGATGACGAAATGTGGTAAGGGAATACAAAAGGAATAGTGTCTCAAATAAATGTCAGAATGGCTTAAAGGCGTGGTCCAGTAAAAAATGTTATTGTCCCTACCGGTCGGCCATGTTTTTTTAAGCCTAAGTGGCTCGATTTTAGAAAACTTTCCTATGGACCTTACCCGAGTTTTCGTCCATTAAACGCACGTGAACACAGGCACCAGGGAGCCGCCATTTTGTGATAATCCTATCACTTGCCGCATCGCCCTGGCTGACCTGCTTCTGTGGCACTAAATCAATTCCCCCGCCCCTGAGCCTGACATTATCCATACATTCATATTCCCCGCCTCTCTCCGTGACGTTACTGTGCTGCGTAGGCAAACGCGCCCAGTCGTCTTCTACGCGACTTCACACAGAACCCGGAAACCAACACAGACCATCTCACAACACAGCGTGCCACAATTCGGAATATGAAACTGTACTTTAAAATCAAATAGCAACACGGTACATTTGGTAAAGTACATTTTTTTGACATTAAATGTTTAGAGAATATTCAGCAATTGCCACATGAACTCCGAAAACCATTTATTTTCTTTTATCTGTATCCGCAATGGTACATAGGGTGTTACTTTTCGTTAAAAGAAGCACTTTGGAAGCACGGTGAACCGCAAGGCTGTTCCATCAACTAGGCACTAGTCCATCGTAAAGGTTGATATGTTGCTTCTAGCCATTAGTATAGCGTAAGGGCATGTGGGCCCTTGGCGATCGTCCCATAAAATTGTCAGTGTGCTCCAGTTGTTCACACGAAGCTGCAGGTGTCTCACGAAGAAACCGTCTGCCGGTGTCTCAAACCGATGACAGTAGCAGAAGGGGAGCAAATACCTGTTATGAAAACAAAAACATTTTAATTAGTCTCGCCAGCCGATCTTCATTAATATTACTCATTTTATTTATTACAGCCGATCAGAAACTATTTGCTTGCAAGGATAGTTCAATGGAGTATGTTCGGCTCTAAAATCAATGCGAAAAGTAACGAAATAAATCGAGGCCAACACACAATGATAAACGACAGTTAGTCTACATGCGTGTGGAATGATATGATATATGATATGGCATTTGTAACGCGCCTGTACACAAGTGTTTCAAGGCGCGACGAGGCAGGTGGGGAACAAGGGCAGACAGACAACGATCCTACTAGGCCAGGTGTCTTTCTGATCGCGCATGGGAAAGGGGGGAGGTGGGTAAAAGTGCTGTACATGGTTAGTCGAATACAAGATAAATAATAGGGCCAGCTGGTGGCAAGTGCAAGTTAAATGCTGGGAGAAGGGGCTGAAGGATACAGAGACAGTCCCGTAGTGCAGGTAGGCAGTGCAGGGAAAAGTGGCTGGGCCAAGGACCGAGATCGGTGAGACCAGTGGACCTGCATGCCCATGTGCCCACTACGAACAAGTTTTCCTTGCTTTTCCTAGCTCTTCATTCATTCATTTATTCATGCATCCATTCATTAAATCTTCATTCTGGTATAAAAGCGTCTAAAGATTTACTCACATTATATTTGAAATTTCGATTGTGTCTCTTCGTAATGCAGTCTGTAAAACGGACCGTGCTCTTGATAACGATTTTTCGTATACTGAACTAAAATGAAACTCGGTCTAGTTTCTGAATTTTCTGCCTTATCGTCTCTTACGTTATTGCGCACCCCCTTCAAATGTAGTTCTTTCGGCATGGTCCCTGTCTCAAGGTCAAAAAACAATAGACCCTTATACTTCCAGTGCGACTTGTGGGCCTCTTCTGGGCGCGAGCTGAAAATCAAAGCCGCTGTCCTTCGCATTATTTGCAACATCACGTAGTAAAGGCATCTGTGAGAACTTGAAGTTTAGAATCCCTCTATGTAGTGCGCCTCAATGTGCAAATGCGAACTGGCTTCTCTCCCAAATGCCACGGCCCGCTTGGCGCATTCTAAGGCCCCCAATTTTGTCCCCGTTGTCTGCGAGCTTTGCAGCCCAAATGGAGACATTTAATTTTTGGCGGAAGGTCAGGGAAAGTATAAAGTGCCACAGGAGTTGAGTTAAAAGTGAGATTTATTGTTTGTTTGTTTGTTTTATTATTTGCAATACGCAAGCCTCCCCTCCGTTAACAGTGCGCAACAGTGCGCAGCATTTACATTTACATGAGATGAGACATGAGAAAAATATATACATACACATATATGAGGTGAATAGAGAGAATTCAAAGATGACACTCAGCTTGTTCGCCACCCATGATGGTGAAGGTAGGGGTTAGGGTTACAGGTACACTGTACAATAACATTTATTTACAAAAAGACAATCGTATTGCAATTATTTAAACCGGGATATGTACTTCACAACCAGCTGTGCTTCGGGTGGGCATGGCACAGTTGCAATGTTCGGTGGCAATGGATCACTGCTCTGCACAGAAACGTCCAAAATTCCATATCTGTGCTTCTCTAACACAGCAACAATAAGGCCTTTCACAAAGTCGAACTGCATTTCATCATAGACTGGTTTGATCACCCATTGCTTACTTCGTTTTGAAAACACCTTAGTGTAGCGAGGCATCCTTACTTTACCCCTAGTCCTAGATTGTTCACATCCGACATTGCTGTTATGGGCCAAGACCGCTAGTAGAGTGCGATGTTTCATGCCCCGAAAGCTAAAATGCAAGCGCTTTGGCCTGTACTTTAGGCACATATTGTGGAACACCTCCAAATCTCCTTTATGACAGAATTCTGTCAGTCCTCTCAAATCTCTTGATAGAGTTTTGTCGAAAACATTCTTCTCAATGGCTTTGTGTGTCGGTGAAGATGGAATTAACCACTTCTTCTTCCGTGCCTCCTCTGGGGACAAAGGGCCATGTTCACATTGGTGGAAATGTTGATTTTTTGTCCAGCGGTGAACGTTGGTACAGTGGTGCATCAGTGACCGCCATTTTTCAAGTAGTATTTCCACTGACCCTTCACAAGTTTTTGAGCTCCACCCAAGATGGTTGGTGATAGAATGGGACCACTGCAAAATACTTTCAAAACCTTTTTTTTTTTCCTGCAGCCGAGATTTTCTTACTGATTGATTTAGCAAGATGCCATACGTCAAATTGATGATTAATATGTGGGAACTGCTCTCTCATTGTCTTGGCAATTGAAACGTGTCTGTCCGTGGCTATGAGGTCGATGTGCATTCCCCTTGATTGTAGATATTCCACTGATTTTATAGATCCTAGTTTCTCCATGGCCACTGACGATGTACATTGTGTTACCTGCACGACCACCGAACTCACAATTTTCTTACTATCCATGTCCTGAAAGTGGTAGGTGCAGTACTTGGCAGAAAATCCAGGGCTGTCGCACTGTTCATCACCGGCTAGCCTGAAACGTTTCCCTTCGAATGTACTTACTAGAGACAATTGTTCAATTTTCCAAGCACCACTAATGGCTGGAAACAGATAATCACGTTGGTATATGTAATACAGCGATTTAGAAATTAAATGGAGTCCCGCAAACTGAAAGAAAGCCTCTAACTTTCTAAAACTGGAGCCACTAAAAAGTGATGCAGCTGCACACAGTAGATTGCCTGCTGGCAGTTTCCCCAGCATCGGTTGTGCAGACCATGAGAACCTATGATTTAATCTACAGGCGGCATTTATTTTGACGTTACTGCCTTTTAATTGACGAGTCACATTAATCAATGGCTTCCCACATACTTTCCCTCTAACGGAATGCACACATTTCAGCATACTTATAATTTCCATCAAACAACTGTCGAATACAATGTATTTGCTCTCTTTCATTAGACTGTCATCCTGCATCAACGTTGTTTCGGCCTGTGACGTTGCGGAGATTTCAACACATTGGAAAGTAATATCGCTGATATCAAGTTCTGATGCGTCTATGGATGCTGCGGCTGGTTCATTCTCTGTCATTTCAACATCTATTACTTCAACATTGATGGGAGAACACAACAATGTCGACAGGTTTTTGGGTGGCAAATTAGTGGCGGGTGTAGATTGTGTGAATTGATCTGCAACTACTTCAGAGCTATCTTCAATACATTCAATAACATCTTCTTGTGGTGGTGCGGTCGCACTGTAGCAATGGTCCAATGCAACTTTGCTGTATTCTCCAAACACAGTTAATTCATGTTCTGGCCATTGGACATGAGCATCTCGAGCCTGAACACGCCTCGCCTCAATTAATAGTTCCTCCATAGTGTACATGGTCTGGCAAGCAACATCTCTCATTCGCTTCACTGTCTGTGTATGTATAGTTCTGACGCGCACGGGTAACTGGAGGAGAGATTGGAAAAGGGATGTTCAGTTTAAACACAAGATAAAGTGTAGTCCAATTGACTGGAAAAAAAACATAAAATAGTCCCCAGTACAAACATTTTTTTAAAGTTATGAACTGTTTGTAACTAACCTTTTTTTGGGTTTTTTTCTTTGCAACTTTTTTGACTCGACCTTCAACATCTGCATGCTGTAGCTCTGATTCGTTTCCGCATGTCCTACCTTCCTCTTTCGCTGCAACGACTATATTTTCTGTATCCGCATAGACAGCACGGAATGAGGCTCCATCGTCTCCCTGAAACATAGTACTTTCATTACTATGTATCAAAATATTGTTAGCATAAAACATACGTGAGGACGAACACACAGGTACATCTCAATAGCCAAACACGATTTAAACATTGTGTGCAACAATCAAACGACAAGTATTCGACCAGTGATGATCTGTTTCGATGGAGCTGTCAGTATCCATACCTCTGGCTCTGCATGGACTGCCATGAATGGTTGTATTGGAGAGGAGGCATCCGCATCTCCCTGAAACACAGTACTTGCATTAGTATGGTTTTCAATATTGGAAACATAACACACACTTGGGGCGACGGCACAGGTACATATAAAGAGATAACCACAAATGATGCATTGTCTAAAACAATCAAGGAAAATATAAGTATGCAGATTTCATCGACTTATTTCTCTGATTCCTTTACATCTGCATCATCAAAATGGGATGTTGTGATTGTAGTGGAAGCTCCGTCGTCTCCCTGAAACACAGTACTTGCATTAGTATGGTTTTCAATATTGGAAACATAACACACACTTGGAGTCGAACGCACAGGTACATATAAAGAGATAACCACAAATGATGCATTGTCTAAAAGAATCAAGGAAAATCTAAATATGATCACATTTCATCGACTTATTTCTCCGATGTATTTACATCTGCATCATCTAAATGGAATGTTGTGATTGTAGTGGAAGCTCCGTTGTCTCCCTGAAACACAGCACTTGCGTTAATAGGGAAGAAAGTATAGCAAATGGAATCACGTTATATGATCACGCATGATGGAGCTGTCAGTATCCATACCTCGTGCTGCTGAAGAATATCTATGGATGTTGCAAATGTAGTGCGCACTTCCAAAAGCTGTTGCGCAGATTCGTATACGCATGGTCCCGCTTCCACTTCCCCTGGAATTACTTGAATGTCAGGCTCTGCATCAAGTGCAGGGGTTGACGCTCCATCAACTGCCTGAAACATAGTACTTGCATTAGTGAGGATTACAATAGTGAAAACATAACACACACCTGGGGTCGACAGCACAGGTACATATCAACGGCTAACCACGAATGAAACATTGTGTAGAACAATCAAACGACAAGAATTCCAGCTCTGATGATGACGCTCGATGGAGCTGTCAGTATCCATACCTCCTGCTGGTGAAGAACATCTAGAAATGTTGTAGATGTGGCGGACGATTCAGCAACTCCCTGAAAGACATACTTGCATTAGTATGGATAACACTAATTATAACTGAAAACAAACACCAGTGGACGATAACTAAGGTGTATATCAATTGGAAAGCACTAACCAAACATTCGGTAAAATATTTACACGATAGAATAAAACTATTACTTGACATGCATAAAACAAGTCTGTAGCGGATTAGCCTAGTAAGATTACCTGATACGCGCTAGAAGTGGTTGATAACTGCGACCACGTCAAGGATGTAGAATGTTCTTGCTTCAGATCCAAGGGATAGTCAAGAAGTTGTAAAGGTAAATTAATGATTGATAATGAAATGCCAATATTAAAAATAGCCATGTAAGGCGACAGAATACTTGAAAAATGCTCAATACAGCACAGTTCCCTGTTCCCAAATATATACATTGCGTTTGTGGGTTATGAAATCGAAAAAGAATATATTGATAAATGTCATTATTCAAAAAACTATACACTCATATCAATATCGAAATTATTACAAGGGATAGAACACCTACAATATCAAATAATCCATTCGGCTACCTACACACTTCCGCAAGGCCTAAAGCTAAATCCGGACACTTGACTCACCGGTGGCGGAATGTGGACGAATAGAGTGGGAATAGCGTTTTCGAGCAATTTCTGTGTAATTCGCCGTTTATTCTTCTTTGTTACCCAAGATGTTGTGTACATGTCCAAGGAAAAGTGCCAGCTGCAGATGCGGTATCGATCACCCCTCTTGTCCTTTAAGACTTGTTGGACTCTACTTTCCAGCTCATCCAGTGGATATGCGCAATGTCTGACCCATTCTCTTATTCGATCAACAGTTTTCGGGAATGCATGCATTGTAGTGCCTTCAGATTTCGCATGGGTCTTCGAAGGGCAACCGCTAATCGAACAGGCAGGCATTGTTGATAAATCTGAAAAGTAAATATCGACATTATTATACAATCTTCAAGAATAAAGATTGGATACAAAAGTAAATGAATCATACAATGATCAATGGAAGGTTTGGTTTGGTCGCAGGAACTATACGAGTTCATTATGTGCGGCTTAGTATTTGCATAAGTTGCAGAAATGTATAAATGATGCGACTAAAATCTGAACATGTGACTCGTCCCTTGGATGTTCTGTCTTGCACGAGAAGGAAACATGCTTACATTATAGACTGGACCCCCGAAGGATGCAATTCGATGACAATAGACACAGATGAAAATAAATAGATCTATTGATAGCATAGCAATGGAAACTCAAGTCAATAGCAATGAGACCAATGAACATAGCACTATTGTGTACTCTACTCGCAAATCGATAGAAATTTAAAAATCTGTGAAATATGACTAGGATACATGGCCTTACCTTGACCAACAAACAGTTGGATTCAGCAAGCAGAGCAGTATGTTGCAGGAGAATAGGTGGGTGGCCACAGGTAGCACACTGATGGGTTTGCTCTAAGCGGTCACAGAAGTTCACGAATAGCACAACGACGAGCAGATTAGCATAGATCTCAGTGGTTGCCAGGTAGCACATTCAGGAGTTGACTTGCAAAGCACAAAGATGTTCTCATGAGACATATCAAGTGGTTTATAAAGTATTAGAAACAGGGGTGTGTTTGTGAATGAATGACGTATGTATGTCGTGGTATTAGGGGGGGCGGCCTGCTTCAAGGGGAGGCCTGGCTGGAGACATGGGGTCTGGGGAGGCCATGTGACCGATGGCCCCTTGGCGTGGGATACCTTTTGAAGTGTACATGTAGTTTGGCACCTTGGCCTTTCGCGCCCCTGACAGCGCGCATCCCCGGGTGCGAACCGCCTTTGATAGAGGGGGTGGGATAGATGGGCCTGGGGCATGCAGATAAGGCACAGGAAGACTGCTGAATGGAGACACACTTATGTGGATTGCATGGGGACGGCCTGCTTCAAGGGGAGGCCTGGCTGGAGACACAGGGTCTGAGGAGGCCATGTGACCGATGGCCCCTTGGCCTTTCGCGCCCCTGACAGCGCGCATCCACTGGCGCAATCCGCCTTTGATAGAGGGGGTGGGATGGATGGGCCTGGGGCGTGCAGATAAGGCACAGGAAGACTGCTGAATGGAGACACACTTATGTGGATTGCAGGGGGGCGGCCTGCTTCAAGGGGAGGCCTGGCTGGAGACACGGGGTCTGGAGACGCCATGTGAACAATGGCCCCTTGGCGTGGGATACCTTTTGAAGTGTACATGTAGTTTGGCACCTTGGCCTTTCGCGCCCCTGACAGCGCGCATCCCCGGGTCCGAACCGCCTTTGATAGAGGGGGTGGGATAGATGGGCCTGGGGCATGCAGATAAGGCACAGGAAGACTGCTGAATGGAGACACACTTATGTGGATTGCATGGGGACGGCCTGCTTCAAGGGGAGGCCTGGCTGGAGACACAGGGTCTGAGGAGGCCATGTGACCGATGGCCCCTTGGCGTGGGATACCTTTTGAAGTGTACATGTAGTTTGGCACCTTGGCTTTTCGCGCCCCTGAGAGCGCGCATCCCCGGGTGCCAACCGCCTTTGATAGAGGGGGTGGGATGGATGGGCCTGGGGCGTGCAGATAAGGCACAGGAAGACTGCTGAATGGAGACACACTTATGTGGATTGCAGGGGGGCGGCCTGCTTCAAGGGGAGGCCTGGCTGGAGACACGGGGTCTGAGGAGGCCATGTGACCGATGGCCCCTTGGCGTGGGATACCTTTTGAAGTGTACATGTAGTTTGGCACCTTGGCCTTTCGCGCCCCTGACAGCGCGCATCCACTGGCGCAATCCGCCTTTGATAGAGGGGGTGGGATGGATGGGCCTGGGGCGTGCAGATAAGGCACAGGAAGACTGCTGAATGGAGACACACTTATGTGGATTGCAGGGGGGCGGCCTGCTTCAAGGGGAGGCCTGGCTGGAGACACGGGGTCTGAGGAGGCCATGTGAGCAATGGCCCCTTGGCCTTTCGCACCCCTGACAGCGCGCATCCATTGGTGCAAACCGCCTTTGATAGAGGGGGTGGGATGGATGGGCCTGGGGCGTGCAGATAAGGCACAGGAAGACTGCTGAATGGAGACACACTTATGTGGATTGCAGGGGGGCGGCCTGCTTCAAGGGGAGGCCTGGCTGGAGACACGGGGTCTGAGGAGGCCATGTGAGCAATGGCCCCTTGGCGTGGGATACATTTTGAAGTGTACATGCTGTTTGGCAACTTGGCCGTTCGCGCCCGTGACAGCCCCCATACCAGCGCTCATCCCCGGGTGTGAACCGCCTTTGATAGTATATCGTTGCTTATCAATAACATACCAGAGATTCTTGTGAGCACAGACCCACACTTCAACCGGTGTATTATAGTGGTCAAGACCCTAAGGCCTGTATAATCCAATGGTAATAGTTAGTATAGATATATGTGTGACTTTTATAGAGACATAACCTACTGAAAGACTTTGAACAAGTGTTATTTAGTGCATGCATTATCGAGAATATGTTATGTTAGCTTAGATAGATAGTGACCACCCTGCTTCACAGCGACCAGACCTTCACCCATTCGTAGCACAGATGTCTGACGTCCATCCTTCAATGGAGACACACTTGATTCATTTAAAAAATCGAAACAACCGTTATTAAAATATATGTGGTGTTTTATTTTGTATCTTATTCTCATGACACAAAAATACAAGACTTTAAAGATTATACAGGTCAGGTTGCAGCACAGAGAGAGAAAATCCCCTGTACTGACCACTGTCACTCGGGAATGTTTCTCTTATGGCACGAACGGCACAGGCGGGTATCACTCTTCGAACGCGGTGTCCAAGACTCCCGTGGAGCCACCATGTAAAGGAACGATAGGGCACCAGCCTGTACCACCTGTGAAAAGGAATGAAACAAACTGTTTTTAAATGACCAAGATAAGTTTAATAAACGCTTGTTGTCAATGACAATTCTTGTAACTAATGGCATTCTGCACGGACAAATGCTATCTAGACAATGCACACTATTGAACGACTTTCATACGTTACTATGATATGAATATATAATTTTGGATATAGTAGAAGACCATGAAATAGGAGTGGCATGACAAGCAGAGTATACTTACTCGTTACTCGAATTACGAGGACGAACAGTTGCGCGAAGTTCGTGCATAAGCACCATCATTATTCTCAACACGGCCCGTGTGAGGCAGGCTACCCTGAAGTGTGGCAGCTCAGTGATGCATTGCGGTCGTGGCTCGCCTTCCGAAATGTAGGCCAGGCATCCCGAGTTTTCTCAGCAGCAGCAGTTCTCCTCCTCGGTTAGCATTAGCTCACACCGATTGCATGTGCACCAGGTGGAGACGCCGTCCATGCGACTAGGCCCAGACTCTTCATCTGTTGATTCGTGCTGCCAACTGCCGTCCGAATCCCCATTGTTTTCGCGTGCTTCCCTTTCCAGTAGTTCTTCCTCGGTATACTCGGGCTCGTACATGTAGGGCATTATTGTAGCCATTATGTGGTAAACAAAGTAAAATAATTTACCGAGATGGTACAGGTGTTCACACGGGCTACAAGCGGCGAAGGTAGCTGACCAGAGCACAGAAACGAGTCACAAAATACTCTAAGTAACACAGAGAGAGGAATGGAATCGAAAATCTGCTGCTGTGTGTTGTGAAACGGTCTGTTTATACTTATTGAGGAAAGAGGTGTCCTGCCATTTCCATGGCGACACGTCATTAGCTGAAGCGCAGCGAATGTTGACACAAGACGTGCTTTGGCGTTGGGAAATGGGCAGTACGAGTCTGCTGATGACACGATCAGGGGCGGGGGAATTGATTTAGTGCCGCAGAAGCAGGTCAGCCAGGGCGATGCGGCAAGTGATAGGATTATCACAAAATGGCGGCTCCCTGGTGCCTGTTTTCGCGTGCGTTTAATGGACGAAAACTCGGGTAAGGTCCATAGGAACATTTTCTAAAATCGAGCCACTTAGGCTTAAAAAAACATGGCCGACCCATAGAGACAATAAACATTTTTACTGGACCATGCCTTTAAATAACAGCTTCCTTCCCCACGTTCATCACCACAGGGTCTAGAGAGCGTCTTAAAAAGAATACGTGGATGGCACAGTTCTTTCAGTCTTGCACACTTTGGTTTACAGGTACAGTTTAACAGTTCTTCAGTTCAGGCTTGGGCTTCAAGCTTCTGGTAGTTCAATCACTTCCCTAGGCCTTCTCCGCCTTGTCATAAACATACAGTTCCACTTTTGACTTTTACTTTCCCACAATTCACCAAAGGCTTCCCTCTGTCTCGGGCTCGAGTCTGCCTCTCTTGTCACATTAAATTTCTTCATTTATCACATAGTTCTGTACAGGTTTCCCTCTGCCGGACTCAGGCCTGTCTTTTACCCTTTAATTTATCCTACAATTCTGCACATGCTTTTCTCTGCCGGGCTCGAGCCTGTCTTTCACCTTTCACTTTATCATACAGTTCTGCACAGGCTTCCCTCTACCATACTCAAGCCGGTCTTTCTTTTCTGGGGGTTCCCTTCCCCACGTTTTTGTCTCAGGTGTCTTTTCACAGTCGAAGACTTTCGAAACTGCAAGGATTTTACATAAACCTCTGCATGACCACTTCGACCTCTCTTTCAATAATTTTACAATCCACAATCTTCATCCTTTTACAACACCAATGCCTCTTGGTACTTGAAATTTCATATTCTCTTTGGTCTGCCTTCTTAGCCTCTTTCACAGTTCATATGTAAATACAACAATCGACAATTTCCCTCCTTTTACAACACCAATGCCTCTTGGTACTTGCAGTTTCTTATCCTCTGTGGTTTGCCTTCTTGGCCTTTTCCAAAATGTATGTGTAACACCAATACTTCTTGGTATTTGTAGTTTCTAATTTTCTGTAGTTTGCCTTCTTGACCTCTTTTAACGCACATATGATTTGACATGTTGCCAGATTCAGAGCTCACATACTTTGCTTTACATTCATTCAACTCCTTTTGGAATCGCGGTTTCTTTCTTTCCTCTGATTCCCAATAAACTCAAAACATTTCACATAGACTTTCGAATGTGCGATGTTGCCTTGCAGGAAGACTCTGTTACTTTGTATACAGTTCAGCAATTGTCCTGTCACTACACATTTTCTCAGCACACACGCAACCTTCACCTTTCCAGTTACAGTTTCTTTTGCTGTTCACACAACAGACTTTTATTGCCTAACTCACTGGTTGTGTTAATCAGCCTTCTTTCGTGAATGTTCTTCGTGCAGCAGTCAAAACAGTTTCCAGTGCCTCCTCTGCTCCTCCCAACTCCATCGTTCACCCGGGAGGGTCATGGGCTGCTTTCTAGTACCTCGAAGGTTTCTTTCTTCTGCTCACCCGGTTTCAAGTGTGGAATGCATACGGCTTCCCGAAAGTGTGGGATTCTCGCCTGGCTCTCTCTCTCGATCTTCATAACTGCAGATCAGTACCTTCCGACTTCCATCGCCTGGTTCGCATCAGCCCCGAACAAGCTGTTTCTTCTGATACCCAGCCTTGCACACAGTGTGCCTGTGCACACCACTTTTTATTCCCCTGAATGGATGTGTTAATAAGTGGCAGGTGCATATGGTTAGGATTACGTGCCTGACTCTGCCTGGCCTCATTACAGGTGCAGAGCCATTGTAAATCAATAGAGATAATCTGCCTGACCTAATTCCTCATCTTACTCGTCTCAGTAGTGGTGTACATGTAACATGGGGAGTTATTATGGGAGCTGTAGTTTCCCATAAAATAAGCAGGGTTAGGGGTTAGATGGTTGGGGAAAAAGGGGGATATTATGTCTCACCACTGGGTGCTTCTCCCCCAATCCCTGAGAACCCCCTACCAAGGTGATCCTCCCTCGCTTGTCCACCCCTAGGGTCAGGATCCAAAAGCGATGGCCCTTCCCTGGCCACCTGTGTATGGGATCTCCAGGGACTAGGTTGTGAAACGCCCTCTGGTTTTTCACACCGCCTACACTGGTCTTCCAATGAGTGCATAGTACATTTTTTGGAGGCATTGCTGAGATCACCTTCGGTGTGCCTAAACCTACCCTATCCTACCTACCCATTTTCCTTCCTGGGGTAGTGTACAGATTGCTAGAGTACGTTTCTGTTTTTTTTGCAAATATGTTTTTCTTTCATAAATTTGTAGACAGCGTTTTGAACATACCTTCATGATCATTGTGTTCTTGATTATTTCTGCCAGATTTGCCACCCATCTGACAGACAGGCATCATCCTGATAGTAAGCTGGGCTGAGGATGAGGGGATTAAGCCAAAACACTGCTTTATTATAGTTGACGTCCCATGGAGCACACCTTTCCATCTGGTGTTCAAGTTGACTGAGTCCCTAACGGCCAGTTCAAGTGCCTGAGTAAAGCCCCTGGCTTAGCCGGGATCAATATCCTGGTCTACTCTGGCACTAATGATATGATATGATATGGCATTTGTAACGCGCCTATACACAAGTGTTTCAAGGCGCGACGTGAAGTTTACCCTGAGGCATTGTCCCTTACTATCTATGGGGGAGACCCAATAGTGTTTTACTCTCCTTGGGCATTGGGCACATGGTCAGGGCTGCAGGCTAATATACCAGTCACACCACCTATACCTAGCCCATGCCCTGACTTGCCCAGCGACCAGTCTACCCGCAGCGTCCAGGATAGGTGCCATCATGGCTGTGCCAGCGAGCACCCCTCATTCACCAGGGCTAGCATGCACACCAGTCCTACAGCGGCTATCACTTCCCCCATAGCCGATACCTTCGTGGACATGTTGAATGATGCCATCATAACACCAAACAAGCATGGTCCACATGTCCACCTGAGACGCTTCTCAGGGAGGAAACCGACTCAGAGAGGTGAAGAAGAATATCAAATATGGGCAGTTCAAACAATCTAGATGATCCAAAACTGGAGAGCTCCAGACAAGGAGAAGCAGTGTCGTGACATTTAGAGTCTGTGCAGTACTGTGGTGAGTCATCCAGGCGCTCCGTGCCATGCATCCAGACCCCACAGCGAAGGACATCATGTACACGCTGGATGGAGTATTTGGAACCATTGAATCTGTCATGCATTTGATGTTTAAATACTATGCCATCTGACTCCAACAGGATCAGAGGCGCTCAGAATATCTAGCCAGGACCGAGATAATTCTACAGCTGACTTTCCAACAGCGGATTGAGGCAAACAGCCTGAACCTGGTCAGGGTGCAACAAGTCATACTTGGAGCAATTTCACTGCTGCTGATGCTTCTACAGCTAAGACTCCAAGAACGGAGCCAGAAACCACAATACTTTGATGAACAGGTCCAGGAGGTGCGTACTATGGAAGGAGAGATAGAGGACAACATATACAGTCTACCAAGTAAACTGGTGGCTCCATACACAGCCCAGAGAGCTTGACCTGCCACATCAAGTGGAAGAGCTGTGCCAGACCCTCCAGGTGATGCAGCTGCAGAGGGCACTGGTCAATGCACTGCATGTAGTGACATCCAAGCACAGAAGAGGCTCTAGACCACCATCCCAAGAGAAGGAGCACCAGCTCTTCCAGCATGCTCAAGAGCTGGCCCAAGTGTACCAATAGCATACTGCACTGCTCCAGCCCAGGTGTGGACAGGAGGGACACCCCTTCCATGTGTGCATGAACCCACCCGATTACATCAGAGTCATGGAGGGATTCTTCCAGGCCTTGAATAAACCAACATGCTCAATGGTGGGAAACGCCAGCGAGGACCAGGAAGAAAAGCACTTAAATCCTCCCAACTCCTATGCTCCGAATTAACAAGTCTGCACCACCAGACAGGCGCAAGGCTGCAGTGACACCACCCATGGCCAAGTCATCTGTGAACCAGCATCTGCCCAGACTAGCTAGTCCACCAGAGAGAAAGAGCACCTGTAGTCTAACTACAGCACCTGAGCATCATAGGGACTACCTGACGGGCTCGTAGAACTACCAGCCACCATGACAGTGAACATCGCTGGATAGCAGGCACATGTACTACTGTATAGCGGCTCACAGTTGACCACTGTGTATGAGCCTTTCTACATAAAACACCTGATACATATCCCATTGGAGCCCTTGGCTGGACAGAACCTTCTCAGCATGGGAGACAACCCCTGTAAATATCTGGGGTATATGCGGGTCCGACTGCAGTTTCCACACAATGTAAATGGAGTCAGCGCTCCTAATTACACCCTGGCTCTGATATACAGCAGTCGGAGTGAAGAACCACCCGCAACACTGATGGTGACTGGAACCAACTCATTGATGTTTGATTCACTGGCAGCATCATGTCAGGAGGTGGCTGGACCATAATATGCCAGAATGTTATCCATGCACCCCATGTGTCAGCAGGCATACTTGCAGAGATAAATCCGGTCCAGAGCTCCACCTGATGGACCCATTCAAGATGTTCACATCACTCGGTTTGGGTAGATCATGATCCTGGATCACGCCACAGTGATGGTTCCTGGCAGAGGGCGACTCAGCGGGGAGAAAAGCCTGAGATGTTTTGGTGATGGAGGCACCAGAATTTGGGCACTCCTAGGGGGTTTACTGGCACAGCAGCCCCTGGTGACAACAGATGTAATGGGCTTGAAGACCATCATGTTCCTAGTAATTAATGTGACCAACAGGAACATCGGCTTATCAGGCTGCACCATCATCGCACAGTTCCACCTGACCACTTCCGTAGCCCCAAAGAGTGTTGCCACCAGCCCACTTGAAATGGCATTGATTCTGAAGACACTCTG
This sequence comes from Ambystoma mexicanum, assembly GCF_040938575.1. Classification (NCBI taxonomy): domain Eukaryota; kingdom Metazoa; phylum Chordata; class Amphibia; order Caudata; family Ambystomatidae; genus Ambystoma; species Ambystoma mexicanum. Next base: position 1,010,428,185 of record NC_090932.1, on the reverse strand, counting down.
ATCTCAGAAAGGAATAAGGACCGCCTGAGGGAACATCTCACCCTGCATGCCAAGGCATTCTTCCATCAGCGCCTGCGACATCAACAAGGCCCACAGAGTGGAACACTGGATCCATTTGAGTGATGAGACCACTTAAGGAGCGATCGCAATGCCTGGCCCCAGGAGACGTGGAGATGTACGCCTCTTATGCAGGCAGGGATTATCAAGGTGTCCAGGAGCCCCTGCAATTCTCCCATCATCATTGCCAAAAGAAGAATGGAGATGGCCAAATGTGTATGGACTACCGGCAACTTAGCAACCGCACTATTTTGAACCAATACACCATACCCCCTGGTGGACGAGGCATTGGACTGTCTGATGGGCAATATGTGATTTTTGGTCCTGGACTTGCAGAGTGGGTATTAACAGATTCCGGTGCATCCCACGAATCATGAGAAGACAGCGTCCATCTGCCCGCTTGGATTCCATTAATTTGTCAGTATGCCACAGGGCATCTCGGGGCACCAGTGACTGTCCAGCGCCACATGGAAAGGACCATTAGGAACATGAACCTCCTGGTGGTACTTGTGAACCTGGATGACATCATTGTGTTCGGGAAGAACACAACAAGAGGCTCATGAAGGTATTGTATCACCTGCAGGAGCAAGGGCTTAAGGTCAGGTGGACAAGTGTCTGTTTTTCCAGACGAGTGTCAAATACATAGGACACATCGTCTCTGCAGACGGCATCGCTGTGGATCGGGTAAAGATGAGCACTCTGCTCACCTGGCCAAGACGTCCGACCCTGAAGGAGTTACAGAGTTTCCTCGGATACTGTAACTACTACTGGTGGTTTGTGGCGGGATATGCCAACATCTCCCAACCACTTGTTGATCTCAGCAAAGGATATCCACCTACCCAGAGGAACCGGAGGACTAACATCAACTCTGTGGACCAATTATACCATCCACAGGAGTCCTTTGGTGAGCAGAGGACTGATGAATGCAAGCAGGCCATTGAGGAGCTCAAGCAGAACCTCACCACATCAGCAGTCCTGGCCTATGCGGATCCTCAGTTGCTTTACATCTTGCATGTGGATGCTAGTTTGCAGGGATCGGGACCAGTCCTTTTATCAGGAGACCAACAGTGAGATGAGAACAGTAGCTTTTGCCAGCCGAGGTGTGCACACGGCAGAGAGGATCTACCCAGTGCACAAGTTGGCATTTTTGGCATTCAAGTGGGATGTAACAGTAAAGTTCCAGGATTACCTCTACGGCACACTTTCACAGTGAGGGTGGACAACAACCCCTTAACGTATGTGTTGAAGTCAGAGAAGCTAGATGCTACCAGACACTAATGGCTCGCCGTATTTTCCACATACAATTTCAAATTACAATACAGACCTGTGCGCACTAGCATCAATGCTGATGCCCTCTCTTGGAGGCCCCATGCTCCACTGAATGATACAGCTGGGTCCACCTCGTGGAAGGAGTTGTCTTCAGCAAGCATCTGAGCTATCTGCCAGCCTGTAAGTCAGAAGGAACCAGACAGAGCCAGGGGTGTGGATTGCTTAGGATCCTCAGCTGAGGCAGTACCCGCCATCTACTGCAACACCAGAGTCTGGAGGTACCTGAACTACTACATTTGACACAAAATGAAATCTGTTTGTCACAGCTGTCAGATCCTGACACTTCTCGGTTCCTGAAAGCCAAGGCCACAGGAGCAGATGTGTCCAGAGATGTCTATATTGACTACAAACACGCTGCAATGCTAAGGAGTGGAAGACTTGTGCAAAATCATGTAATCCTGTATAAGGAGAGCAAAGTTGGAGACTGAATACTACATCGCCATGCGTTACCATAGAGATGTCACTGAGCTGTATTGTCTGCATTCCATGACCATCATTGACATCTTGGCAGTGACAGAACCTTTGAGTTGCTCCACTAAAGTCTTTCATGGCCTAAACTAGCAGCAGATGTGGAGTATTATTACCAGCATGGCACCAGCTGTCACCTGGCAGACTGCAACGCTTCCCACAGCTTATCTTCTTCACCTGTAGAGTTACAGACCCATGGACCTCGTCTTCATAGACTTCCTCAAGCTGGAGATGGACAGGTGAGGTGTGCAAAATAAAATCTTGGTGGTGACGAACCACTTTACTTGGTACATGCTGGTGTTTCTCACTAAAGATAAGTGTAGCACCACCATTGCTTGTGTGTTGTGGGAGAAATACTTTGTGCTCTACGGTTGGCCAACCAGGATTCATTCCGACCAGGCAGTAGATTTCAAATCACTGCTCATCAAGCAGATACTGGAGCTGGTCGGCATCAATAAAACCTGTACAACTCTAGATCACCCTTAGGGGATGCCCAAGTGGAGAGGTTCAATCGCACCCTATTGGCAATGCTGGGCACACTGAAGCCGGAGTAGAACTGGTGGAGTCAGCATGTGGCCACGGTGACCCATGCTTACAACTATACAAAGGGTGATGCCTCCAGCTTTACACCATACTATCTCTGGTTCAGAAGGGATGCCCTGCTGCCTGAAGAACTGTGTTTTGGAGTGTCTGCAGATAAAACAGGCAACAAGAGTTACCCCAACTATGTGAAGCAGCTCAAACATTAACTAGAGCAAGCACATCAGCTCACCCAGGATGCCGCAGAAAAGACAGCAGAAGGAAACAAGAGCCGCTATGATGCCCTGGTCAGGTTTCATGCACTTCAGCATAACAATCATGTGTTGATCCACAGCCTGGGAAAGAGAGGACGCCACAAGCTAGGCGGCAAGTGTGAGTCTCAATCGTTCATCATTGATCAGCTAGAAGAGCTGCCCGTCTTCTGACTGTTAGAGGGATAGCAAAGGAACATCAAGATCTTGCAGCAAAACCACCTGCTTCCCATTAGGGATAGGTTTGAGCTAACATTGGCAGTGGACAAAGAAGAATCAACCAAGGGTCCGGTGGTGAGACAGCAGTGACTATGTGCTTAAATGCTTGAAGAGACAGACCCTTTGAAGGCTAAATCCCAGGAAGCTTCCCAAGCTACTGAGCCAGTGACACCAGCAGATGCTAGTGATGACATTGACACAAAGAGCGATCAGTTTCTTATCTATGAAGACCATTTGTCAGTTCAAAGACTAGCGAGGGTCCCTCCACCCACAGATCCAGATCCCACACCTATTGAACCATCCTGAGAGTGTTACTTCGGAGATAGATCTCGATCCCATCACCCCTGCTACGTCGGACACCTCAGAGGAACCTTTACCCGTTCCTCCACTGGAAGACAAGGACCCTGACATGGTACAGAGTGCTCCACAAGGTCCAGGGGTAACCTTAGATGAAGTCCTGTCTGCTCGCCATCATTCCACCGAGGAGAGCAGACCTGTAATTCACCAGGGGTTCTGGAGCATAATTTTATGGGGGAGAAGGGTGTTTGTCCCCCCCAGCTTTTGTGGCACACCATTTTGGCCCATTCATTTGGCAGGGGCCCCTTTCATTTAGATGTCATCTACCCGTCAACCTAACATTTTCTGCAAAGTTACTGCAACCATTGGCCCCAGGCTGCTTAGAGGTGCCCAAGCAGCGAGGAGCATCCAATTTAAAGTAATCTCCCTGGCTGCGTATCCATTGAAGGGCCCCGGACGGGCAGCCCACAAGGACTCCCCAGACACCTGCTGCCAGACACAGCCTGGGGTGAGCAAGGTCTGTGGGGCCCCTCACGCTGTCATCAATGCCAGGCTCCATCTGGCATATGCAGCCTGGCTTGGCCAAAGAGAATGAAGGAGCTCCCCTCAAGCTGCAGGTGATTACTGGGCTACAACTGACATAAGCAGCACAGCCAAAAAGGACTTTGAGGACCCCACAAATGCTGCTGCCCGCTGGAGAACATCCTGCCCACCAGAGACATCAGAAAGAACTTTAATAAATGTAGCAGCAAGGACCTCGAGACCGCCTTGGCCAGGCGGTCTCCTAGTTAAGGCGTCTACATAAGACAGAATTGCAGCAGCAAGGACCTTGAGACCGCCTTGGCCAGGCAGTCTGCCAAGTAAGGCATCTATATAAGACAGAATTGCAGCAGCAAGGACCTTGAGACTGCCCAGGCCAGGTGGTCTCCTAGTTAAGGCATCTATATAAGACAGAATTGCAGCAGCAAGGACCTTGAGACCGCGTTGGCCAGGCGGTCTGCCAAGTAAGACATCTATATAAGACAGAATTTCAGCAGCAAGGACCTTGAGACTGCCCAGGCCAGGTGGTCTCCTAGTTAAGGCGTCTATATAAGACAGAATTGCAGCAGCAAGGACCTTGAGACCGCCTTGGCCATGTGGTCTGCCAAGTAAGGCATCTATATAAGACAGAATTGCAGCAGCAAGGACCTTGAGACCGCCTTGGCCAGGCGGTCTCCTAGTTAAGGCGTCTATATAAGACAAAATTGCAGCAGCAAGGACCTTGAGACTACCTTGGCCAGGCGGTCCCCCAAGTAAGACATCTATATAAGACAGAATTGCAGCAGCAAGGATCTTGCGACCACCCTGGCCAGTCGGTCTCCTAGTTAAGGCATCTATATAAGACAGAATTGCAGCAGCAAGGACCTTGAGACCGCCTTTGCCAGGCGGTCTGCCAAGTAAGGCATCTATATAAGACAGAATTGCAGCAGCAAGGACCTTGAGACCACCTTGGCCAGGCGGTCTCCTAGTTAAGGCGTCTATATAAGACAGAATTGCAGCAGCAAGGACCTTGAGGCCGCCCTGGCCAGGCGGTCTCCTAGTTAAGGCGTCTATAAATAGTTTTTACAGTGCACTGAATAGAGACTTTTTAAATATATTTTTTAAGACATTTCTATTTTAAAAGATCTTTTTCATTTCTTTTTAAAGGACTCTTATTATTTTTGAAAGGTGTATTAGTTATGCAGCTGCTTGGGACTATATTGTTAATAGTGTCTTGTGAGTCCCCCTTTTCATACAACACGTCCTAAAACCTGTTGGTGCACTGGAAGAAAAGTAGAAGTAATAAAACAACTGAAGAGACCGTACGCCAGCATCTCGCTTTCCACCTTTCCTTGTGTGCCAAGTTATAATAGCCCAGTGTTTTCTCCCTTAGGGGTTTGGGGAACGCATCTTAAGCTTTCCCTTTCCGTCCCACGTCAATTTCCATGGGAGCCCCAATGATGCGATCTTAAACTCAGGTAAACAGGGTTTGGAGACGGGTAAGAGGCGGGTCAAGTGTTAAAGTAAAGCATATTGTGCCCGGCTACACCTGCCTCCCAATGATTGCATAGAGACCACCCCCTCGCTACAGAGGACCAAAGCAAAGATTGGGGACATCGAGGAAGAAGGAGCAACGCACAGGTTAGGGAGGTGGGGGGGGGATGGAGATGGGGGGCATCAGAGAAAGGAGCAGGCTAGCAGGCGAGGGGAGAAACGGTACACAGCAGAGGGGGAAAGGCAAGCATTAACTGTTGCATTCAGCCCGCATACACAGCGTTCCGATTGGACAATCGTGACTAAAAAGGGTGCTAACGGCTAAATGCTCCAAGTCTATCGACAGCACAGGCATAAAAGGAGGAGTCCCATATTTAGAAAAAATACAGGGTTTCCCAATTTCTAAGAGCAGGGCGATTGCCCCAATCTGCGACGACTAGATAATCCCTCCGACGCTGTGCACTGGATACAGTACTGCAATTAGATGCGAAAGGTACTAGCAGCTGTAGCCATGGAACGGGCCTCAGTCAAAGTCTTTCTTACACATCACGCCCGAACGGCTCCTTCTAATTGGCGCGGTTCTCTGAACATAATTTGCAGGACTGGTACCCGCTGCAGGACCGTGGTATCACATTGCAGCGCCAGCGTGTGTTTCAGCAATGCCTTGGCTGATATGTGACCTGAACAGGGTACAGTGAAGATAGCCAACACTGCCACCTGCCGGCTAAGGCTGAAAGTGACACACATTTGCAGTGGTCGAGAGTTTGATGGCATCAAAAGGTTTCTGCAAAAGAAAACACGACGCCGATAACGTAACTGAGGCTGCCTCAATGATTTATTTGCCAGCTTTCATGGGCGCACATGCCAACCCTTCAGACTTTAAATGCGTAATTAAAAGCAACGAGAAACATCGTTACCGTGAATATACACGTCAACCAATAATAGTAATAATATTCTCCAAACGACATCTTTGGGGTCAGCAGACAAATAATTGTCCATTTTAACTGAAATCCTTGTCTGCGCAAAGTAAAGGTGTACTCGGTAGAGGACGGACCCCATGCTTCATTCAAGAACGGTGCATAGAGATGCCACCAGGATGATGCGAAAGAGGGAGAAGGGAGGGAGGGAGAAGGGGAAGACAGAAAAAGAGAAGAACGAGTGGCAAAGAGAAGAATGAGAAAGGGGGAATAAAGAGACGGAGAAGAAAGAGACAAAGGGTGAAGAAAGGAGGAACAGGAAGGAGAGGAAGAGACGAAGGAAAAAGAGAAACATGGAGATAAAAAAGGGACGAAACAGAAAGGAAAGAGGGGGGGAAGAAAGAAGACAGTGAGACGGAGACGAAAGAGTGTGAAACAAAAGAGGAAAGAAGAGAAAACTAGAGGCAGAAGAGAGAAAGAGGAGAAGAAAAAGGGCAAAGATGGAGAAAAGAGAAAACAGAAGAGCGAGAAAAGGAAGAAAAAGAAGAAGAAACTGATAAGACAGAAAAAACTGGAGAGAAAAGGGAGAAGAGAAAAGGGGAAGGAAGAAAAAGGGAAAAGAAAAAAGAGAGAAAGACGGAGACGAAAGGTGTAGGAGGAGGGAAGAGGAAAAAGGAAAATGAAAGAGCGAGAAGAGAAAAATGAGGGGGACGAAAGAGGTAGAGAATAGATAATAAAGAAGGGCAGCAAGAAAGAGAATGACAAAAGAGAGAAAAAGAGACACTCATATACCTAATTTACGGAGAAGAATATAGTTGGATCTATGCGACAACATCTATTAAACCATTGTATTGAGAAGTCTTTTTTTAAGCATTGACGGTGCTTGCAGCCCTCCCACTCTGTTTGCTCATCTGTAGCCCTTCCTCCGCTGCACACTGGCCTGCCTCTCTTCCCCTGCTTCACATTGAGTTCTTAGCTTTTTGAAGGTTTTGTTTGTGCTATGTCTGCCTTTCTTCTTGTGTTTATTGGTGCCATTCTTAGTGCGTGTAGCTCTATTTTTCCTACCAAACCTTACCTCGTATACAGTGCTGTAAATGGGCCAAAACTACCAGGCCCTCAGTACCTGAACGTCTTATTTTTGAGGAAATTAGTACCTGCACTTCTCAAGGCCAAAAGACAGTACCGGTACTTAACTACATGGCGAATTGAAATGAAATATTTCCTTTACCTGGATCTCAATAAATAATAATACATTTATTGTGAATTAGTTCAAATTTGAACTTTACACAAACAATACAAAATACCAATACATCCAATAATTTAATACTCAATCTCAATAAAGGACTACGTTCCTACAGAATTTGCCATTCAAAGCTGCACTTTCTCACTCCTCTCGCTCTCCTCTCCCACCCGCAGTGTCCAGAATGGGGCTAATTATGAGTCTGGCGGTATATGATAAAAGTGGTGTTAACGGAATTACCGCCACTTTATCATACCGCCAAATCTTGAGTGGCGCTAATCTCATCTGTGGAATTAGCGCTGGTGGAATTACCGGCAACATATGGCTGAATCAGCCCTGTTGCTAATTCCGCTGGTAAAATTACTGCTGAGATACAAAACGGTATTTCGGCCGTATCACAAGTTGAAATACCGCCAAAAATTGGCAGCAATTCTGCCAAAATCAGTGCAGTTACCTCCACTGCGAAACAGGTGATGGAAATGAAGCAACAGGTGCACCCAATGTACTCAGGTGGGGTACATAAGCCACACACCTTCCCCACACACTTTCCAACACCATGTTTCCAGGAGCTGTTGTGGATTTGGACATTGAGCTGCTCCTGCTCCGCATTGAGCTGCAGAGGATGGAAGAGCAGCACAGGGTACAGGGTGCAGAGAGGAGGAGGAGATGCCATGTAAAGTGAGCACCCATCCCCCTGATCAGGGCCTCACCCTGGATCTTGACTGACAACCAGCAAATCACCTTTTATTGGCTGAACAGGGAGGCCATAGCTGAGCTGCTCACCCTGGGCCAGGATGACCGTGAGAGCAAGATGAACATCAGCATAGCCTTGGCCCTGCATTTCTTTGCAATTGGCACCTTCAGCACACTGTGGGCATGCTGCATCGCATGTCCAAGCCCACTTTTTCCAACATGCTCGTGTAGGTGGTGTAAGCACTTGTGAGTCATGCCTCCCGGCACAACTCCCTGCCCACCAACCCAGCACAGGAGAATGCCATGAAAGCATATTTTTATGCAGCAGCCCACATGCCCACATTGATTGCCGATCTGGACAGCACCCATGTGGTGTTGGTGGCTCCCCCAGGCATCTGAAGAGGTATTCTGCCATCGGAAATAGTATCACTCCATCAATGTCCAGGTCACCTGCGATCTTGACCTACTAATAACACACCGCTGTGCAGCTTCCCTGGTTCCACCCACAATGTCATGGTCCTGCAGAACATACACTGCCTGGATACATAGAGGGGCGCAGCGGGCAACAGACTTGGATATTGGGCGAGTACAAGCGCTATTAAAACAAAAACGAATTTCGCAGGACTAGTGAAATACCATGTGAGAGGTGTGCGGGGGGCATTGCCGCAGCTGAAGAATGTATGCCCTGTCAAGGTCCTGGTGAAGGGGCGGGGCAGGACTACCCACAGGACTCATACTGCAGGAATGGCAATGCTATACTAAGTCACCAATGCATATTGGCCTACAGGCTATAAACCCACACACACAGGAGTACAGGAACCACAATGCAACATTAGACATCCCTATACATGGAACGACACAGTTCATCACTGCACCAATGGAATGCAATACTGGCAGATGGAATGCCATGCACTCAGGTAGCCATGTATATGTTAAAGGCTTGCTTCTGGTGCCTACACCAGACTGGAGGGGCCTTAATGTACAGGCCAGAGAAGATCTGACAAATTGTTCTTGCCCGTGCCATGCTGCACAACATGTGCCTCAGGCGGAATATCTCCCTGCCCCCTGATGTGGACATGCCACCCCCAGAAGAGGAGAACTCACTGCCTGCGGTGCAACACTGCCATGCACTGAGCATGAAGAGGGTAGGGACGGACGTCTTGTCCGGCAAGAACTGATGGGCAAAAAAGAAATAAAGATGGACAATTTATGTATAGCACATTTAAATCCACATGCTGTGTTCCTCTGTACATATAGTCACATTATTAATTAAACACATGTACACAATGAGGAATGTCCTAGCATTGCTTCAAGTGAACTATTATTTTATTTTGAAATGTGAACACACCCTCCCCACCCACCTCCCCACAACGCCATCACCAACACACCTGCCCACCCGGTCCCCACAAAGCCATCCCAAACACACCCTCCTGTCTCAACTCCCCCTTCCTCACAACGCCATCCCCAACACACCCTCCCGCACCCTTCCTCCTCCCCACAACACCTATCCCCAACACACCCTCGCCACCCACCTCCCGTGTGCCTCATGGACGTCATTTAGGGATTGCCATGGGTCGCAACTGCGACCCATGTGGTCTCCCTTGCTACTCCTAAAAGAAAAGTCATTTTAAATAAAAAAATATTTTTTGATTGTGGCTCATGGGCTTTGGCCAGCAGCATGTGGCTCTTTGTTTCTGGAGTGGCTGGTTTTCTGATAGCTATAGCCGGTAAGATAGCTCAGTGGGTAGAGCGCTGGCTGCTGCAATGTGTGTGTGTGTGATCTGCAGGTTGCAGGTTCGACTCCCAGCAAGGTCAACTCAGCCTTTCATCCTGCTGAGGTTGATAAACGAGTACCAACACAGGTTGGGTGATATTTTATGTATATTTGTTCTATATGAAGCGCTTAAGCGTAAGTGCTATATAATAACACATCATTATCGTTTGGCCTTGGACGTCTGTTTGCATTCACAGTGATTTGGTAATATGGGCCTATACGCACTGATATTAACGATACATATGGTGATTGTTCGTAGTGTACTTTGAAACAATGCTTTGTGATGCCACTTCCTGTTTTGTTGAGGGGTGAAAGGTTGTGTTCTATTGTTTCCTGTGATGTCACTTCAGGGTGGGGTAAAATGACATCACTTCCTGTGATGTCATCAGAGGTCAAGGGTCATGTGACATCACTTCCACTACCCTTGGCATTTTGGTGAAATTACATCCCTGGTGTGCCTGTATACACAGTGTTATGTACAGTCACTTACGTGGCCTCTTGCCCTTACAAGTCTCCTCCAGCATCTGTGGAGCCAGAAGGGGCACAGAGCAGCACCTTGGAGTGTTTGGCAAAGGCCCCTCTGTGGTGGTGACAGAGGTGGGCTGGTCGGACTCGGACCACTTGATGTGTTGTAGTGTCAAGAGCATGCTGGCCTGCATTACCTCAGCAAAAGTCCTGATGCATCTCCCTCACCCTCTGTCCCACAATAGTCAGGGTGGCTGATGTAACAAGCGACTGTCATCACTCCCAGTTCATGGCCCTCGCTATCCTCCGAGAGGCACCCTGGACACAGTCTCGGGTGGACTGCAGGTATTGGACTTGTGTGTCTGCCAATGTTTGTAAGTGCACCTGTCGCTGTTCAATGTTGTCCAGCCTCCTCCACATGGTATCCTTAGGGACCCTCGTTTGTGGAAACAAGGCACAATTCCAACACACAAACTGATACGCCAGGCACGAGGTTGTATTCCCAAAATCTAGGGTTTATTGCAAAGCAATTAGTCTAAGTTGGCCAACTGGTCCCACGCCCCTCGACGTGTGTCTACCAGACCTTAGGGGATGCAAGAAAGAGAAATTCGTACATCAGTTACATATATACAAAACAAGCATCTAGTAATCAGTAGTGTCACAACTTATACCGCCCCTATTGCATTTCCTTTGAACTAGGCACGATGATTGACAATGGTGACGAGTACGACACCTTCAAACATTCATTTAGTAACATTCTGCAATTTTGTAAGCCCACCGACACAAGCGTTTGTTTAAAAGAACACAATGCTTCTGTTTTCGCGAAAAAGCTGCGCGTAGGGGAGAGACACATTGCAGGTCTTGCTATCTCCCAGTTTCTATTCATGTGCTGGGGGTCAACTTGCTCTCCAGGGCTCTACCGGGCTCAGGAAAGGGGGGCCGCAAAGAAGACCATAATGCAAGTAATTTAATGCTCGCTCTAGCATTTCTACTGTGCTACCGAGACTAGCTGGCACTTGCTTTACTGATTAGAATGCCTTGCTGCTCACTCTCCAAGGATATGTGAGCGAGGAGACCGGGCATTTCTGTCTGGGTACTGCGTTATGTTTCAACATGCCTCTCGCGGCCTTACATTATGCACCAGTGAAGCAGAATAATATTTCAGCAAAGCAGTTTTACATGAAGCAAAAGGCAACGTTAGAGAAAACAAGAAGAAAACAAAATGCGATTTCAGCCACCTTAAAATGGCTGCACCGTGGTTAAGCTTTTGCTACGCCTTTCTAATACTAGAACACATGAGGCGATTGGTCATCGGCCAATAAAGTACATTTCCTTACGATCGAGGGGGTATCTACTTTTTCTAGACTGACAACACCCTCCTTTTGGCCGTATGCCAAACGCCTCATCCATACCTTGCATCTTCCTCTGACCAACTATCTGAATCAGATTCTGAATCTTGCACACTACTGGTCTCTTCTTCATTATCATCAATATCAATTGACATGAATTCTTTTACTGTCTTTGATTCATCATTACCGTGAGTACTTGATTTAATAGTGCTCTTTTTCTATCATGTGTACGCACTCTTCACTTATTTCAGTGCATATTATGGGTAGGCAATTTATGCAACAACAACATCTCATGAATATTCCTAGTACTGCTACTAGGATCGCAAATAATTTCCATCCCCATGTTTGTAACACTTCCCAAAACCAGGAACTTATATCCAATTCCCAGCCTCCTTCAGGGGGGTGGAGATCAGAGCTCAGAACGTGCAATTTCCTTATCGCTTCGAAGATCGTGGGAGAGGAGTCACTAACAAATATGTAACACGCTGATCCTACAATTTTGCAAACACCACCACGATCAACCAGAATTATATCTAGAGCCATTTTATTTTGGAGTGACATTAATCTAATTCCTTTTTCCTCGAGGGTCATATTATATAATATATCTGTGGTTCCATTTATTGTTTCCTCTAATATTCTGGACAGTCATATATTATAAGAGTTTATTGCTTGGCCCCAGAATGGTATGAATGATTTTGCTATATCCTCTGCAATCAAACCTCCTTCATCATTTCGTCGAGGTCGTGACCTAGCCAATTTGGCTATATCTGCTGTTCTTGAAAGGAACACCCCAGGAAATAGAAAGCCTAAGTAAACAGTACCTCCCCAGTTTCTAGGTAACCAGGGATACACTTTTTTCTCCACATATAAAATAAACAGGATCTCCTACATACTCTACCTCCTTATCAAGGAATGCTATGTTCATGCATCTGGTGAATGTTCCTACCAAATAGGAACCCTTCTTTCTTAAACAAAAGGGGACAGAACGTGGACTGTAATTTACTGTATAGGAAGGGGGTACTGCATCTTTCTTTCCTTCTGGGTTCATATGAAACGTGATCACGCATGATTTATAGGGCACCGACAACCTGTCTTGTGGCATTATTGCCGGTATAATCAATAGTGCTTTATGAAATATAGAACAACCTACTGGTTTCATAATGATCTCTTCAAATTCATTCATGTTTGTTTTATCTAGCTGACCAGTTTCACTCTCGTTCCATTCCCCATAATACAATGCACTCAAAGAAGCGTAACATGCAGAACTCAATGGCAGGGGCTGCACATACCAACCAATCCCCTTACCACCATGCTGTGGCAAGTGGGCACAAACCCAGCAATTATTTTTCATTAATATTGAATGTATCATGTTCATTATTAGCAGTAATGTGTTATTCCCATACCCTTCCCTATGTCTCTCTTCCATTGGGGATAAGGTGTAGAAAATCACATGAACTCGGCTTTCCGTCGTGGAAATGTTCATAACAGGTAAGAATACTCTAACAGGTGCATTTCTTCCAAGTACCATAATACCAGTACTGTCATTATTGGGGCCAATATACTCAATATACACATTATTATCGTTAAGCTCAGCATACAATTTTTTCGACCATTTCCTTTTTCTAACCTCCAATGCGCTATGTTTAATTCATTATCAGCAGTGGTGCAGGAGGGGGCAAAAGTTGGTTCTGACATTTTTCTCTCACGGCTCTACTTCTTCAGCAGTGTTTGTCGTGAATATCTCTCTTTGTTGCACTCGTTGGAATGTCAATAAATTCGATAAATGTCAACAGTCTGTTCTGCCAGTTCTTAGTAGCCTGGATTGCTACATGCTGGGCAAGATCTCTGTGCACCTGCACATTGCTCAAAGAACTTCAGAGCAGTTATCAATTGCCTTTGTGCCATGTGTGCCCCCCGTTCGTTCAAACGGGTTCAGTACACATAGATTTTATGTTAGCACCGAGGAGCCTCGTTTATTGGGCTGTCCTATTTGCACAACCCTCACGTCGCTCTCCTCTAGGCCTCCGGGCCCTACTTCATCCAAGAATAGGAAACAGAGGCAACAAAAATATCAATATAAATGTAGGTTTGATCACTCCGTCTTCCGAGGCCGCAAATTGTATCGCCTCGCTCCTGGTATCGTGTGATCAATAAATAGTGCGGATGCACTTCTAGACTCAAGCTTGGAGTCGGCCTGTGGCGCAATAGCAGATGACGATGGGCGCCACAGTGATGATGCAGCTTTCGTTTCAGGCTGCGGCACAATGAAAGAGGGTGGGCGCCAAAGTGGTACACGTTTTGTGTCTGCCTGCAGTGATGCAGGTTCTGCTGAAAAACGTTGGGGCACTCCTTGCCCTTCCCCTTTTACGGCAATCTTTTCAGGCTTCGTGTCAGGATCAGGCAAATTTTGTGGCAAAGGACTGGCAATCGTTTCTTTTGTTTCTGGGACCGCTTTCTCTTTCTGGTCATCCCGATCAGTCCGTTTTTCAGATGGTGATGGGACCTTCTTGGCGTGTGTCGCATGGATCCACGCCTTCCTTCCATCCACACGAATTGCCGTTTGCGTAGTTAGGAGGATCAGATAGGGTCCACGCCATCTGGGTGCTAACGATGTCTTCCGCTCAAAGTTCTTAATTAGCACCCAGTTTCCTGGCTCCAGTGCGTTTCCTGGGCCAGTGTATCTTATTGGTAATGCCTCCTGCACCTGCTGATGAATCAAACGCAATTTTTGAATTAAAAGATTACAATAAATGCTGAGTACAGGGTATTCAAGTTCCCTCAGCCTTTTCGGCTGGGGTGCACACCAAGCATTCGCCAGTCTCCCCATTACGATTTTGTACGTGGAGAGCCCAATTCTTGCCTGCACAGATGTACGCGTGCACAGTAACGCTATTGGTAATGCGTCTACCCAACTCAACTTGTTCCCTGCACATATTTTGCTTATCTTAGATTTCAAGATGCTGTTGTGGCGTTCAATAAGACCGGCAGACATGGGGTGTCTAGAACAATGGAATCACTTTTCAATCTGGAGACCTGCACAAATCTGTAATCTTACTGCGCCCACAAAATGCGGACCATTGTCTGACCATATGACACGGGGCAAACCAAAACGGGAGAAGTACTCCTTCAACATTACTTTTGCAGTACTTATGGCAGTGCAGTCTTTTAATGGATATGCTTCCACCCATTTGCTAAATGCACATATGACCATCAGAACATACTTCAAGTTTTGGCATCTCTCCATTTCTATGAAATCAAAATGGATTACCTCAAAAGGCATAGAGGGAGGGCCAAAACTGCCTGTTGGAGTCACTGTTCCCTTCCCCACATTGTGTTGTAGACACGTAATACAGTTCTGGACCAACCTCTCAGCATTTTTCTTTATGTGTGCATTCTCCCATACTGTGGCTAGATGTTGGACTATCTTTTTGGCACAAATACGAGTGGGGCTGTGGGCCATCGTGACCATTGCAGTTACATAGGAATTGGGCAACATCCAGTTTCTACTTTTCTTTCTACCCAAAAACCCTCCAGGTCTAATTCAGCAGAGCCCTCAGCCCACCCTTGTATCTCATCTGCAGTAGCTTCTGCCTGCATCTCTTTGACAGTGGCAATTCCATTCTCTATCATGCAGGGCACTTCCTCTGACTGTACTGTTAACATTTTGGTATTCAAGTCCGTGGCAGTTTGTTTCGCAATTCTGTCTGCAAATGCGTTTCCTTCTCCCACTTTACATGTTACTTTTTTATGCGCCTCCCATTTCACTATCGCTAGGCGCTTTGGACACATGAGTGCAGACAGCAATCACACAATCAAAGGGCCATGTTGAATTCTGGCCCCATGTGATGTCAAGAAACCTCTCTCTGCCCAGAGTCGGCCAAAGTTATGAACCAGGCCAAAGGCGTATTGGCTGTCAGTATATACATTTACACTCAGATTTTCAGAAATCTCACAAGCTCTGGTCAAGGCTATTATCTCTGCTGCTTGTGCAGAGTTGTAGGGGATTCTTTTACTCTCCACAATACTTTTTAACGAGGTGATAGCGTAGGCAGCAGTTGATGTGCCATCAGGTAGTTTAAAACAGGAGCCATCACAAAATAACTCTCCATCTGGCTCATTCTGTGGGGTATCTGTCAAATCAATTCTCCCCTTCCTTTCTTCCTCAGTAACCATTAAGCAATCATGGGTGTTTCATTCTCACTGAGTTCTTCCGTGGGCAGTGACATTAATTCTTGAGGATTCAAAGCGCTACACCTCATAATTTGGATGTGTGGCGCAAAGAGGACAATTTCATATCTAGTCAATCTGGCAGAGGTGAGGTGTTGCATCTGCGTTCTATTAAGTAGAACGTCTATGGCATGTGGCACCATCAAAATGAAGGTGTGCCCCAATACCATCCCTTCTGTTTGTTTCACTGACGCAGCAGCCGCTGCAATAGCTCGCAAACATTGTGGTAATGCGCGTGCTACAGGGTCCAGCGCAGAAGAAAAATAGCCGCACGGCCTATTTCTTCCACCTTGTTCCTGTGTCAAAACAGCCAACGTGCAGCCTTCACTCTCGTGTACAAACAATGTGACCATTTTTTCATAATTTGGTGTGCCCAAAACTGGAGCAGAACACAATGCAGTTTTGAGCAGATCAAATGCTCTCTGACATTCTTCATTCCACTGCAAAGGCATCACAGGATCCTTCTTTGTCAACTCCACCATTGGCTTCAAAATCAATGCAAAATTCACAATCCACTGCCGGCAATAGGAAGCCATGCCTATTATAGCTCTGACTGCTTTCTGTGTCTTTGGAATAGGCATACCAGAAATGTTCTTTATTCTTTCTGGCGTCAGTCTTCTCCCTTCTTTCGAAAGTAGGTAACCCAAATAAGCCACCTCCTTTCTTATACACCAGAAGAATGGGACTGTTACATGAACTGCCTGCAATCTCTTCAATCACCCCCAATTTTACCAAATCAGAAACAATACTTTTCAATCTTTCAATCCTTTCTCTCCTTCTGCAGAGAATTTATACTGTAGAATACGCGGTAATGTTACTCGTTCTTTCAAAGCAATTTTCACTGGTTCTATCTTCAAACATCCAACATCATTGTAATTTATTGCCCATATACAAGTTGGCACTTCACTCAATTCGCCTGGCAAAGGTTTAGACACAAATTCAGATATCGGTACATTCTGTGGTGAAATGGTCAAAAATACTCCATCTGGTGTACAGTGGATGACTGCACTCAATTTTTTCAATAAATTCAATCCCAAAAGATTCTCTCTGCAATTCTCTGTTAAGAGGAATGGACAATATTCCGTGAATGGGCCTGATGTCACAGCTACTGGTTGGGATACTGGATTTATCACTGGGGTGCCTGCGAACCCTACTGAAATATTTGTTTGCCCTGACAGTGGTATCTCTGGAACCAAGTGATGGTCTATTGAACACTTTTGTGCCCCCGTATTCATGAGGAATCTGTGCTCACTATCCCCAACTTTCATTTCTACGTAGGGTCCTTTCTGATTCACGGGAATAGACACCGGTTCCAACCCCTGTCTTGGGCTGTCCTATTGGGGAAACAACACATCATCCGATGTGTATTCACTGCTGTTATTATAGTACGCACCCGACTGAGTGTCAAAAATGTTCCCGCCCCTTTCTCTATTCCCATTTTGCATGTTCTGCTGGCTCTGAGTAGAAGTTTGATTCTGAGCTCGATTCTGATTTTGGGCACCATTCTCTTGACTATTTTGGTGCTGCTGCATGTTATTTCTATTATGCCCATTTGCTCCTGGATGCCCCCTATGCTGTCTTCTCTGTCCATACCCATTTCTATTTTGCAAGTGTGGACATTGCGCTCACCAGTGACCTTCTTCTCTGCATACGCACATTGATTCAATCCCAGGGGCCCTCCATGCATATTCGAATAACCTCTGCCCTGGGTGTTTCCTCTCCCCCTATTTTGTCCCGCCACCTGCTGGAGTAGCACCTCAACCATTATTCGTAGTGCTTCTATCCTCATAGACAAGGGGTATTCATCAAACATCTCATGTATTTCCATTATGGGAATGCTAGGATCTGAAATCCATTTCAACGCCTCTCGTATACATACTTTAATCTATCGCCTGTCTGTCTTGAAGATGACGAATATCGCCGCTGTATATAGGGCTCTACCGCTTCAGTTCTATCTCTCCTAATATCTCTACTCCTGTACCCTGGTGTGGCAAACATTTCAGCATATTCATTATCAAGTTCAATCTTAAGTTCAAAAAGTCGGTCTACTTGTTTCCCTTATCCCTTCATCCCTCCCTCTACAACATGCCAACGCATTCAAATCCAACAGTCGTTGCGGAGGCAGCTTCCCAATTAACTGTTTCCATCTCGCCACCAAATATTCCCCCATGCATTCCAACACTACCTGTCTTTCGTTGCTCCTCCTGAAGTCATACATTGAAGCTAGCGCTGACGTTGCATGATTCCCGTTTATATACATTTCGGCCTGTTCTTGCAACTCTCGCTTTCTCTCCTTGCTAATCGCACTACTGGTCACTCTCGCACATCCACTTTGTCCAGCCCCTTCTCTTGTTTCAATGAGTTCAAGTTCAATCACGTGAGGGGAGATGGGACAGAAACGATCTCTAGGGAGGGAGGTGCGGATGGGACGACAGGACCGGGAGGTGACTGTTGCGGCGCTTGCTGACTAATGGGAGGCGGTGTTTGTGCAAAGTGTGGCTGTGCGGTGTTCGGACAGTTGGGAGGGGCTGAGCAACAGGAGGGGGTTGAGCAATATCCACTGACGCGATCGTTTTAGTCTCTCTCCTTGGACCTTGCTTTGTGTCTGTCAATATTTTATCTATTAATTCATCTGATGAATGCAACTCCCGTTGTGGGTATATCTTTTCTGTGCTCAATTGCTCGCGTCTATTTGACTTTTTCAAACTATCATTCCACTCCTCCTCTTCCTTCTCTTTCGCTCTCTCAGCTTTCGACTTATGCCTGTGTGCATGTTTCTCTCTACTTTTCCAGCTAAGCATTGCTTCCCTTCTCCAGTCCCTAAGGATATCAAATGCTGCAGGGCGTGTTTTCTTTCTCATCAACACCTTCTCCAAATTATCTATTCTCGTCACCTCAAAACTCCCATGATTCGGCCACTGAAGATCTTCCTGTTTTCTGGTTTGCTTATGCCAAATATCACAAAACATTATCGCTCCCACACCATAATTCACATACATCTCATATGCCAGCATTCCCCCATGTGGTCTCCCTTGCTACTCCTAAAAAAAAAAAGAAAAAAGTCATTTTAAATAAAAAAATATTTTTTGAATGTGGCTCATGGGCTTTGGCCAGCAGCATGTGGCTCTTTGTTTCTGGAGTGGCTGGTTTTCTGATAGCTATAGCCGGTAAAATAGCTCAGTGGGTAGAGCGCTGGCTGCCGCAATGTGTGTGTGTGATCTGCAGGTTGCAGGTTCGACTCCCAGCAAGGTCAACTCAGCCTTTCATCCTGCTGAGGTTGATAAACGAGTACCAACACAGGTTGGGTGATATTTTATGTATATTTGTTCTATATGAAGCGCTTAAGCGTAAGTGTTATATTATAACACATCATTATCGTTTGGCCTTGGACGTCTGTTTGCATTCACAGTGATTTGGTAAAATGGGCCTATATGCACTGATATTAACAATACATATGGTGATTGTTCGTAGTGTACTTTGAAACAATGCTTTGCGATGCCACTTCCTGTTTTGTTGAGGGGTGAAAGGTTGCGTTGTATTGTTTCCTGTGATGTCACTTCAGGGTGGGGTAAAATGACATCACTTCCTGTGATGTCATCAGAGGTCAAGGGTCATGTGACATCACTTCTGCTACCCTTGGCATTTTGGTGAAATGACATCCCTGGTGTGCCTGTATACACAGTGTTATGTACAGTCACTTACGTGGCCTCTTGCCCTTACAAGTCTCCTCCAGCATCTGTGGAGCCAGAAGGGGCACAGAGCAGCACCTTGGAGTGTTTGGCAAAGGCCCCTCTGTGGTGGTGACAGAGGTGGGCTGGTCGGACTCGGACCACTTGATGTGTTGTAGTGTCAAGAGCATGCTGTCCTGCATCACCTCAGCAAAAGTCCAGATGCATCTCCCTCACCCTCTGTCCCACAATAGTCAGGGTGGCTGATGTAACAAGCGACTGTCATCACTCCCAGTTCATGGCCCTCGCTATCCTCCAAGAGGCACCCTGGACACAGTCTCGGGTGGACTGCAGGTATTGGACTTGTGTGTCTGCCAATGTTTGTAAGTGCACCTGTCGCTGTTCAATGTTGTCCAGCCTCCTCCACATGGTATCCTTAGAGACCCTCGTTTGTGGAAACAAGGCACAATTCCAACACACGAACTGATACGCCAGGCACGAGGTTGTATTCCCAAAATCTAGGGTTTATTGCAAAGCAATTAGTCTCAGTTGGCCAACTGGTCCACGCCCCTCGACGTGTGTCTACCAGACCTCAGGGGATGCAAGAGAGAGAAATTTGTACATCACTCACATATATACAAAACAAGCATCTAGTAATCAGTAGTGTCACAACGTATACCGCCCCTATTGCATTTCCTTTGAACTAGGCACGATGATTGACAATGGTGACGAGTACGACACCTTCAAACATTCATTTAGTAACATTCTGCAATTTTGTAAGCCCACCGACACAAGCGTTTATTTAAAAGAACACAATGTTTCTGTTTTCGCGAAAAAGCTGCGCGTAGGGGAGAGACACATTCCAGGTCTTGCTATCTCCCAGTTTCTATTCATGTGCTGGGGGTCAACTTGCTCTCCAGGGCTCTACCGGGCTCAGGAAAGGGGGGCCGCAAAGAAGACCATAATGCAAGTAATTTAATGCTCGCTCTAGCATTTCTACTGTGCTACCGAGACTAGCTGGCACTTGCTTTACTGATTAGAATGCCTTGCTGCTCACTCTCCAAGGATATGTGAGGGAGGAGAGCGGGCATTTCTGTCTGGGTTACTGCGTTATGATTCAACATGCCTCTCGCGGCCTTACATTATGCACCAGTGAAGCAGAATAATATTTAAGCAAAGCAGTTTTACATGAAGCAAAAGGCAACGTTAGAGAAAACAAGGAGAAAACAAAATGCGATTTCAGTCACCTTAAAATGGCTGCACCGTGGTTAAGCTTTTGCTACGCCTTTCTAATACTAGAACACATGAGGCGATTGGTCTTCGGCCAATAAAGTACATTTCCTTACGATCGAGGGGGTATCTACTTTTTCTAGACTGACAACACCCTCCTTTTGGCCGTATGCCAAACGCCTCATCCATACCTTGCATCTTCCTCTGACCAACTATCTGAATCAGGTTCTGAATCTTGCACACTACTGGTCTCTTCTTCATTATCATCAATATCAATTGACATGAATTCTTTTACTGTCTTTGATTCATCATTACCTGAGTACTTGATTTAATAGTGCTCTTTTTTTCTATCATGTGTACACACTCTTCACTTATTTCAGTGCATATTATGGTTAGGCAATGTATGCAACAACAACATCTCATGAATATTCCTAGTACTGCTACTAGGATCGCAAATAATTTCCATCCCCATGTTCGTAACACTTCCCAGAACCAGGAACTTATATCCAATTCCCAGCCTCCTTCAGGGGGGTGGAGATCAGAGCTCAGAACGTGCAATTTCCTTATCGCTTCGAAGATCGTGGGGGAGGAGTCACTTACAAATACGTAACACGCTGATCCTACGATTTTGCAAACACCACCACGATCAACCAGAGTTATATCTAGAGCCATTTTATTTTGGAGTGACATTAATCTAATTCCTTTTTCCTCGAGGGTCATATTATATAATATATCTGTGGTTCCATTTATTGTTTCCTCTAATATTCTGGACAGTCGTCTTATATTATAAGAGTTTATTGCTTGGCCCCAGAATGGTATGAATGATTTTGCTATATCCTCTGCAATCAAACCTCCTTCATCATTTCGTCGAGGTCGTGACCTAGCCAATTTTGCTATATCTGCTGTTCTTGAAAGGAACACCCCAGGAAATAGAAAGCCTAAGTAACAAGTACCTCCCCAGTTTCTAGGTAACCAGGGATACACTTTTTTCTCCACATATAAAATAAACAGGATCTCCTACATAAATTGGCTCTACCTCCTTATCAAGAAATGCTATGTTCATGCATCTGGTGAATGTTCCTACCAAATAGGAACCCTTCTTTCTTAAACAAAAGGGGACAGAACGTGGACTGTAATTTACTGTATAGAAAGGGGGTACTGCATCTTTCTTTCCTTCTCGGTTCATATGAAACGTGATCACGCATGATTTATAGGACACCGACAACCTGTCTTGTGGCATTATTGCCGGTATAATCAATAGTGCTTTATGAAATATAGAACAACCTACTGGTTTCATAATGATCTCTTCAAATTAATTCATGTTTGTTTTATCTAGCTGACCAGTTTCACTCTCGTTCCATTCCCCATAATACAATGCACTCAAACAGGCGTAACATGCAGAACTCAATGGCAGGGGCTGCACATACCAACCAATCCCCTTACCACCATGCTGTGGCAAGTGGGCACAAACCCAGCAATTATTTTTCCTTAATATTGAATGTGTCATGTTCATTATTAGCAGTAATGTGTTATTCCAATACCCTTCCCTATGTCTCTCTTCCATTGGGGATAAGGTGTAGGAAATCACATGAACTGGGCTTTCCGTCGTGGAAATGTTCATAACAGGTAAGAGTACTCTAACAGGTGCATTTCTTCCAAGTATCATAATACCAGTACTGTCATTATTGGGGCCAATATACTCAATATACACATTATTATCGTTAAGCTCAGCATACAATTTTTTCGACCATTTCCTTTTTCTAACCTCCAATGCGCTATGTTTAATTCATTATCAGCAGTGGTGCAGGAGGGGGCAAAAGTTGGTTCTGACATTTTTCTCTCACGGCTCTACTTCTTCAGCAGTGTTTGTCGTGAATATCTCTCTTTGTTGCACTCGTTGGAATGTCAATAAATTCGATAAATGTCAACAGTCTGTTCTGCCAGTTCTTAGTAGCCTGGATTGCTACATGCTGGGCAAGATCTCTGTGCACCTGCACATTGCTCAAAGAACTTCAGAGCAGTTATCAATTTCCTTCGTGCCATGTGCGCCCCCCGTTCGTTCGCACGGGTTCAGTACACATAGATTTTATGTTAGCACCGAGGAGCCTCGTTTATTGGGCTGTCCTATTTGCACAACCCTCACGTCGCTCTCCTCTAGGCCTCCGGGTCCTACTTCATCCAAGAATAGGAAACAGAGGCAACAAAAATATCAATATAAATGTAGGTTTGATCACTCCGTCTTCTGAGGCCGCAAATTGTATCACCTCGCTCCTGGTATCGTGTGATCAATGAATTGTGCGGATGCACTTCCAGACTCAAGCTTGGAGTCGGCCTGTGGCACAATAGCAGATGATGATGGGCGCCACAGTGATGATGCAGCTTTCGTTTCAGGCTGCGGCACAATGAAAGAGGGTGGGCACCAAAGTGGTACACGTTTTGTGTCTGCCAGCAGTGATGCAGGTTCTGCTGAACAACGTTGGGGCACTCCTTGCCCTTCCCCTTTTACAGCAATCTTTTCAGGCTTCGTGTCAGGATCAGGCAAATTTTGTGGCAAAGGACTGGCAATCGTTTCTTTTGTTTCTGGGACCGCTGTCTCTTTCTGGTCATCCCGATCAGTCATTTTTTCTGATGGTGATGGGACCTTCTTGGCGTGTGTCGCATGGATCCACGCCTTCCTTCCATCCACACGAATTGCCGTTTGCGTAGTTAGGAGGATCAGATAGGGTCCACGCCATCTGGGTGCTAACGATGTCTTTCGCTCAAAGTTCTTAATTAGCACCCAGTTTCCTGGCAGTTTCCTGGCTCCAGTGCGTTTCCTGGGCCAGTGTATCTTATTGGTAATGCCTCCTGCACCTGCTGATGAATCAAACGCAATTTTTGAATTAAAAGATTACAATGCTGAGCACAGGGTATTCAAGTTCCCTCAGCCTTTTCGGCTGGGGTGCACACCAAGCATTCGCCAGTCTCCCCATTACGATTTCGTACGTGGAGAGCCCAGTTCTTGCCTGCACAGATGTACGCATGCATAGTAACGCTTTTGGTAATGCGTCTACCCAACTCAACTTGTTCCCTGCACATATTTTGCTTATCTTAGATTTCAAGATGCCGTTGTGGCGTTCAATAAGACCGGCAGACATGGGGTGTCTAGAACAATGGAATCACTTACCAATCTGGAGACCTGCACAAATCTGTAATATTACTGCGCCCACAAAATGCGGACCGTTGTCGGACAATATGACACGGGGCAAACCAAAACGGGAGAAGTACTCCTTCAACATTTCTTTTGCAGTACTTATGGCAGTGCAGTCTTTTAATGGATATGCTTCCACCCATTTGCTAAATGCACATATGACCATCAGAACATACTTCAAGTTTTGGCATCTCTCCATTTCTATGAAATCAAAATGGATTACCTCAAAAGGCATAGAGGGAGGGCCAAAACTGCCTGTTTTAGTCACTGTTCCCTTCCCCACATTGTGTTGTAGACACGTAATACAGTTCTGGACCAACCTCTCAGCATTTTTCTTTATGTGTGCATTCTCCCATACTGTGGCCAGATGTTGGACTATCTTTTTGGCACAAATATGAGTGGGGCTGTGGGCCATCATGACCATTGCAGTTACATAGGAATTGGGCAACATCCAGTTTCTACTTTTCTTTCTACCCAAAAACCCTCCAGGTCTAATTCAGCAGAGCCCTCAGCACACCCTTGTATCTCATCTGCAGTAGCTTCTGCCTGCATCTCTTTGACAGTGGCAATTCCATTCTCTATCATGCAGGGCACTTCCTCTGACTGTACTGTTAACATTTTGGTATTCAAGTCCGTGGCAGTTTGTTTCGCAATTCTGTCTGCAAATGCGTTTCCTTCTCCCACTTTACATGTTACTTTTTTATGCGCCTCGCATTTCACTATCGCTAGGTGCTTTGGACACATGAGTGCAGACAGCAATCGCACAATCAAAGGGCCATGTTGAATTCTGGCCCCATGTGATGTCAAGAAACCTCTCTCTGCCCAGAGTTGGCCAAAGTTATGAACCAGGCCAAAGGCGTATTGGCTGTCAGTATATACATTTACACGCAGATTTTCAGAAATCTCACAAGCTCTGGTCAAGGCTATTATCTCTGCTGCTTGTGCAGAGTTGTAGGGGATTCTTTTACTCTCCACAATACTTTTTAACGAGGTGATAGTGTAGGCAGCAGTTGATGTGCCATCAGGTAGTTTAAAACAGGAGCCATCACAAAATAACTCTCCATCT
The DNA here is from genome assembly GCF_040938575.1 of Ambystoma mexicanum. NCBI lineage: Eukaryota > Metazoa > Chordata > Amphibia > Caudata > Ambystomatidae > Ambystoma > Ambystoma mexicanum. Next base: position 1,010,403,192 of record NC_090932.1, on the reverse strand, counting down.
GGCTCATTCTGTGGGGTATCTGTCAAATCAATTCTCCCCTTCGTTTCTTCCTCAGTAACCATTAAGCAATCATGGGTGTTTCATTCTCACCGAGTTCTTCCGTGGGCAGTGACATTAATTCTTGAGGATTCAAAGCGCTACACCTCATAATTTGGATGTGTGGCGCAAAGAGGACAATTTCATATCTAGTCAATCTGGCAAAGGTGAGGTGTTGCATCTGCGTTCTATTAAGTAGAACGTCTATGGCATGTGGCACCATCAAAATGAAGGTGTGCCCCAATACCAAACCTTCTGTTTGTTTCACTGACGCAGCAGCCGCTGCAACAGCTCGCAAACATTGTGGTAATGCGCATGCTACAGGGTCCAGCGCAGAAGAAAAATAGCCGCACGGCCTATTTCTTCCACCTTGTTCCTGTGTCAAAACAGCCAACGTGCAGCCTTCACTCTCGTGTACAAACAATCTGACCATTCTTTCATAATTTGGTGTGCCCAAAACTGGAGCAGAACACAATGCAGTTTTGAGCAGATCAAATGCTCTCTGACATTCTTCATTCCACTGCAAAGGCATCACAACATCCTTCTTCGTCAACTCCACCATTGGCTTCACAATCAATGCAAAATTCACAATCCACTGCCGGCAATAGGAAGTCATGCCTATTATAGCTCTGACTCCTTTCTGTGTCTTTGGAATAGGCATACCAGAAATGTTCTTTATTCTTTCTGGCATCAGTCTTCTCCCTTCTTTCAAAAGTAGGTAACCCAAATAAGCCACCTCCTTTCTTATACACCAGAAGAATGGGACTGTTACATGAACTGCCTGCAATCTCTTCAATCACCCCCAATTTTACCAAATCAGAAACAATACTTTTTAATCCTTTCTCTCCTTCTGGAGAGATTTTATACTGTAGAATACGCGGTAATGTTACTCGTTCTTTCAAAGCAATTTTCACTGGTTCTATCTTCAAACATCCAACATCATTGTAATTTATTGCCCATATACAAGTTGGCACTTCACTCAATTCGCCTGGCAAAGGTTTAGACACAAATTCAGATATCGGTACATTCTGTGGTGAAATGGTCAAAAATACTCCATCTGGTGTACAGTGGATGACTGCACTCAATTTTTTCAATAAATTCAATCCCAAAAGATTCTCTCTGCAATTCTCTGTTAAGAGGAATGGACAATATTCCGTGAATGGGCCTGATGTCACGGCTACTGGTTGGGATACTGGATTTATCACTGGGGTGCCTGCAAACCCTACTGAAATATTTGTTTGCCCTGACAGTGGTATCTCTGGAACTAAGTGATGGTCTATTGAACACTTTTGTGCCCCCGTATCCATGAGGAATCTGTGCTCACTATCCCCAACTTTCATTTCTACGTAGGGTCCTTTCTGATTCATGGGAATAGACACCGGTTCCAACCCCTGTCTTGGGCTGTCCTATTGGGGAAACAACACATCATCCGATGTGTATTCACTGCTGTTATTATAGTACGCACCCGACTGAGTGTCAAAAATGTTCCCGCCCCTTTCTCTATTCCCATTTTGCATGTTCTGCTGGCTCTGAGTAGAAGTTTGATTCTGAGCTCGATTCTGATTTTGGGCACCATGCCCTTGACTATTTTGGTGCTGCTGCATGTTATTTCTATTATGCCCATTTGCTCCTGGATGCCCCCTATGCTGTCTTCTCTGGCCATACCCATTTCTATTTTGCAAGTGTGGACATTGCGCTCACCAGTGACCTTCTTCTCTGCAATACGCACATTGATTCAATCCCAGGGGCCCTCCATGTATATTCGAATAACCTCTGCCCTGGGTGTTTCCTCTCCCCCTATTGTGTCCCGCCACCTGCTGGAGTAGCACCTCAACCATTATTCGTAGTGCTTCTATCCTCATAGACAAGGGGTATTCATCAAACATCTCATGTATTTCCATTTTGGGAATGCTAGGATCTGAAATCCATTTCAACGCCTCTCGTATACATACTTTAATCTATCGCCTGTCTGTCTTGAAAATGACGAATATCGCCGCTGTATATAGGGCTCTACTGCTTCAGTTCTATCTCTCCTAATATCTCTACTCCTGTACCCTGGTGTGGCAAACATTTCAGCATATTCATTATCAAGTTCATTCTTAAGTTCAAAAAGTCGGTCTACATGTTCCCTTATCCCTTCATCCCTCCCTCTACAACGTGCCAACGCATTCCAATCCAACAGTCGTTGCGGAGGCAGCTTCCCAATTAACTGTTTCCATCTCGCCACCAAATATTCCCCCATGCATTCCAACACTACCTGTCTTTCGTTGCTCCTCCTGAAGTCATACATTGAAGCTAGCGCTGACGTTGCACGATTCCCGTTCATATACATTTCGGCCTGTTCTTGCAACTCTCACTTTCTCTCCTTGCTAATCGCACTACGGGTCACTCTCGCACATCCACTTTGTCCAGCCCCTTCTCTTGTTTCAATGAGTTCAAGTTCAATCACGGGAGAGGAGATGGGACAGAAACGATCTCTAGGGAGGGAGGTGCGGATGGGACGACAGGACTAGGAGGTGACTGTTGCGGCGCTTGCTGACTAATGGGAGGCGGTGTTTGTGCAATGTGTGGCTGTGCGGTGTTCGGACAGTTGGGAGGGGCTGAGCAACAGGAGGGGGTTGAGCAATATCCACTGACGCGATCGTTTTAGTCTCTATCCTTGGACCTTGCTTTGTGTCTGTCAATATTTTATCTATTAATTCATCTGATGAATGCAACTCCCGTTGTGGGTATATCTTTTCTATGCTCAATTGCTCGCGTCTATTTGACTTTTTCAAACTATCATTCCACTCCTCCTCTTCCTTCTCTTTCGCTCTCTCAGCTTTCGACTTATGCCTGCGTGCATGTTTCTCTCTACTTTTCCAGCGAAGCATTGCTTCCCTTCTCCAGTCCTTAAGGATATCAAATGCTGCAGGGCGTGTTTTCTTTCTCATCAACACCTTCTCCAAATTATCTATTCTCGTCACCTCAAAACTTCCATGATTCGGCCACTGAAGATCTTCCTGTTTTCTGGTTTGCTTATGCCAAATATCGCAAAACATTATCGCTCCCACACCATAATTCACATACATCTCATACGCCAGCATTCCCACAGGCGGCGCGACCTGGCCAGTTTCCAAAGATTGTCGGCCGCAGCGGAAAAATACCACTAGGGTGGACAATACCCCAGGCATGTTTTAACCTTACCCTCGGCTAATCAACCTTCCGCTGGCATGTGTGGCACTGCTGGGTCCTGGTGTCCCACTACTGCCCATAACTCCCTCCATTCCCATTGCTGGGAGGTGCATGGGTGGTGGCTGTTGCCGTTACTCTGGGGGAGCGGCCATGGAATGTAGATGGACCTGCATCCTCCTGCTCCTGAGGCACCTTTCAACCTGTTGGGCGGACAGAAATATGATGTTACTCACCGTGAATTGTTTACTTATTTATTCATATACAGGAGGAACAATGCTCTTTTGATTCCAAAAGAATATGTAATAGATAAGAAATCAGATTTTATGAGAAGCATTGAGCTTCTTACAATGGGGCAAGTTTGACGGACATAATGACCAGATAGTGGAGGGGAGTAAATGGAACAGTCACCGGGGACAATACATAAGTAGACATACATAGATTAAGGACAATGAACATTGGACATATTTAAGAGCAGGTAGGCGGTACGGCCAGCTGTGCTCAGGATGTTAGCATGATGGGTGAAGTGCTAGAGTGGAAGCAGAGGAAGTGAGGGACAGAGCCAGCTTAGAGGCGAGGGGAAAAACGTTAGCTAGTAGTCAGATGAGAGGTAGGCTAAGAAGGTAACTCAGAGACAAGGAGTTAGGCTTTTAGTTTGGTTTTGAACAAATACAAGTGAAATGATTCTTGGAGGTCCATGGGAACAGAATTCCATGCAAGTGGCCAAGTAGAGAGAAGGAGTGGAAGCGAGAGGAAGCATAAGGAGGGTGAGGAGCCACAAGGGTAGTCGAGTAGGCAGAGCTGAGATTACAAGAAGGCTTGTAGATTTGGATAGAGGAGGATAGAAAGCATAGTTGGGGAGACCAAAGAGAATGCTCGCACAATAGTGCGGTTAAGAGAAGGCTGGCGTGGGTAAGAGATGCCTGGCAGTGTTGAAGGGAAGGAGCTTTTGGCAGGGATGAAGAGTGTCTCTGTTTTGGAAGAGTTTAACATCAGACAGTGCAATGCCATCCAATATTTAATGTCAGAGAGAAAAGAGAAGAAGATTTGGGTGTCATCTGTAAAGAGTTGCTATGAGAACCCAAAGGAGTAGATTAGTGGCCTAAGGTCAGAAGTGTAGAATGTAAAAAGGAGCAGACCCAAGACAGATCCTTGTGGAAAACCAACAGTTAGAGAAGCGCGTTGAGAGGTGTTGTTGCTCCAAGAGCATTGGCGAGTTGCAAGGTAGGATTCAATCCAGGCAAGGGTTTGATCGCAAATTCCAAGAAGAAAGAGTATTAAGAAGATGAGAGTGATCAACTGTGTCAAAGGCATCAGACAGGTGAAGGAGAATAAGGAAGAGGATATGTTGGAGGGCTTAGCAGAGATGATGAAGTTGGACGCATTCATATGAGCAGTTTCCGTGGAGTGACAAGTTCGGAAACCTGCTTGTAGGGGTGGCGGTTCTCGAAGGTTGTGGATGTCTAAGAAATTGGTAAGACGGTTGAACACAACCCTTTTGAGCACTTTTGAGTACTGCAGAAGGAGAGACAAAGGGCAAAAGTTAGCTGGTATGTTCGGGTCAGCCCCTTGCTTTTTTAGGAGAGAGATGACCATGGCTGTTTTGAAAATAGAGGTAAAGCAAGCAGAGCCGAAGGACAGGTTGAAGAGTTCATCTAGGTGAGAGGCCACTAAAGGGGCAATAGGACTGACTAGCTGAGGAGAAAGAGGGTCTGATGGGGCACAAGAGGACTTACCCTTCATCAGTAGAGACAGCACTTCATCAGTATTAGTGTGACTAAAGCGGGAGGCAGAGGATGATGGTAGAGTAGGTAGAGTGTAAAATGTAGGAGGAAGTGTGAGGAAGGTCAGGAGAGGGTTTCTAATTTTGGAAATGTTTGCAGTCAAGTATTCAGCTAGGTCATTAAAAAGTGGAGTTCATAGTCATAGACCTTGAAGGAGTGAGTTCAGGATGCCCTGTAGCCAGCCAGGATGGTTGGAGTGAGAGTCAATGAGGAGGTAGAATTCCCTCTTTGCTCTATCAAAAGAGGACTGGAGAAAGTTCAGGGCAGAAAGGTAGGTCCTCATGCAAGTGGGTATGCCTCGATTTGTGCAACAGCCGATGCAGGTCTGTGCAGAGAGAGGATATGAATGGGGTGACCCAGGGCTGAGGATGCGGAGACGTGTACATATGTGGGCTTGCTAGTTACACATGCTACATTGTGGTGCAGCATCATCCACATATGGTCCAATGGAAATGGTCGATTGCAGGCCAATGCATATGGCCAACACATGGTGGGGTAGTGTCTGCTGAGTGTGTACACCCTATAGGCATGTGCCCTTTGCCTCTTGTGCTGCCAATATGGCCGGTGCATGCAGTTGTGCTGGGGTCCACTTTGCCACTTGGCCTTTCTCACCACACATGGGGGCTGCACACAGTTGCATATGCTCACATGCCCATTCATACTGATGTGCATGGGTACATGCACAGTTGTCCACCTATGCTTGCATACAGGGCCAGGCAGCACACAGAGACAAAATAGTTTTGCGCCCCTTACCCTCCTCAAGGGGGAGCAGTGCGCACAATTTCGAGTTGCTATGCCACACCAGCATGGAGTGGCCTTCCAAAGGCTGTCCCATGATGGTATCGCAGTGGTGCTCTGTTGAAATGAACTCCCTGCTGCAGCATTTCAATAGTGGGTCTTCAACATGCCAGCTCGGGGGCGCCCTTGTAAGACACCTCCAAGCTGGTGTGTCAGGGGGTGCTAATGTGGCGCCTGGGGCGACCGCCTGATCACCCATGCCTAAACCCAGCTCTGTATGCATATGCATAGGGTGGCGTTTCCTTTGGGTACATTGCCATGTAGTGGCCCCTTCCCCTGTCCTTTGGGTCCATCTATGCTGAGGGAGACATACTTGGGATGGTCATTGGGCAATTGCATTGTCAGGGGAAGGAGGGGCATTCAGACTCACCAAATTCTCCTTGGCTGCTCGCTCCGACCACGGCACTCACAAGTGCCTCATTCCCCTCCATGTGGAGGATGGAGTTGGCCTTCTTTCTCTTCCCACTGAGTCAGGACATGGGGCTCCATGGTGCCGCCTTCAGTGGCCAAAGACTCGGGCCAGGGTCTGGACAGGAGGCTGCAGATCCTGGCCTTCAGGCCGTTGCACCACTTGCTGCAGTCCTCACTGTCCCATGGAACTGTGCCCACAGCCATCAGTTTGTCAAATATACCGCTCCAGATGACAGCCTTCCTTTGGCCAGATGTTTTTCGGTGCCGGCAGCCATACAACTCTTCAGCATGGGCCACCAACTCATCAGTGAGGATGTGCAGCTAGGCCTCACTGAACTTTGTTTTCCTTAGTCTCAGATCAGTGTGGAGCCAAGGGAGACACATATGCAATAACTCCAGGCAAATGCGTTTTCTTGTGAGAATCTATACGAACAGAAAAATAACAATGCATATTTCTTTCTCATAGATTCAAGGCTACCAGCCAAGACTGGGCACCCCGGCAAGAGTTGTACACCTCTCCATGCTTCAAAAGACCCTTGCAATAACCAGAGCAACTCCCTGCAAGGAACCAACTAATAGGGTAAGAATTGGGATGTAGGAATTTGACAACACATGATAAAATGTAATATTGGGCATTAGATTAATTCAGCATTTCTAGTAGGTCCAAGACAAGAGACAGGGAACCATGAACCAGAACCAAGAACAGGAAGAAATCAATATTAAGTATAAATACGAGGACACTTTAAAGATTGTGCACGGTCAGATTCACTGTTTCACTGGAGTGTGTGATCCTTGGCAAATCATTTAATTTCACTGTGCATTCATTACCTGGAAAAATTGGGAATTCCGAAAGCCTGCCATCTTTTGTACATCATGATACCTGTGTCAAAACAGGACAAACCCAGTTGGCGATTGATGAACGTCTTTGTGAGATGGTTGCATTTGGCTGGCAGAATCAAATTTAAAGTGAGTTACTTAATAGCAAACCATAATACTGAGATTTTGGTTGGAATAACTGATATGTTTTGGCCCAGCATGCTCTAAAGGGAGACGTAGCATTACTGTGACTTTAAAATGCCGACTGCATTTACTGCAAAGTCAGCATTTTTAAAGTCTGCCTCCCATTACTGCGAATAAGCAGAGCGGGAGTTGCAGGGGTGTCCCCCGCTCCCTTTGGTCACTATAATAGGAGATAAAGGACCCTGCGGCATCGGCTCAGACCCAAATAAGTGGAAGGAACTGATGCTGCAGGGATAGTGGGGAGTCGGCGGCTCACACAGAAGTGTGGGGGCGGGAGTGGTTATGGCAAAGCGGGCCTGGGGATGCAGGTAAAGTGATCACTGATCACTGAGCCACGCCGTAATGGGAGTCGACATTTTCGTCATCGGCATTCCGGGTGGCGCAGTGATACATAGATCCCACAGAAGTCCAGGCTCAGAAAAAAATACAGACATACAGAGACAGTTAAAGAGCATGTGAGAACATGAGTGAAGTGGGAGCATGGAGTGAAAGACACATAGCAATGGACACAAACAGATTGATATACGAAGAGCAAGACACATATAGAAAGTTAGACAAATGGAGAACTGTGAAAATGGAGTGTGGCCCAGTTTGAGATAAACTGAAATGTGTCAATGAGCTTCGGTCTGGGTCCAGCGTATGTGCGATTTAGCCCTGGCCCACTGAAAGCGCAGCGTGGCTATTGTATTCGTGGCACTGAATACAGCGATAGTGTGGCCTGCGGAGTGGGTGGGGAGAGATATCAATTGGGTCAAGTTGACGGCTTCTAAGTTGTCAGTGGGAAAGCGGGGCATCGGTTTGATGAGTGTCGAACTAGATGTTGAAATCTCCTAATATATTGAGAGGGGGATGCTGGATTAGGGTGGCTGATGGGGCATCTCTAAGAGAATCTGCAAAGTTCCTACAGCAGCCGGGTAGGTCTTTATAGTAGTAGAAAGCTTTGGGTGTCAGAGGGGGAAGAGTTAAAACTTAACTAGCAGTGATTCACAGTCAGTGCTGCAGGGTAAGATACCCGTATGTAGGACTGTGAGCTGGTGTTTGTGGAGGATGGCTAACCCCCCCTCCCCCCTCCGCTGCTGGATCTGTTCTGTACAATCAAGTTGTACCGGGGTTAGGGGCCTCGCGTGCGATAGGTTCATAATCAGAGAACCAGGTCTCTGTGATGAAGAGGATGTCTAGGTTTTCATCTGAGATAAGGTCAAATATATGTTACATTTGTATTTGGAGACTGACCTGGAGTTGATGAGTAGGCACAAGAGCAGGTTTGGTTTCCGGTGTGGGGGTGCATTACGGGTATGAGCAGGGGTAGGAGTGCGCGTTGGTGGAGAAGAATGGTGCGTGGGAGGGTCTGACCGGGTAAGGGTGGTGAGGTATGTTGTTGTAGGATGGGAGAGTGCAGGGGAGGTGGGGAGGAAGGAAGTGGCAGAGGAAAGGATGGGATGTTCAGAGGAAGGCACAGGGGTGTTGGCATAGGACATATGGGTATAAGCATAGCACAGTGGCAATCAGTACAATATCATTAACACGAAGTAATATAAGAGTGGTAGGGTTTTACCTGAATACAGTAATGGATGTGCTCACAGCCTGTACCTGGAAGGCTAGCGCAGGGCCCACAACGAGTGACTGGCAGAGAGAAATTAGCAAGTGGGTGAGGGCCGAACTGGACACACAATGGAAGAGGATGCACGGTCGGATTTGTGCCCCCCTAGATCATTGAGGGGCACAGGACAACTTGGGCCGTGGAGGTGGCCACATGTAGGCACAGACTGAGCATGAGCTAAATGTTGGGCGGAGTTCACTGGGGAGTAGGGGTTGTAGGAATAAGTGAGGGGGATGGACAGTAGCATCAGAAATGTATATCACACTCTGAACGATAATGTATCTTGGAAACGTGTTGACATCTAAGTTGGGATCACATTTTTGTGGATAATAAACTGTGATGTGGAAATGACAAAAGCAATTTAAAAAATGAAGCAGCTCTGTCATGTATGTTGCGTTTCTGATTATTAACCTCTAAGACTCGCTAGATGAAGACTTCACGCACTTGGAAGCAGGAGGCATCTGACACGAAGCACTGTGTAAAATGTTTCTTTTAATAAAAGTAAATTGTGGTACGAGTATTACATTTGAAAATGAAGCTTCGAATTGTTAGTGTACATATTTAACTTTTTTACAGAAAAATTGTGGATTAAAACTGATCGAAATTACCAAAAATAAATATGGATAAATACAGATGGAAATATAGCAAAGCTAATAACCTTAATCCTGGGAGCGGAAAATGCAAGATAAGGCATTGTTCCCTGACCTCAAGCTAATTTCCAAGTGGTTCAGTATTTTGCAATAGTCCTGCCTGTCATTAATAAGACGTTCTACAAAATAACTGGTGAGTAGCTAGTTTTATCATGCGGTTTGATCAGGCTTCAAAGTGATTTCAATAGCTTTGCAAAGTTTCACAAATGATATTTTGTAGTTTAGTAATCCTCTTTATAGCTTGCAATTGTCCGAGTTTGTGGTGGATGCATGTTCGCGCAGTTCTCAAGGAATTCTGCAGGCACATCCCATCTTTCCAGTGGGAAACACAGGACGGCAACCTCAGTGCAGAATGTCTTGTTATTTTTTTTTAAAGTTAAAACCCGCTGGAAGCCAATGTGCGTATGATGAAGTCTACTTCCTCAAGTCAAGCTTTCTTGAGTTGCATATAGTCCATAAGCAGACTGCCATCAGTCTGGAATATCCACTAAAAGACGCTATTTCTTCTTAAAAATGTGCTAGATGAGTTTTTGTATCCTTGGACTGTTCAAGTGGATAAAGAATACAAAAAGACGCCCTTGACAAAATGTGACAGCAGTATAGGTTGTTCTTTCCACACTCAGTAAAATACCCATTACCCAGATCAAGGTTGGTTTAGTATTCGCACCTTTGCAGATTGGCTAATAGAGACAAGCTGTGCTGATTTTTAATTCCCTCCATTTTAGAATGTGCATTTACTGTTCTGTAATCTGAAACTAATCTAAAGGTACTCTCTGGCTTGGCGACTGGTAAAATCTGAGTATTATCTGGGCTTTCTTACTTTAAAATTGTCCATGATCAATTAATTGCCTATAGTTGGTATGTGTGCCACTACCTGTGGTTTAATGGGATATTGCTTTTGTGGTAGAAGAGGTGTAAGCACAGGGATTGTGTGTGATTGGCATTCCAGATCGTATCACGTTTTGTTTATATTTTCTTTTTTTAGAATACCCCAGGTGCTGCCCACACTTTTTTACGTGCATTTTTTTGCACGTTGCCCTCACTCCCTTTAGTTGAAAAGGTAGGCGTTGCTACTTCCTCGCCTCTAGGCGCTAGTCTTGCAAATTTGTGTTAGCCAGCCGTATTTTGCATTTGCCTTATGGTGTAAGGTAGCCTTGCCTTGCTTTTAGCCCATTTGTTTTTGTCAGCCATATGTTGCAGTTAAACTAAAGGTGTACGGTAGCCATATTTTTCATTCAGTTCAATCGTGTGAGGAAGCCATATCTTGCATTTAGCCCATTTATGCAAGGTACATAGATGGAACCCAGGGTGTAGACATGTTGCTTGTGCAGTGTCAGAAACTCATGGTTGCAACTGTAAAGACAGACACAAGTGGTCACAGTTCAATGGTGTTTATTAAACTGCAAAGGTAGGTTGGAAAAACATGTAATCTAAACCTAAATCTAAGATGGGAGCAAGCTTCGACCATCAAATAATAATAAGGCTGTCCTAGTGGCATTGTATCAAATAGAAGGGCCTATACAAAGAAAAACCTATTGCCAATCCTTACGTTAAATACAAAAAGAAGTGTGGGATAATGTTCTTCTGGGCGGAGTGTGGCTGCGAGTGTGCAGTCTTTGGCAGTCACTCTACTGTTTCCATTGATCCTGTGGGAGGTGCTACTACCTGCTTACACCTACAAGAACCCTTCATTCCACGGAGCGGACCGCCGAGTGTGCAGTCTTTGGCAGTCTGTGCATGGCTGTCATGGCGACCGCCTTTGAACCTTCACTTCTTCTGGACCATGCCTCTGTACCCGTGCCAGATTCTACGGACCCAGAGGAGGGCCGTTTACTTAGAAGTGCACGTCCCCGACTCGCACAAAAACAACCCCTCCTTCCCCGTGGTGCTTCGAGTCTTTCAAACCCGGATACAACTTATTGTCAAACACAATCTCAACCTCAAGCCCTTCGGCGGCGGGCCGAGAACAAAGAAAATAAAGACTCAGCCGCAAGAAAAACCCCTGCCACAACGGTGCGAGGAAGTCAGGCGGACTCAGAAACCCACCGCAACGATTCACAGTGCGCCGAAGTTACCCACTCACCCCCGGGTCCTGAGGCTCAGCGACTCCCGTTGTCACTTCTACAATCGCGGCTTCCCCCCTCACAGCTCCGAGCCTGGGACGCCTCCGGAGGGAGGACCGAGGCCCGTGAGCGGGGGGGGGGAGTCTGCAAAGGGCTCCATAATCGCCCGTAAATCGGGCCCCACTCAGGGGGCGGAGCTTGAAGTCGCGAGGGAGGCGGCTTCTGTTGAAGCTCCGAGCAGTGAGAACAGGGGGGAGAGGGTTTCTCCCTCCCGCGGCAAAGCAAACGCCGCCTGTGCACTCCCCCGCCCATTTGGTAACACCTCCTTTGGGGCAGCGGAAAAACAAAGTCTTGACAGCTGACTCACGTCCTCACATCTTCACCGTAAATGCCCCGATACAAATCGAGGCACAAGTCCACTCGGGCCCTGATACATCTGCCCCTGACTTCCGGGAGGAATCTTGTCTGCGCCCTCCGGTGGACCGGAGGGGCACGGTCCCTCGAATTGAGAAACCACTTGAAGAGAACCCTAGTCCGCTCACGGAGCCGTACCCCCCTTCATGTGTAGAAACCTCTAATCCCAAAAAACGTCGTTGGAAGGAGGTGGAGGCATCGGATTCCAGAAAACCTCGCTCTCTCATAAGAAAAGGCCCACAGAAGCAAAAAATGCAAAAAAAAATCTACACAAGCATAGCGTCGGGTAAAACTAAACAAACCGGCCAACCCGCAAAAAAACCAAGGAATCCTGAGTCCATAAAGCCCTCAGTGGCAAGTCTAGTGACAGACTTTTTTCATGCCTTTGTCCCGGATACACGGAACAGTCAAAAGGACCTTACCGACGAGGAAATCCTAGAAGCAGTTAAAACGTGCCACCCTCCAGAAAAAACTAGAAAAAGGTCCTCGGCGTTAGACCAACAGCCAAAGGTGCAAGAGCCCTCTGAGCCACAAATGGCACTACATTCTCCAACTCAGATGCCGCAGGCTCGACCCCTGAAGGACCCCTCTCTTGCCCTGCCCAGCCGAGCCTCAACCCCAGAACAAAGCGAAAAGGGTTTGGCCGCCCAAACTTCTTTGACTAACCATAACAATAAGTCTCCTTCGATCCCTATGGGGAGCCCAGTCCAGGACAACCAACTAAACTTACTTGGCCAGATTCACAGTCCTTCTCATTCAACAAAGCAGAACTTCAAGGATCTGCCGAGCTGCCCAACCCCAGCTCTGCCACAACCTATACATCTTACCACCTCCTCTGTCCAAAAGGCGGTGGCACCAACAAAGGCTCGGTTGCTCGAAACTACACCTCAAGCCCTATGCAAAGCCTCAGCAGACATAAGGCAGCAATCCCGCCTGGCCCGGGTTGGCCTACCATCCGTTCCTCAAAACAAACTGACCCATCCGGATCGGACCAGAAGTGAATCCTTAGAGATAACATCCTCCTCTGTAGTAAGAAGACTACTAAATGAGAGTCAAACAACCACCACTAATCCGAAAAATCATATGCAGCAAGCAGCGCATCAAACTGATTCTCCGACGCAAAACAAGAGGGATTTCCTTTCAATTATGTCAGCGGTCACCATAGCTTTAAATCCGTTCACCAAACTGTACGAGGGGATTAATGAGTCACTAAAAGATCACACCTCGATTCAAGCGAGGATGCTCAGAAAACTGACTTTCCTAGAAGGTTACATTACCGCCCTTGATGGAAAACTGTCAAACTTACAATTGGACGCAGCTAAAAGAACTAAAATCTTTGTGGAAGCCCCCACAGAAAACCAGACGGAAGTTGGGGCGGGCGTACAAAAAAGGTGGGCCCCCCCTCCCTCTACACCCCCCACCGCTGCTATCCAAAGGTCCATCCCTGCGGCTGAATATAGATTAACATCCCAGGAAGTTATTGACATCACCGATGAACCGTCATCACTGCCCACACTTCAAACTTCTTTGAGGGGAGCGGAGGATCGTGCATTTTCAATATTCTCTCCAATATTATCAGTACCTCATCCACAAAGTGGCGTGGCTCAAAAACAAAACCAAAAAGAAAAACAAGTTCCCTCGGGGATCGCAGGTCCAACTATACAAACCAAGATCGCGGAAAATAAGGTTCAAATTCTGGTGCTTCCGCCTGCCTTACAAAACCAGAACAAAGCCTCACCCCGCTCGACGGAGGAATTTCTGACAGATGCGGTCATGATGAACATCTCCCAACATTTTGATGACCCTCAAGTTCATCAATTCGTAAAGGAAGGAAAGCAAGCACGGGTGCACCGTGCCGCTGATTCGCCCCCTGGCGCCTTGGCCGACCTGAATTTAACTGAAGATCTATCAGAAGTTGAACTATCGCCAAAGTTCAGTACCCTGGAAGAACGCAGGAGGAAATTACACCAGGGACCTAGCCTAAAGCCCTCTAGTCCCCCAAGCTTTCGAGTCGTGTCGTTTGCGTCCCCTGGGGCCAACGAGCGCTCAAAGCGAAACCCCGGGATACATCAAGCGCGAGAAAAGCCTGGCGCCTCGGCACCCGATAGCTATCCCAGGCCCCAAAGTAGCCTACACTCGGGTGAAAAAACTAAGGATAGAGGGAAACACTCAAAACCTCATTTTTCTTCACAAACCGAAAAATACCGAAAAGTCAATGCTCACGTAAGAGTGTCTCCCATAAAGCTGGAACAGCACGCCAAAAACAAAGACGATATAATCCTAAACAGAAGAGGACTACTTTCACTGTTTAGCCTCATTCCAGCTCTTCGGGGGATAAAATCGTCAGATCTACAGCTAGTGGACCCTTATCACTCAAACCATAGAGCAAAAGCTTTCATTCACTTGGCCTCCGCGAGCGTAAAAAAGGAAATTGTTCGTGCTGAAGAGGATTTGGCATTTCTTGGGTTCACCTTGAATAACCAAATTCAGAAATCCCACTCTCTCCAGTCAGGAAACCCAGGGAGCAACATGGGTGGCCACGCAAAAGGCAGAGAAAACGAAAATAGGAGCGAAAGGAAAAGACTTTCTGATCCAAAGCAAGTTTCTGAAATCCACGATTCGAAGCCATTAGTTCCTGAAATAGCATCTACAAACCGAAAACTAGCCTTGTCCGGCTTGAAAAAAACCTTCGATTGTCGGGGGTCCTGTTCGGCTTCAACGAATTTTGTAAAGGTGACAACTATACCCGACGCTCCCATCGTTCTTAGTAACGAGGCCCATTGTTCAACAAACAGAATCTCCTCGGACAAAAACGAATATCCAAAAGACAAATTCCAGAGTCTGTGGGCCTGGCTCCCAAAGGCCCTTACCCTCACGAAAAAATAGCAATGCGCAGGTCGGCTAAAAGGGCCTTCGGACTCTCCAACCGCCGACCCAACCTCATCTACCCTTCGCCTCTGTTCGCGGAACACCCGTGGCCATTTGCATTTAACAATGCCGAGTGACGCCAATTTGGCTTTATTTGATATCATCTGCTTGCAAGAGACATGGCTCTGGAAATCTCCTGCTATGGATGGCTATGACATCATATTGGCTCCAGCAAATAAAGGATTGGCGGGCCGCCCGACATCGGGCCTTCTTATTGCCTACCGACAGGGGATGGGCCTGAAGAGCAAGGCCATCCTCGTATCCAACCTTTCAATCTTGGCAGTATTATTCGACTGGGAAGAGCAACCAAACTGCAGGCCCTTACAAACCGCAATTATCAACACCTACTGGAACCCAGCAGCCATAAACCAGCAGACATACCTAGCAATGATGGAAAATCTAGTAGATGAAATTCAAGCGTTCCATCAGGTTCCTTCTATCATTATCTGCGGCGATCTGAACGCCCACTGCTTTGACACCTATCCCAAGTTGGGCAAACCTTCTTCCTCGAATCCAGCCTCAAATAGAGGGAGTCTTTGGTCGACTTTGATGGCCTCAAGGAAAATGGAAAACCTGGACTCAGTTTTCCCCAACGCTGACCGCCCTCCTACCTGGGAGCAAGGTGCTCACCATGCCATCATTGATTACATTTTTGCCTCTCGTCACATTCTCCCCAAAGTTAAAGACTTTCAGGTTCGTAAGACAAAAGCGAGCGATCATAATCAGCTCATCATGTCTCTGCAATCACACTTCAAACCACCGGCCCCCTATGTTGCAGGAGTGGAATCAAACTCACGAGGTAATCGCCTGAATATGACAACGAAAGCTGTGCTAGACTTGTCTGAAAAATATGTGCTGGGGTTACACTCCAAAGGACAAGATTCCTTGGACTACGTCCCTCTTCTAATTCAATATAGGTCAAAACCAAAATTGTCGGCTCCATCCTTTACTGCTCCGAGACATTCTTTCGACGCAACATTGGTGGCAAAAAGACGCGAACTGCGCAGGTTGAAACGGACGCTTGGATCACTTCCTCAAAACCAGGCCCAACTGAAATCAGCAATCAAGGCCTACAAAAACTGGGCAAAGAATCATCGCCACAATCTGTACCAGCAGGATGCAGAATCTATGCTAAAAGCAATTTGTGGAAATAAAGCGAAAGACTTCTGGTCCCTATTAAAAACATCAGCACCTTCTTTAAATAACACGTCCATCAACGCTATGGCAGAAGCAAAATGGGTCAGTCACTTTTCGTCCCTTTTCCAAGCTCCACAAGCCACAGGCCTGCCTGAACTGAAAGCGAAAAACGAAAACTGGCTGAAACTAGACGACGTGGCGGAAATTAGAGATCACATCAAAAAGCTGAAATCCTCCAGAGCGACGGGCCCGGATGGAATCTCAAATATGGACTTGAAAAAAAATGCAGAGGAATGGGCACCTCTTATTCTGTCTATATTTGCACAGTGTGCCGCCCAGAAATCACTTCCTCCATCGTGGACGAAGGCGGTTATCGTTCCAATCTACAAGAAAGGCGACATTACTGACCCACTAAATTACCGCCCTATAGCCCTTTTGGACTGCATTGGGAAGGTCTATGGGAGCCTGCTTTTGAAAAGATTTGACACCTGGTCAAAGTCGGCTCCCTGCAATGACAGGTTCCAAACGGGCTTCAAAAGAAATATGGGAACATCGGCTAACATATTTACCATCAGTGCTCTGAAAAGCAAGGTCTTGGAGGGCAAACCGAGGATTTTTGTGGCCTTTATCGACCTTTCCCAAGCTTTTGACTTGGTCGACAGACACCGCCTCTGGAATAAACTTGACGCTTGGGGGTGCCTGCATGAGTTGCTACAGCCTATCAAGGCTCTCCACTCAGAAACCAGCCTAAGAGTCCGCCTGTCACAAATGGAAAATTTGTCATCTGAAATCCAGACGGGCCGAGGGGTGAAACAGGGCTGTCCCTTAGCTCCAGCACTTTTCCTAGCCTACATCGGCGATTATGGAAATTCAGAAGATCACTCAAGGTCTTTCCCACCATCCTTGGCCACAGCAAAAATAAGTTACCTATTGTATGCCGACGACCTCATATTACTCGATCAGACTCAGATCGGCCTGCAGAGACAATTAGCAAATCTCCTGCGCTACACGTCTGAAAATAACCTTAAAATAAATAAAGAAAAAACAAAAATCATGATCCTGGAGTCCGGACAGAAAAAAAAAAGTAGAAAACTTCAAATGGCGGCTGGAAGATTATGTGATTGAGACAGTCACAGAATACAAATATCTCCGAGTTTTGATGGACAGTTCCAAACACGAGAGCTCAATGCAGGCCAATCTCCAAACCAGAATAAAGAAGCTGACATCTCAAGGAAAGGCGATCGACATAAAATTCGGCAAATTTTCTTGCATCCCTGTGATCGAATTTTACAGAAAGAAAGTTATCCCTTCCATTACTTACGGAGCAGAAGCCATGCCTGTGATTCCCAGCAAAATCTGGCAAAAACTTGAAAGCGTGTTTTGGAAAGGGGTCTTGTCCCTTCCTAAATCAACATCCATAGCCGCAATCCGGAGAGAACTGAGCATAGTGTCTCTAAAGACAACAGTTGACATCAGCTCCCTGAGACTCTATCGAAAATGCATCATGGATGAGACCGAGGAAATCCATGGCCTCCTAAACAAGGAGTTAAATTCTGGCAAGGTGCAAATGCTGGCAGCATGGAAAGAAACAAATTCGACCTTACTCCATTCAGTCGCCTGCTCGGAAGCCGACCTCACCTCAAATCCAACCAGAGTGTTCAAAAAATTGAAAGAGCTTGACTGGATCCAAACCCAGGAGTCTGCCTCAAATAACAAACTACTCGAGCACTTGCCTCCAACATTCCGCAAGCTCAATGAGCCAATGAGGTATCTGCAAAAATTCCCCAATAGGGGGGCACGGAATGCGCTTCTAAGAATAAGGCTGAACTTGGTGGCCACAAATGAAATTCGAAAGATCCGAGGTTTATCCGACATGAGCGCTTGTCGCTTATGCGAGAACAATACCGAATCCATCAGACACTTGCTTCTAACATGCCCGAAAAATCAGATCCTCAGAGGGGCCTACTTGAACCATCTAATCGGGGACGAAAGAGGGTGGGACGAGGTCACCTGGTGGAACAGACTGATCAGTGGAGACCGAATTACTTGGCTCTTGGCAACCGTAAAAATATTGGAGCACACGATGAAAATGATAACCGTTACAGGGTCCCACCCTGGTTAGTTACCGCGAAACCTATTTCTACAGCTCTTCTTTTGTAAAATTCATTTGAATATATACAAATATAAATAAAAAAATAAATAAATTTAAAAAAAAAAATGTTCTTAGGAAGTGTTCACAAATAATAAGTCAGGATGCGGTACTTGAGGTCTCCCTACCCCACGTTTTCAGCACAGGACAAGGTAGGACTTTGGAGCACAGCACACGCTCGAGCTTTCCCAGCATGAGCTAAAGGTTCTACTTGCAGCAATCAGGGCATTCAGTGGTTAAGTCTCTTTTCTATCAAAAAGTCGATTGTTATTTGAATACATCAGGCCGACGGCAGCAAACAAAGAGTTCCTTTTCACATATACATTGGGTGGTGTTTTTCACATCTGGAGCCCCCTCTTCCGGGCGCAGATCCTTAGAAAGTTATTTACAGAAACCAGAACCTCAGTTATATTTTCCTGCTTTCGAGGGTCTGCCAGGTTCAAAATATCAAAACAAAAGTTAAACAAAAAGTTCTTCTCTGTATTAGGGTGATAGTTTTTCACCCCTGGGTTCCCGCTCTTTCGGGCTCAGACCACTCTCGAATATCACTTCTCTTTGTAGGGTTCCCTCTGGCATGTCATGCATTCAAAAGGCTTTCCCTCCTATTTTTTGGTTTGTTGCACTCAGGGGTCGCTGGGTGTTGGCTTTTCACCATTGAATCCCCCTCTTCCGGGCTCAAATCTGACTCAACTGTTCGCCTCCGGTTCACTATGGCTTTCAATGCGACTTATTTGGAGACTTTCGCAAATCTTATAATGTCTTTTTGTACAGTTCACTGTGGACATCCTTCGGCCGCGTTCACTCTTTAACACACTGTAATTCAGGATTTAGACTTCAGCCCCTTTATCAGCATCCCTCGTTCGGGTTCACTCTTGCCAATCTTCTGAATCGCACCTTTTCCATTTAACTTTACGATGCGGGATTCACTTACCCTAGTTTCACAACTATCCATCGGTCAAAGACTTTCGACTGTACAAAGGATTTTTAGACCACTTTGACCCCCTTCTCGCCTTTCCCAAGGACTTCTGGTTATGGTAGTTTCAATACTCAGGTAATTGGCCAGAGTTTCCTACGTAAGCACCCACCTGGTGCCGGACTCCTCTGTTGCTGGTTTTCCCCCTTTCACATCAATTGCTCTTTATGCTTTCAAAGTTCAATTAGCTGTTTGCTACTTTTCGTTCAACATAGTTCGGTTTCTAATCGACTCTCCCCTCGACTCACTGTCATGAACCGCTTGGCCTTCTTTTTCATTGGAGTCAAGGTTGGTACCACGGAGACAAACGTCTCTACCCAGCTTGGTTATCAGCAGACAAGGATCTTGTGTACCATTGACATCTGCTGCAACACACACTGGCTATTGTTCGCAGTCTTACGATTTCTTCTGCAGAGGTTTCACGGGCCTTGGTCAGAAAGGGCAAGATCGCTTCTCTCCTTGTCACCCTCTCAGTATGCGCCGTCTCTCTCCTCCTCTTGAACTGCCGTGCTGAGTTAACTCCCTGACTGTGCAGTCCGCCTTGTTTATCTAGTGCTCTTGTGCTCCCCCTTTTATCCCTGTGGGGAAGGGAAAGGGCCGTTAGGTGTGTGTGTTTTTGCTCAATTGCCTGACTTTGCCTGATCCTGATGTTGGGACATTTCAGGTAAATGGCTTGGGTGGTAGTCAGTCATTCTACGTGGTATGCGGAAGTGTTCACGTCGGCAGGAAGAGTTTTGTCATGGAAAACGATACCCTTCATCCTAGGAGTGTTGATAACGTCAGAAGGGTGAGATTGGGGAACAACGGAAAAAGGGGGATTCTCAGAGTTGGGGTGTTTGAGGTTTGTAATCCTAGTGGCTTGGCTATATACGGAGGGAACGTTGTATCGCAACAGGAGGGTTTCACTGGGAGGAAGGGAGGTAGATGTCATATAACCTAGAAAGGCTTCAGAGGGCTTGTCTTCCTCACCCTCTGTATAATACTGCGCCTCACCTGGGGTCTTTCCCTGAGCACAACCTCGGATTCCCCTTTCCAGGGGATTCTCTCTCTTCAGTCCACATCTGGGGTTGGGGTCCGAGAGCATCGGTCCTTCCCAGGCCCCCTGAATAAGGAATAAGGAATTGTTGGAGCTGGCTGGGGAGAATACCCTCAGGTTTCTCACAGTTTCCATATCATAGCAATATAGAATATCCGTCTTCCAGCTTTCCAATTGTGGTGGCGGACCTTTAACCCAGGGCATTGCCACACGTCTCTTAATACGAGCAGTAGCCCAGCAGGTTTTCTTGCCGAAACCAGCAATATTTTCGTATACCCCAGTAGTGCCACTTTCAGGGAGTTTTCAACAGATTTGCCTATTATTTCTTGTATTGTTTGGAAGACCTCAGACCAATGTTCTGCTATCAGTTTGCAATTCCAGGCTAAATGTACAAAGGTGGCTGGCGCATATTTACAGCGCTCTGGTTCCTCTGTAACCGCTGGGTAAAACATCTGCAGATCCACTGGAGTATAATATGCTTGGTGAAGGTATTTAAAGTGTAACAACTTCAATCGGCCATTAAAGGAGACATGCTTGGTTTGTTCACAGCAATATTTCCAAACATCTTCGAGGATCGGTTGACCAAGAGTTTTTTCCCCCCCATTTCCCTCTGACCATTTTAGCATGTAGGTGTGATGTTAGCTTGCCTTCGCCTTTCGCCTTTCGCCTCTATAGGATCGTGTAGCAACTGCATGGTGGTCGGTGAAGCCGGGAAGAAGTTAAAGAGCTCTTTAATCATGTTCAGAGTTCTGAAATAGAGAAAGATATCTAGCACTGTGATCCTACCCTGATCTTTGAATTCACTAAGGGAGATAAATTGACCATCGGGAAACAAATCCTAAAAATAGGTGAGACCCAGCTTATTCACGCATTGTATAAAAGACTTTTTGCTGGTTTGAGATACTCTAGGGAGATAAGCAATAGGGAGGGGAGGAGAATATAAAAAGGGAGCTGGCCACCTTGACCCCTATTTTAGACTATGCCCTCTGCCTGCTATCCACTACTGTCATCCCCCACATTTTCCTGACAGGGGTCCCAAGAATAACTGCCTGTAGAGTGATGGTGCCGCTAGCGCCCTCTTAATATGAACATGGGATCTATCTGGCTGTGGTGAATACCAGTGCAATAGGAACTGAGCTTGTGCAGCCGGATAATAGATTTGAAAGTCCCTAGGTAGCTCATGTTAGTAGTATGCCATTGGAATTCCAACTTGTCAGGGAATTCCTTTACTCGTTCCGTAAGGGGAGAGAGAACCAATTTTGAGGCGTTAACCTTTAGCCCTGAGTGATGGCAAAAAGTCCAGGACATCCGCCATTACCAGTGCTAGATTAGTCTGTGGGATTTTCACATAGAGGACCATATCATCTGCATATAGCAAGATGACCAATTTATACATGTAGATGTATTCCCCTTGGTGCAGAGGACGATCTCTAATCACCTCAGTTAGTGGCTTTATGGCAAACACGAACAATAATGGTGAGAGGGGACAACCCTACCGTGTGCCCTGGGCCAACTGTATAGGTTTGGACAAATGGTCATTGAAAGCAGCCTAGAGAGCCGATGGGTATACAGCATAGAGTTTAAGGAAATAAAAGTAGTACACGCTCACATCTTTCTTGAGTACCGCAAACAGAAATGGCCACTCTATAGAGTCAAAGGCTTTCTCTGTGTTGAGTAAAGCTGCCACCACAGGGATATCCAGCAAAGATACTGCAAAGCCCATAGGAGGTGGTTCTACCGGGTATGAATCCAGACTGATCCACTTTCACGCATCTAGTCATTAGTGGCTCTAGTCTACCAGGCAGAATTTCCGTGAGAATGTTGTTGTCAGTATTTATAAGAGAGATTGGCTGATAGGCTGAGCTATCAAGGGGGTCTTTGACCGGTGTAAGCAGTACTCCCAACTCCCACCTTATTGTTTTAAGTATTCCACACTCCTTTGTGAAGCAGATTCCACTAATAGGACATTTGAAGGATTCCCAGAGTATCAGTGGGGAAGATACTGATCCCTCATTGCCCTTGAAGCAATTATCAATGGCCTCCTTGAGCTCTGCTCAAAACGCTACGTCCGAGAGGGCTTCCTGTTTGAACCTCCAACTCCTAGCGTTCTCTAGCATGCCCGGGATGTGTACTCACTGTGGAGTGGTCAGATGGTGTACATGCCCAGATTTCACATTTTCGAACCCATCCAGGTGCTTTGTGTGACTTTACAAAGTAGTCTATACATGATGATGTATTGAGCATGGAGGAGTGGGACGTATGCTTGTGCTCTCCATGGGGACTGTCCCTCCATATGTTCATCAAGTCATGAAGCCTAACCAGGTGTTGTATTTGGATTGCTGTCTTGGTAGGCAGTCTGGGTGCATTTGTGGACCTTCCCATCTCCGGGATTAAAATTGAAATTACTCCCCATATGAAAGTAACTGTTGCCCTATCCAATCTAGGTAGTCTAGGCTATTGGTGCATCGCCGTTGACCATAGTGACAATGTGGTTATGTATGGTACCTGTGACCACTATTGCCCAACCCTCAAAGTCCTCAGCCACCTTCGTAAGTCGAAACCCCAGCGACATATGGATCATGGTACACACCCCCCTGCAATTTGAGGAGTACGACAAGAAACAATTATGACAAACCCACTGGTTGGCAAACCGCACCTCAGTGCCGGCTGACAAATGAGTCTCCGGCAAGAAGGCAATGTCGACGCGGTGCATGGCTTGGTATAATAGTACATTTATCACCTTATAGATGTTATTTAGCCCTGTGTATTGCAAGTGATATTAACCCCTTTAATGCCAGTCATGACCATACCACTGGTCATTTCAATCCCAATTCCCCTGCAGATTTACAATCTTTCCAGCTATCAAAAACATTGAAACCATAAAGACCCAAACAGTACTAACCAAACACCCATACTCACCCCAACCAGCAACCTCAACCAGCCCGTGAGAAACATACCTCCAATTCTTTACCTCCATGTTATGTAGACAATTATAACAACAAAGTAAACAACCATCAGATATGCGAGCCTCTATAGTTGTCACAAGGTACTACACTCAGATATTCAGTCTGGTGTCCTGGCAGAAGAGTAATGGGCATGCTTTTCCCTAGGAGTGGCAGATCAATGTGTCAGCGCGGAGTCCAAGAAGGCTCTTTTTTCGTCTGCCGTTGAAAAGAATAGGGCCTTTCCTTTGTGCTCCACGCGCAACTTCACCGGGATCATGATGGCATACTTTAAGCCTCTTGCCCTCAGGTCCCGTTTAATGTTGATGTAGGTTTCCTCGTGGCTTTTACTTTATTGGAGAAGTCTGGGAATACATGGATCCGACCCCCCCCCCTATACAACAGCCATCCCTTCTCTTGTGCCAACCTCAGGGCTGCGTCACAATCCCTATAGTTGAGCAGCCAAGCGATAATGGGTTTTGGAGGGTTCCCAGGAGCTGGGCATTTCCCTTGGATCGGTGTGATCTCTCTATAAGGTATTCTGAAGAGAATGCCCCTGGGCTTAGTAGTTCCGTGATGAGCATCTCCACAAATTGCTCCATGGGCCCAGTGCTACCGGCCTCAGGGACTCCCACAATACGAATGTCGTTCCTTCTGAATCTCGACTCAAGGTTGTCCTGTTTGTCTGTCAGCTCTTTTAGTGACATCTTAATTTGCTGTATATATCCGACAATTGACCCCACTCCATCTTCCATCGTCGATTTTCTATTTGTGGCTTACTCTAGGCGCTCCCCATGTTTATCATGCGTACCTTCAAGTGGTCGACTTTAGAGGCGAGGGAGTCAAGTTTAGAGTCCAGTTTCTCTTTATTCCGGCTTGAAGTTGTACGCACATCTCTTTGATGTATCAGAGTTTGCTGCACCCTCACGACTGATCCGTCAGTGCCTCTGGTTGCCCTGATCCCGTCACCTTGCTCGTCCTCCCAGCTGTGTGGACCTCAAATGCCATCTTTGCCCACTGTTTTCCCCATCCTGCCTCAGAGTATGCCATATCACCCCGACCACCTTCCGGATGATTCTCTGTGGCCTCAAGTCAGACGCCTGCCACAATGGTTTGTCTGCGGCAGCCGTTAATTACCTCATTCTTAGAAGTCCCACACTCTGCCTTCTCATCTGCTGGCACTCCCGACCCCGACAGGGGTGTGACTGAGGTCTCCTGCTCCGCCAGACCCAACTTTCTGGTACCCGGTGGCCTTGTGCCTCCACCGGTCTTTCCAGCTTCTCCCTGCTTCCCCTCTACTGCCGAGCTGTTATCTTGTGGTTATCTTTTGGTGCCCTGCCTCTCCGTCCCTAACGGTGATGGCGTTATTCTAGGATTGTTCGGGTATGGTTCACCTCTGATGTTGCTCAGCAGACCTGTGATGTATGGTTCCAGCCCACTGTGTTCAAGGCTTTCGGGGGACCGCCTTTCCTCCGGCACAGGCCACAGGCTCTGAAGATCTTGCGTGGCACCCATTCTGGTCCCGCCTGCACCTCCACAGTCGCAGTCACTACTTACCTTCTTTGGTCCACACTTGCGGGTCCACGAGCAGCTGTTGGTCAGCCGCACATGTTACACTGAGGCAGTCTTATTTCTATAGCATGCAGGGTGGCTGTCACACAGCGTCCACCATTTTGGGCGTTGTGCCTTGGTCCAATTACCTTTCTTTCCGCACTCAGCTGAGTTTCCCGGCACTCCTGATAGTAAGAATGATGATCTGCAGGGGAGCCACACAAAAATTACACCGATATCAGGATATTAATCAGGAATTAAGCAGAAGTGCTGCAGAGCTCAAAGAAGAGCAGCCATCTTGGCTGGGCTCTCGAGCGCCCCCTATTAAAGATCCTATTTTTAATCGAGCCTTTGTTCACAGTCCTATTGTTGTTTGGTTTGCTTCCGTACCAGCTCACACCCCTCCTGAGGAGTACAGCCTGCCCTATTCCTATGCTATGTTAAAAAGCAAAGGAGGTATACCCATCGGGTTGTGCCTCTTTCACCTTTATGATGGGGATCACTACTGGTTTAGTAGTAGTGTGGGAATATGTTGTATCCACTACTCATCTCTGAACTCCTGCAGCGCAGTAGTCATTTGTCACACTCACCCTAGAGACAAGTCTATTTCTGGAATTCCTATAGGCTCCTGTGTCTGCGAGGTAGGGCTTGCATGAGTTTACCTGAGCGCGAGACCTAGGCAGTCTGGTAATGAGGATAATATACAATTTAAGAAACTAGAGAATGAACTAACCTCACTCTCTGGGTTCCAGTACCAGAAAAGCAACCATGTGCTGACATTCTCATCTTGTTAAGATTATCTGACCCGGGTGACCTCCATGTTGTCCTGAAGGGTCATCTGGCATCACCAGTATTTGCCCCTAAATGGGGAGGCTAATGGTTACCAAAGGTAGCCCGATAGCCCGCCGCCGCGAGCCCAGGCGAGCCCTTCTTATCTGAAGGAACACAACAAAATATGTTCCACCTGTGAGGTGCTAAGAAAAAGGTAGAAAACTCCCCTTTTTGGAACTATTAAGTCCTTCAGGGCACAGAAGATGAGGTACCTTTCTGATATCTTTCCACTCTCTGAGGCACGCAGTGATCAATCCTAAAAAGAGAGTGCATCAGAGGACACCCAGACGTTCCAGCTATGGTCACTGCCTAAACACTCTAGAAGTAGGGCATTCGAGAACAGTGGCTTACACACAAGTTGGGTTGCCAGACATTT
Source organism: Ambystoma mexicanum (assembly GCF_040938575.1). Taxonomy (NCBI): domain Eukaryota; kingdom Metazoa; phylum Chordata; class Amphibia; order Caudata; family Ambystomatidae; genus Ambystoma; species Ambystoma mexicanum. The sequence continues at coordinate 1,010,377,322 of NC_090932.1, read as the reverse complement.
GGTCGAAAAAAATTGGTCGACCAGACAAATGGTCGAACCAATTTGGTCGAAAACCAAATGGTCGAATTTTTTTTTTTTTTTATTTTCACCCCTTTTTTTTATTTTTTTGGGGGGGTCCCCCCCAACCCCCTTTTTTTCTCTAAAAACCCCTTTTTTTAAAAAACGAAAACCCGAAAAATAAATATATAAATAAAAATAAAAAATTCGACCATTTGGTTTTCGACCAAATTGCGTCGACCAAATGTGATTCGACCAGTTTTCAGTCGACCAAATGACTGGACACCCACAAGTTACACTCCCAAAGATCAATGGCCTTGGGACATAGGACAGGAGTTAGGGATGAATCGCAGTGATCAGCAGAAATAATTAAATAAAAAGAAAGAAAAGCTGCCACAGAGTGAAAAATGCAACTAGCCCCATCACCGTGGAGAAAAGGACTGGTGCAATAAGTCAGAGAGTGGAATCCATGCAGCTAGGGCCATGTGGAAATCTGGGTTCAGGTAATATGACTCTGATTCCATTGTGGTTACAAGTAACTCTTTTATTAAGTCCCAGCATGTTACATCCAGTTACTTGAGTCATATATACCAGATGTTGACTTCCAGTTCACCAAGGCAAACACCGGCATCCTCTCTCTCTGTGGGCTACATCTCAACTAACTCTCCTAGAACCTTCGTCATATCAATACAGTCCATCAGGTAGCATGCCATGTCAGTCAAACCCACCTTCTCTGGATTCTACAAGGATACAGGAGGAAGACACATCACTACATCACAGTGATCAGCAGAAATAATTAAATAAAAAGCAAGAAAAGTTGACAGAGTGAAAAATGCAATAGCCCCATCACCGGGGAAAAAAGGACTGGTGCAATAAGTCAGAGAGTGGAATCCATGTGACTAGGTCCACTTCCACACAGGAAAGCTACCCTGTTGAGAACACACGCCACAATTATGAAGAAAAGGCGACGGAGCATAGGGATAATAGTTAAACTCATCTGCTTCCAATTTTCTGTTCATTGTTTGAGTTTGAACCCTCACTCGGGGTAATTAAAAGGAAGACATAAAACTCTATGTGAAGCCTCCATGCATCCTTTTGCAATCAGTGGTCGGAAAACAAACGCATTTCAGGTGCTGAAGGTACTGACCAGGACACTCTCCAGGTCAGATCACATGAACATTTCTAGTCCAGGCTACAATGACATATGATATAATGGATACAGATCACATGAACATTTCTAGTCCAGACTACAATGATATATGATATAATTGATATACATCAAATGAACATTTCTAGTCCACACTACAAGGCCGGCATCACCAAGAACTCACCGAAAACATCAACCGAGGCTGCAAGAACTATTCACATAATGTGAATGACTTAAACAAGACTAGAAGATCCCCAGGACAAGGTTTGAAGACCCAGCCTTCCTCCCTGAATATCTGGCCACATAGGCTATCCAGTGCTCCATGCCAGAAGAGGCTTAATGCCAGATCAAACTTCAACCGTCCTTTCAAGTTGCTGAACCAAACTATCAGTTTTTGGTCACCTCTGGCCATCTGCTGTTTCGGTAAAGGAAGGCGATTGCTGGGATGAAGAATGCTCCACCCCAAAGGCCAGCTTCACTTCTCACGTCGTTGTTCAGATCCCTTTCCTATTCCCGCGTCTATCGTTCCATGACTTTTGCCCTTTTTCCTTCAATAGACTACCTTCTGGTTACCCAGTGGCAGGGGAAACATAAGCAAGGTACCAGCACCGCATGACCACTACAGTGGCGTCTGATACAGTATAAGCATTGCAGCGTGATATACACAGCAGTAGATTGTTCCTCAGCTGTAATCCAGCCCAGGTTTCAAATGTCTCTGTTATTTCTATTTGTATTTATAATGCGCACCAAACCCAGGGGTAACCAGGTGCAAAGGCATCAAGAGGGTTGCAAAACTTAGTTACATACAGTAGGGTGAGGTCCAGCTGCGGTTACAGTGCCGGACGTATCACGCCAAATAGGAAGGGTAGGACATAAACACTATAGGCAGTACTATATACATATTTACATTCAATGAGGTAAGGAGCCACATGGTAGTGGCGCATCTGGGCATCGGAAGGTCATTATGAGTCGAGAGATTTGAGCCAGTGGATAGTCCTGGCTCTGAATTGGTGGTAGGGTCGGTCCTCCCTGCAGGTAGGAGGAAGGGAGTTCCAGAATTGCGCTGCTTTTACTGGGAAGCTATTGCCTCCAGACATTGTACGTTTGAACCTGGGCACCAGAAGAAGGTTGGAATTGGCCGTTCTCAAGGGGCAAGAGAGGGTGGGTCTAGTAAATCTGGCGATGAGGTATTGAGGGGCCGCTTGGTGGAGGCATTTATGAATCAGAGATACCGATTTAAGGAAAATCTTGTCCTTGGTGGATAGCCAGTTGACAAATCTTCTGGAATCTGAGATATGGGCTTTCTTTGGGATACTGAGGGCCGCTCGAAGGGCATTATTTTGGAGGATTTGGATTTTATTTGAGATATATTTGTTACAACCTACATATAGAGCGTTGCATTAGTCCAACTTGGACAGGATCAGCACCCTGGCCAAGGTGGTACAGTTGGTGGGGGAGAGAAAGGGTTTGGCTGCCCTAATAAGTTTGCAAGTGTAGGAGGTGGCGGAGGCCATTGCATTCACTTGTTTGTTGAAGGTAAGGGTGGAATCTAGATAGAAGCCGAGGGTTTTAACCTCCTTAGCTACCTTGATCTTGTTATCGTCAATTATGAACGATGAGTATTTGTGGCCCAGTTTATTGAGGTAGTGTGTAGAGCCTAGAATAAGGAGTTCCGTCTTGTCATCATTCAGGCATAGACCGTGTGAGGCCATCCATGCCTGGATGATGAGGTACACTTTATTAACGAAGGCCAAATCCTTGTCGTAATCCCCAGACAACGGGATGAGGATCTGGGTATCATCGGCGTAATAAGTGTAGGCGATACCCAGATCGTCTAGATCATCGAAAAGGGGCTTCGTGAAAATGTTATAAAGTGTAGGGGAGACGCAAGATCCTTGAGGCACGCCGCAAGTGATAGGTGTAGGGTCGGCTGCTGCTGTCAATGAGAAGACTCTCATCGTGCGGTTATTGAGGAAGGATTGGATCCAATTGGTTGCTTCTTGAGAGAAGGGGGCAGCTTTTTGTAGGTGGTTGCACAAGATCTCATGGTCGAACAGATTGAAGGCCGCAGAGATCAAGAAGTAGCAATAGTGCTGTCTTACCCTGGTCTCTCAGCTCGTGTATCTGTGCCTTGAGATCTATAAGTGTAGTTTCGGTTCCATGCTGTGGCCTGAAGCCCGATTGTCGGACGCCTAGGAGATGGAAATGCTCAAGGTAATGTTGGATCTGGTGGTATGCTATTTTGTCGATTATCCCGATTTCTTCAATAACACTGCCTACCAAAATCATAGGGGTAGCATTTGACATCGACACACTCTCGGGCCCCTCATCGCTCCCTTTGTTGACATCACAGGAAGTTACATTACATGACCTTTCACCCCATGATTTCACAAAAAGTACAATCACACGTGTTTGACACTGGTGCTTTCACGAGAGGTTGAAAGAAAAGTGCTACAAGCAAGGCTGAATTGATTGAATACATTTCAAATGAGAGGAAAGGCTGCTATAGAAATCGCAGTGGGGGGCATATGTGACAAACACTTGTAAGCCGTGTGGATCCCATCCTGACATGTTGCCATCAGGTGCTGGGCCTGGCAATCAGATCCCAAGTACACTTCCTTGAGTGGTGAAGAATTAGAGCTGTAGCAGAAAGAAATACCACAAAAGGTGGGAGCCGCCCAGTGGGGCATTGAGGTGCAGGGCCCTCCCCCACCCTAGAGGGTGTAAGTAGGGGCCCACTTTCTTTGAAGACACTACCCTGGGATTATAGGCCATGGCTAGACTGCTGACGAGGGGCATGCGTGGGAACACTCTTGGACACAAGCCAACAACAGCATAGCAACCCATACACATTTATTTGCGCTTAAGAGATGGAGCAAAACATACACCATGTGTGCTGCCATGTGAGAGAAAAGAGCAAAATCACCAATTCCAAATTAGTCCAGTCTGCACCTACCACTCCCTAGAAAGGGCACCTCACCCCCCACCCCCTTTCAGTTACAGACCCTGCACGTACTGAATTGTATTTATCCATGTATTGGTTGTTTATAATGTGCCTATACACAAGGTGCAACAAGACAAGGGGCAATGGGGGGGGAGGGTGGGAGAGCCAGGGATGAAAAAAACGGTCCTACTAGGCCTGAGAGGGTGTTGCATTACTTGTGGACAGCTCGAACCACAACGAACGTGCTTCTTGGGTCTCACTTGCGGGATGTGCAGCGACAGACTGGCATTACATGGGAAGCACTAATATTGTTTTTAAGCTTATCTGGGTGCCTTCAGTCCATTCTTAACGGGCAAAGCACTATAAAAACCATAAATAAATGCATGCACTTACAGAGGGTCAATGAACTAACGTGCCTCCATTTCCCTAACGAAAGGGACTATAGCTGGCTAAGAAGTGCAGCCTAGCTAGAGTGCCTCTTCATTTGCTGCCCATCTTGGATGGGGCGACACATCTGTAACACCAGGACAATATGTTTCCAGCCTTTGGCATTACACTTAATAATATTGATATCTGTTGCTTAATTCTAGTGTTGCATTTTAAATTAACAAGAGTACAATGCATCAGTTTGGGAAGGAAAACCATACCCCGAACAAAGAAAATTGCTTGTGAAACAGTTCTCAAATGCTTATCAAGCAGTTCAAATCTTATAACAGTTCCCAAGCAGCGATCCATATTTCCAAAAGCAGTTCATTTATTCATGTTCACCGAGTGTTTCTTTTGCTAAGTTATATTGTCCATGTTCTATACACCCGAGTAGGGGGCTAAATAAAATGCTTGAACTAGGCATTTTGGAAGCAGTTTCCTTGCTTAGTCAATGCTTAAGAAATACCGTTCCTTTTATCTAGGGTAGGAGTTTAACAGTGGTGTCTATATGGCTTTATATCATTGTTCATCCATGCTGCACAAAAGTGAACATGGTATTCCTCGTGTACCCAGACGAGGGGCCCATACAGTTGTAAAGTGACCACCCTGCTCAAGCTAAATTCCCAATACGCCTCTTAATACAAGATAACACGCGTGGTGCTTTGCAAGGTGCAGCGCAACATCAAGCTTACGATTATGCTTGTACGAGCAGTAACGGGTCCTTTTGTACTAGCATATACAGTTTGCTGGTAAGTTAAACTTTCTCATGTGGCTTTTTGGCACCATCTTAAAGATGGTCTTGAGGGGAAGAGGGCTCCACTCTTTGGTAGCCAGTCCTGAAAGGGGAAGCCCCGGGTTTTGGTTCAACTAAATCATGGAGGAGAAAGAATTCCAAGAGATGGAGCATAAGTTACCAGTGGGAACACAGGTGTGGAAGCAAACAAGAACGAGGCACAGAGAATCAAGTCTATATATACCTTTGCATGAAAGATGACATATTCTTCAAGAGAATGTTGGGAGCGTTACTAATTTGCTTTCCATGTCTGTTTATTAACTTTTACAAAAGCTAGGTTTTGAGCCTACAACAAAAAATGACCAAGGACGGGAGGGAATGATTTCCAAAGAGAAGGAGCCAAGCCAGAGAAGGAACAGCCACTCCTATCGGGAACAAAGAGACTTGAGAAGCCTTCAAAGTCCAATGATTAGGAATCCACCAGACCCAGTGAGCTCTTCTTATCAGAATTCAACTTAAGTCAGAATCCTCTGCAAAGATATGGCGGCCATATTGGATTCTAACTAAAAAAATATGTAGCTCAGATGCTCAACCAGGTGGGCGAGGAATTGTGTGTCACCAGCATATGTATAGAAGGAAATAAAGCAAGTTGAAACAAGAGAAGCAAGAAGCTGCTAACAGAGGTTAAGCAAAATGGGTGAAAGGAAGGAATCCTGAGGAACACCACACGTGAGAGGGCTGGAAGAAGTAAAAGGGAGCAAAGAAAATGACAAAGTTCGCCGAAAGAAGAGAACCAGTGAAGTGCAGTTCCGTCATTGCCCTGGGACCAAAGCCTACTCAGGAAGATCCACGACACAGAATATCAAATGCTGCAGATGAATCGAGCATTACGAGACCCCTGAATCCTCCAGTACAGGACAAAGAGGGAGTGTCAGAATTTGCCACAAACTGAAGGACTCATTTTTGGTGGAATGGCGCTGTAAGATAAAACCTACTTAAAGATCAAATGGGCATTTTTAGTCTTTTGGTCATTTAATTAAACCTAAGTTCATTTTGCATTAAGAGGAGAGATTTCCCATCCCCTAGAATACAAACATATTTGGAAAACCTCTTGACATTCCCTTCCCGTAGCTACCTCGCTCGCCTCCACCATCCTCTCTGCATAAACGTTGTTTTTTTTGGGGGGGATGGGGTTAATCTCATTTGTGCATAATTTATATTTTCCCTCTATGTAGACCATCCTTATTCTGCTTATGATAGTTTGACCGATCACCATTAAAACATCAGACAACCACCATTAATTAATAGCACTGCATTCCCTACCAGACAACATGGCTGCAATGAGTGTCACCCAATGATTTCTATTCAACTTGGGCTTTTGGTGTATCGGGTTGCAGCAGGTGTGTAGTACACCAGAAAGAAATGCGACACCATCAGGGACAAATGCTAGCAAATTTGTCCTCATCAGACATTGCAAGTACCATCTTTTCCTCCCCATAATGCCATGCGGTCTGCCGTTGGCACGTCCTTTTTTGCTAATGTTCTGCATTCCTGGGGAGGATTTGCTCACCCTAAAAGTTGGTGGTGAATCCGCTTGCTCCCTCTGGGACGTGCAATACAAGCTTCTGACTTCTTACGGAGCTGCCACTTGCTTCCCCCTAGACATCATTCAATGGGGACAAGGCAACAAAACAGGGTAGATGCAGGGGTAAGGTCAATCAGACATGGCAAGACTCCCCATTTAACAGTCACTGCTAAGGAATCACCTCTCCTATAGATGTTCTTTTATTGATTTGATAAGATGATCAACAGATTTATGGTTCGAAGTCACTGCAAACATTTAGAAGGATAGCAGTACAATTCTTTTTTTTCGTAGGATCATTTTTAAATATGAATATATACGTGTTTCACAACATTTCAACAAAAATATTGCTCGCATATACAGTAAAAGTGCTTTTTTCCAAAAATCGGATTACCGTTGTTGCTCACCTCTCCCTCCCCCCCTAGGGTTGGCCAAAAATCACATAACAGGGCATGGAGCTTCACAGGTTCCCAAGTGAATTCTGTGTCCAAGGATATCGGCACCCCGGGATGACCTGCGTAGCACCATACCACACTTTATGCATGTGTAGGCATGACTGCAGACACCTTGACAGCTGCACGCTAATGCAAAGTGATACATTCTAAACCCTTTAAACCCTGTTGCATCCAATGTCATTGATGGGGCCCTGCGAAAATGCAATAGTCCTCAGATAGCTCCTATGAACAACAAGAGGCAAGCGTTTTCTCAGCTTCTGAACGGATGAAGATGCTCGATTCTCAAACTGAGCGCCCAGTAACATTCTTAGCAGAACTGCAACATCTGTGCCCATGCGTGCACATTCCCAAATTGAAGCCGGGCGCTGACAGACAGGACCGCAGGATGTCTGCTGAGCCATTGACATAAACAGCAAATAAGGTCGTGCACATTCGCATCATGTTCACAAACAGTGTTTGGAGAATGCCCGCATTAACACATGCGGACATGAACTTTGCTGCCTGCCACACCTCATTACAGTTACATACGTGACCAGACATGATAGCGAGCTATGTGCCAAGCCCTAAAGTTACTGCGCAACCTTAGCATTCACAAATGACCCTCAGGAGTTCTGCTCTCATTTCACACATCAACAGGATACAGGGGATAGTATCAAAACCGTTGTTTTACAGCTCTCTATAACAGGCACGTCCAATGTTGAATATACGAAGCACTGCCTAAACCAATTCAGGTTGAGAGGAGCTTATTTGCAGTTGTAATCAAACATAGGAGCTTCTTATTTTCAATTATAATGTAAAACCGCTAGGTAAACAAAGGAATATGCATACTAGTGTGTTTGGATTCAGGCACTTTTCTCTGAATTACACATTTCGTACATCAAAGGTGCATTACACAGTCACATTTTGCAGGGCAATCATTCTCCATAATGCCAGTCTTCCGAAGCAGTAGGCCCTGAGCTACCTTTTACCATGCCCAGGAAAGTGTCAGTTCCTTGGGTCCAGCATGTACTCTGCAGCAGCCTCGCATTGCTACCATAAGGCACCGGGATCAATAGAGTGGTCACGTGGGATCCCATCATGCTTGATACAGAGGCACAACTCTCTCTATGTGCCCGCGGCAGATGGGGCAGACTGGGGTGGGCAGAGCTTCGAAGCACTGGAAGCAGCAGCAGACGTGCCCACAGACTAGGAGCACGCACTCCCTCGGACGCAACAGGCAGACAACACATGAATTCTCTGGAACGTCCTCGACATCATCTTGTCCGTGTGCCAGATTGGATGGGCCTGCTCCAGAAGGCTGCCTCATCGCCTCAAATTCCCGCCTCCTTTCGGCAAGCGCCTGCTTTTCTCTCATGTGGCGGTACATCCGGCGCACCACTATGAACACCACAACAGCCCCAAGCATGCTGCAGAAGATTGCCGTCCCCTTCCAGAACCAGGCCACAGATTGCTGTTCCTTCAGCAGTGTCCGCCAGTCACCAAGTCGGAGGAAGTACTCAGAGCCATCCTCGGGGGGCTGAAGCCTCAGGACACCTTGAGAATCTAGAACGAGTTGTCCAATCCCAGTGAGGGTGGCCCCCACCTGCAGCATCTCCTCAGTCTCAAGGAGACCTTTGGGCTTCTCGCCACTTAGGTAACTACCAATCAAATCGGTGATGCCCTGGGAAGACATCTCAAAGTGCTCGTAGACGGTTTCAAGGTGGAGGCCAGAAGCTTCCAGCGGATCCTGCACACGCACAGGTGGCCCGGTCTTCCCATCAGGCGGAGATATCACAAAGGGCACCATGTTTACACTTTCATGAATCACTCGTTCACTCTCAGTCCTAAAAAACAAAAAGGGGGTTGGGGAGGACACATGTTAGTAACAAGGCAAAAAATTCAGAGAAGGCTCTGGCTACCAAGGTGCCATCAACAATGGGATCGTGGAGGTTACAGCTCATTTTGGCATATAAGCAGCCCTGCAAAAATAGACATTTATAGAAATCTAGGAAATTATAATGATTATCTTGATGAAATACTCCACTTTGTACCCCAGCCAACTGGAGACATTTAATGGGAAAGACTCCAGATATCTCCCATGCTGCTCCCATGGTTAATTGCACACCCCTATGCATGTCATAAACAGGCCCCTGCTCTTTCATTTACCTCTTGCTTAGCTATGCCTGTTTAGGCTGTGTTCCACCTTTTTCATATGCCCCCCCCCCATCTCATTCCATTCGTCCTCGGTTTATCCTAAATGCCACTCCTGCTTTCGTCGTCCCACCCTTAACCGCTTATGTTGCAGCCCCCTATATCTACTTCTTGACATTTCATCAGGCTCTCAAGTCACTTCATAGGCAAATGCGCTGTGCTGCCGGAAAGGGGAAGGCAGGGCAGACTAGGGGACGCCCCACACCCCACTTCCATGATCCGTTAATAGGATGTAGCCAGCAAAGCAAAATAATAACCAAGCTGGTCATAGTGGAATCCACCATCTTCCCAATGTTGCAGCATATGTTCTGGCTATAGTTACACTCCAAAGTGTCCAGCTGCACCAGTCCAATGACAAAGAACACTTAACTTAGTAATGGTGGCCTTAAGTTTTAAGAAAGCCTGTTACATGCCGGCAAGGCTGCGTCAATAGACCTGCGCTATTACCAAGGAAAAGTTATTCCCCTTATCTTAGGTTGCCACGGAAGGTTCTCTGGCGAGAAACTGCTTCTATGAATGCACAAGGGGCAGAGGAACCAGGAATACTTGGTCTGGTCTCACATTTGTAGACCAATTTAGAGGCAAACTTACAGCTTAGGATCTACAGCTGTGGAAACGCTCCAATAATGGAATTCCCTCCCAAGTGTCAAAACAAATTAGTCTTGGATTTTCGGAAACATATTTCCAAAAATAGTTTTAAAAAAAAAAAAATCCTGAAAGAGGGGCCGGGATAGCTTTATTTCAAAACCCCTGCCCCCACACCATAAATGTGATGATGGAGTATGGGTTATGCAGGTGTGGGGTGTGGTCCAATGGGTGGGGGGTGGGCACCCAGGATGGGTAAGGGGGAGATTAAGGGTAAGCAGAAACTTGACAGTCACTAGGAAGGGTTTGGAAAAAAAATGATGGTTCATAGCACGAAAAAGGCAGAAGGGGGAATACGTTGAAAAAAAGGGGCGGCCTGGAGGGTCAAACGATTCTAAATAAACTATCCATGTGGGAGAACCAGTTCTACTGTTAAGGAACGTTTTCCTCTCTAAGCACTTGCTTTAGAGTCATATGTCGGTTGGAATGGGGTAAACTGCAATTTACGAATGCAGGCGTGAACTGCCCCCCACATTATAGCTGTTCTGCACATAGAGAAAGGGGACATTACCCCTGCCTCTAGTAGAATTGCATACAGGCTGAAACGGCTACGGGTGATCTGTCATCTGATCAAATCGAATTCAAAACATTGCCTACGTAGAGAAAACACATCTGAACGAAGTTTTCTCCATGTCTCGAAATCACAGGCGTTAAAACGCATTTAAAGCATGTTCTGAAGCGCCGTGCCATTGACTGTATAACTCCCCTCCCTTTCACTGCTGTTGTGGGTAGCGTCTTGCCATCAGAAAGCTTGGATGCTCTAAAGGGGACAACTCCTACCATAGCGTAAAGAGCCCAGGCGGCTCATCTGCTACCTAGCTAGCAAGTGGAGAGTATTTTCAGTAGCTGCCTGGGTGCTGCAGCTGGTGGCCCTTCACTTGCCTGGAGGCAGTGGCTGGACAGTAGAAGCACAGCTGCAACTTCTTTGGGAACAGGCTTCTCAGACACAGTCAGGGTCTCTTTACCTTGGTCAAGGGTGGCTAGATGCATGTAAAATGCCAGGCTAAAACAGGGATTGCAGAGAGCAGGAGAGGCATCTTCCATCTGGAGAAGCAAAGTAACTTTAGCAAAAAGCAACAGAAACACGATGTCCAGTTTGTGCCAAGTGGGGATCGCCTGAAACATGAGATGTGCAGGCAGGAAGACGGGGGTCAAATGTGCAAGTTTGGCACCTCTTGCTCTAGAAAAGCAGCAACTTCGAGGGGACAAGTACGTAAATGTACCTCATCAGAGGAAAATGCTCTAAAAAAATTGGCTCATTTGGGTTCCTCTGGCAGACTCTGTTTCTCTGTACCCGATAATTTAGATTTTGAATGAGGTACAGCATTGTACACGCTACTATTCTCAAGGTAGACACAAAAGTGAAAACAGGACTGACAAAGGCATTGAAAACAGTGAAAGGCAAGTTGGCACCACAAAGACATTCAGAGATACAAACATATTCAGAGATCCATCTTTCAGTGATGACAAGAAGAAAAGGATTTGGAGATATAGGAGTCATCGAAATATGAGCATTGCTTAAATCAGGACTCAGCAAATTAAAATGCCCACTCCCGTTGAAAGGAGACTGGCCAAATACGTGATGGCAAGAGAGACTCGTTTTTTAGATTTGTGGTGCCACATCCTATCTTTGTGCAACATTGGATGGTCCCACCTCAAAATCGCAGCTCCCTCTGCATACAACACCAAGCACCCTGCCTTCATCCAGCTTGTAAGCAATCTTGAGCACTCAGACTGGCTCCCAGAGGGTCATGTGAAATGCTGCCTCCCTGGTTATTGAGGCTGCCATGGGTGTCCAGCACCGACGTCCGCAGCTAAGGGTCAACATTGCCAAGGACATCACTTTTAGGGCTGCCAAGCACCAAAGACCCTGCTCGAGCCATGACATTCGCCAAGCTCTCCCTTTTGCCAGACTCCAGCTTTCATACATAATGGTCCTCAGACCCAGCGACTATTCACAGCAGAGCTTGTATTACCTTTAGGAACTAAAGGACATCCTTTTTTAGGCATGCTGTCTCTTAGCACCATTCTAGCCCAGCTCAGGACTTCTACCTACTCATTGCCGACAAGCCTTTCCCCATCCCCCTACTCTTTCCACTGACTCACCTACCCTCTCCCAATGCACCATTCCGCCACTGCCTTGAGTTGCCTACTTCTTTTACCCTCCATCGTGCACCTTGACTTCGCTCATGTCGCCTTGTATTCACTATTCTCACTCCCTTCTCCTGTAGCCGTCAGGCACAAATCCCCATCCTCTTCACCTGCACCCCTCAAACCCAATGCTCCTATTCTCCCCAAATCTCCAACCTTACTTTTCTCTCCCACCTACCACACAACACTGAAAAGAAATCACCTTCAAGGTGATTATAGCATTCCTAGTCCTTGCTCACCCTCCTTTGCAACTGGCTGGGATAGCCTATAACTACGAACTGATTACAAACTGATTACCATCAAAACTATCCTCAACCAACACGAATACTACCACTATCCACCTCCTATACAGACCACCTGGTCCCATCTCCTCCTTCAACGACGACATCGCTCTCCTGCTCTCTAACAATCCCAAACCCAACTCTCAGATACTCTTTCTAGGCGATTTCAATCTTGGCTATAATGACACCAAAGATGACAAAGCAAACCTGATCGCCAACACCATCTCAGAGCTAGGATTCACCCATCACATCTCACAACCCACACACAATAAAGGTTGAACCCTAAATTGGTTAGCGGACCTGAATTGCGATACCACCATTCTATCCAACACACCCTGTGCCTGGACTGACCACCACCTAATCACCTTCACCATCAACAAAGGCAAACATGCCTCACCACTGATAACCAATGCCCCACCTGCATTTACAAGAAATAGCAAAAATATCACAGCTGAGAAATGAATCCCACTGCTCCAACCCATCATCGACTTCACACGCACCATTGCCAAATACACAGATCTAGTAGATCAATACAGCTCAACTATCCTCAAAGCCATCAACATTGTTGCGCCACTTGCTCACCTCAACTCTTGGTTCACCCCTGAACTAAAAACGCTTCGGAAAAACAAGAAACATGCCGAATCAGTATGGAAACACTCCCCCCTCAGTCATCAATAAGATGTCATATACCTCAGCCTCCAATAACTACAAGCAAGCCATCATCCAAACAAAAAATAATGTATAAAGAATCCGTAAGGCCAAATCTAACACAAAAGAGCTCTTTAATATTCTAAGAGAGCTCGAATCCCCATCACCCATAACTGACACATGCACCAAAGATTCTTCTTGGTGTACAAATATACAAGAAGCCCTCCTCGGCAAAATTGCTATGCTCCAAGCAAAAATCGAAGCCAAGAAAGCTAGCCTTACGACGGCTAATAACCTCACCCCATCCTCTCCCACCAAACAAACAGACAACAGTACCCCATTTGAATTCTCAACCATCATTACCAAAGAGGTCGAAGACATAATATCCACCCTGAAACCGGCTATCCACCCTGAAACCGTCCAAATGCCAAGGCGACACCTGCCCAGCCCCAGTAATCAAAGACGCAGCCAAACATCTAGCCCCTTTCATCACCTCACTCATAAACTTCAAGTATAGTACCTGACAATCTGAAGGACTCTTGGGTCTTACCACTGCTCAAGAAACCCACACTGGACCCTAGCATCCCCACCAACTACAGACCCATCACAACAGTGCCTTTCCTCTTAACAATTCTGGACAGAGCAGCCTACCTGCAGATCCAGAACCACCTAGAGAAAAACAACTTACCTGGACTAAGAATCTGGCTTCCACCCTAAACATGGTACAGAGACCGCCTTGATCGACTTCAAGACCCAAATGGACAAGTTAAGACAATGGCAAACTGGCCCTCCTACTCCTTCTTGACTTATCAGCCGTTTTCGACTTAGTAAATCACGACATCCTATGCAAACACCTAGCCTCTGCAGCCAACTTCTCTGACAAAGCTAACGCCTGGATTCAATCCTTCTTGACCAAAGGATCCATGAGGGTCTTCGCACCCACCGCTACCGCCGAACCAGCCCCGTTACCTGCGGCGTCCCACGGGGATCCTGCGTCTCGTCCACTCTATACAACGTGTTTACAAAACCCCTTTTCGACATACTCGATCATTTGGGTGTCATCTACACTGACTACGCAGATGACACTCAAATACTTATCCCACTAACAGGTGACTATTCTACTGACAATAAAGTCCTCAACAAAAATCATCCAAGAATGGATGGCCAAGCATGGACTATGTCTCAACGACGACAAGACCGAGCTTCTCCTATTAGGTTCCCAATCCAGACTCAACAACCTTGACAAACTTTACCAAACATTCACCATTGACGGCAACAACATCACTGTATCTAACCATGTAAAAACCCTAGGAATATACCTGGACTCTCCACTGACCCTGACTATACAAATCAACGCCATCGCATCCTCTACCGCCTGCCTACACATGTAAGCTTATCAACGCCTGCAGACCCTACCTATCCACATCCAACTGCACAACCCTTGCTAGAGCTTTAGTACTCTCTAAAGTAGACTATTGCAATGTACTATATCTCGGCACCAGCCAAAAGAGCATTGACAAGCTTCAAGTTGTTCAAAACAACGTTCTCAGAGCAGCACTGAATGTACCAAAATCTGAACACATTTCAGATCTGAGACGTTCCACCCATTGGCTATCTGTACCCCAAAGAATTGAGTACAAAAACCTGTCCCTCACCCACAAGTGCCTGTCCAACCAAGCCCCCATATACCTTGCTGACAACTTCACCCTTAACACCTCATCTCGGCCAACCAGATCAGCCCAAACCCATTGCTTAAATGTCCCCAGATATAAGCTCACAAGAGCAGATGGCTCAAGCTTCCCAGTGCTTGCTTTGAAACTCTGGAACTCCCTACCACTTGCTCTCAGAACCGAACCATCCTTCCACCGATTCAGACAAAATGCTAAAACCTGGCTATCACCAAAGACGCCTAAGCCCGCACCCATTATTCACCTGAGACACTTGTACATATATTTATAGACATATATAGCCAACACAACCTTGTGTTGCAATTATACTGTAAATACCCTACTTGTTATTTTTGTACTGAATAATCCCCGCTCCACAACCGATTGTACAAACTGTGAATAACATGTACTACAATAACTATGCATATGTAACGTTTATACTGTACTACAACAACCATGTATATATTATCTGTTACCTTGTAACTATGTGAAGCGCCCTGTTGCCCAGGGCCAGGCTGCCCTATACAAAACAATAAACTAAGCTAAACTTAAGCTGGACGGGAAAGGGCTTCTCCAAAAAAAGATGCTGTTGCTTGAAGACTTTTTCAATGGGAGCCAGTATAGGTGAGCAACCCTCTGTCAACCCACCCCCATTCCCACCCCCCACCCACGCGTCACCAACTGACACTTCCAAGTTGAACAGTTTTGCAGTCATGGAGGTTGTAACAGCATGAGCATATAGGCGGATGGCTGAGAGGGCGTTGTGTAGGAGAGAAGGCAGGAACTAGGAGTAATGGACTCATCTTGAAGGTAAATCTTTCATAGGAGAGCACCAGAGGACCACTCCGGTGGAGATGGAGCACGGTACAAATAGCCTTTAACATTAACATAGGACAACATCCTGCTTTCCTACCCTCTAACTGGTCTAGAAACCAGACTTTGCAGGTCCATAGAATGGGTGAAACAGACAGCATATGCCTACCAGGGTTCAAGCAACAAGGACAAGCAGTACAGGTTGGCCAAACAGAGCATACCTTCTGGAGGAAGTGTCCAAAGAATAGTGCCCGATGAAGGCATGAGGAGTAGCAGAAGTAGCCGTCCAAAAGATGTCTGCAATAGAGACATGTTTCCGGAAGGCCCCACCCCCCCCCCACCCATGTGGCTTTAGGCCTGGTAGAATGAGCATGTAATCTTTCAGGAATACGAGACCAGTACGTTTATAAGCCTTATAAACATAAGATACTATCCATCTTGATATGGTAGCTTTACTTGCTCTGTTCCGAAGGGAAAGACCACCATAAGTAATGAACAGTCACTTCCTAAAAGAGACAGTTCTCCCCAGGTAGAACTTCAAACTCCTTGCCACATCGAGATTGTGCAAAGTCTCCTCCGCTGAGGAAGCGTATGGTCTATGGTGGAAGACCAGCAAAACCATCTCCAGATTCAAATGAAAATCAGACAGAATCTTAGAAATGAAAGGTGGCATAGACCAGAAGACAACCGTATCACTATATATGGTAATATAATAATCTTCCAAAGAAAGAGCCTGCAGTCGCTCATCCTCCTCGCAGAAGTAATGGCCACCAAAATGTCTGTTTTCCAAATGAGAAGATCCAAGTCACAAGAAATTAACGGATCAAATGGCGTACAGATAATGGCAGCTAGAACCACATTAACGTCCTGCGAAGGAGGAGGCCCTCTGAGGGTGGTTTGGAGGTGGGGAAAGGGGGGGGGGGGCTAAGATGAAGAAGCCCGCAAAATGCAGCTTAACAATTTCTTTCTTCAAAGAAAAGGTCTCCTCAGGAGAAGATAGGTGGCTATAGGAGACAATAATGCTTACAGGATTGAACCCGAATGCCAGTATCTGCTAAAAGGGTCATAAAGGACAAAACAACAACAAGGCCTTAAGCGGACTGAGGTCCTTTGACAGATAAAACCTGAGGCATTCACATGTAATAAAGTAAAAAAGAAGAAAGGGGGGAAAAAAGGATCCCCGGCGCATGAAGCCACACAGGGATCCTTTTGATGGAAAAGAAATAAAACAAATTAGAGTAAAGGCGGCCGCGCAGAGGATCCTATCCTCTAAAATAAAAATAAAAACTACGTTAAGCTGGTGCGAGCGGAGCACCAGTTAAACTGAATGATCAACCCTCACTGAGGAGGGTTGTACAGCGCTCCACTCCGTGCCTTGTTACTGGTGCTGTCCGGGCTCTCATAAAGGCGCTCCCCTGACAGGCAGGGTAGAGCCTGTGATCACTGCTGCCTCCCTGGCGCTGCTCCTCGCACCGCCGCTGGCCCCAGGGCTTCATAATTACAGGCAGTGTTATATCAAGATCAATGATAAATCTTCCTGACCTGTGTCAACCCCAGAACTTTTTTGCTGGACTGGTAGATTATTTTTCCTATACCTCAGAGATTGCACAATCACAGAGGCTTTTACTCTTTTTATGGGTGTCATTTTTAAGACTATCCATGGTGTCTTTTAAAAGCTATCCTCTTTGACAACCTTTTGGCAAGAAGTGCCTATTGCTGCTGGGTTGCCCTAGGGGCTCCCCTTTTAACTTTTTCTGGCTAACCTTGTGACAACTACAGTTCCCAAGGGTAAAAAAGGATCTGTGGATCCCATTTACATTTTATTTGGTGAGACCAGCAACCCCCACCTTGAGTATCTCCTTTCTCATTGTAAATATAACATTTATTTTACAAGGACAAACCTACATTTAATGGCTGGTGGAAGTGAACCTTTTCATTAATTTGGTGCACTTTTACCGCAGGCGGTTTCCACATTCCCTGTAAAGGCACCCATGGGTGCTCATTTTACCAAAATGGCCCCAGTCGTCTTTTTTGTGCCATTTTAGCATTCCTTGTCCTTTCTTGTTCCTTCTCCTGACTTCCGGGGCAGGAAATTCCTTTGTGCGATTTTTATCTCTGGCATGAATCCTGTGGATTCCCCGCCCCAGGCTCCAGAGTGAAGGCAGGAAGGGAGGGAGGAGTCCAGAACTCTGTAGCCCTTTGTCCTCAAGCTTGACTGCAAGAATCCAGTTCAAACTGGAAGGCTGGCTGTCCTGAAAGTCCCCCAAGTTGGAATGTTCCAAGGCTGTTTGATTGGCTGCGTTCCTGCATACAAGTTCGATCATGGAAGCTGTAGAGGCAGTCTACCAATGGAACCAAAACCAAAAAGGTAGATGACGAAACCGCAGCTGAGATGATTTCCAGCGACCAGCGAACCTGCTGTGTAACCAGAGCCTGCTGTAGCCCTTCCTTCCAATCGACCTGGGGACTCTGTAAACAACGGCCTTGACCCAGGGCCTGGTGAGACCCACTAGACTCAAGAAGACCTGCATTTCGAGCCACCGGACGTTGTGCTGTGACCTTGAGGGGCTGGCTGCAATACCCTGGGACCTCGAGCCATCTGGCGGTGCACGGTCTTCCGAATCTCGCTAAAACTTCGTGGGCCTCCTGCTGGATCTCCAGAGGCACAATTCCAGTCCAAAAAGTCACCTCGTCAAGAGTGATGGACCTTGCAAACGACGAGAATCCGACCGGTGATATGCTGTTTTCTTCTGTACTCCTGAAAAGGTGCAAAATCCACAGAGCAGCATGCAGCCACATGGAAACTCTCGCCTGGAGCCTTCTCCTATGATCCCTGCTGCAAAAGTCCTTCCAAAGTCCTGTCTTCCGTCTTCTTGACAAAGGAATCCATTGACCAGGTTTTTGGCTGAATATCTTGAAGTTTTCCTGCTGTAACTCTTCTTCTGTGCTGTGTTGAATGGTTTTACTAAGCCCTTAGTTGGACTTCAGAAAAACTGTCCGAGCAGGCGCTCCCCGCAATTCGAGTCCCCGACATCACTGCCGGCTCCTGGCAGCACATGAAGTAAAGAAAGGTCTGCCCCTGCCAGGCATCCCATGAAGACTCCCCGAGGTCCTCCTGGCAGATGCAGCCTGGGTTGAGTGGACATTTTGAGCATCAACTTTTGCAATCAATGCCGGGCTGCACCTGGGGGGGGGGGGGGGGGGTCGGGGCTGTGTGTGTGTGTGTATATATATATTTTACACAGCCATGGCAGTTATGGTTACGTTGCTAATCCCATAGGAAGGGCACCTTTTAGGCGGCTTAGAACTTCGCTCCCCCTGGACGAATCCTTACCAAACTTTGCAAAAAAAAGTATATGGCCCACTCTGAATTTTTTTACAAAGTTTGGTGAGGTTTGGTCAAGGAGGGGGGGGGCAAAGTTATACGGGGGTCCCAAAATTTCTTTTTTTCCCCATAGACATAATGGGAAAAAAACTTTGCTCACGCCTACAGCCCAAACCGCTGTACGGATTTTCACCAAATTTGTGGCAAAAGCGGCGGCTTGGTCCCGAAGGCGTGCTTTTGTTAATTTGGTGTAAATCTGTCCAGTAGTTCTTTTTAAAACGACAAAAATGTAAGTAAAAAAATGAGTGATATCTATGTCCACCCCGCAGACTCACTTCCCTGTTCGGTCTGCGGACTGGCCTCTGATTGGCTGTGCTGTCTGCGGACTGGCCTCTGACTTTTGCGTGGTCCGCGGACATCGGGACGCGGACGCTGATTGGCTGGTGGGAAAACGTGAAATGCGTCGGTTTTCCTGAAACGGCCTCCATCTTGGATTTGCAGACTTTTTGGGGGTCCGCGGACAGAACTAAAAACTTTTTTTTAAAAAGGCAACATTTCACTCGTCAAACTCAACAAACAATCTCTGGGGAGGTGGAAGGGGAGAGGATGGGATATGGCCATAAGAAGCCAGAAAACAGGTTGTTTCACCCCCAGAATGTCCGCAAACACTCCAGATGTCCTGGGGCATTCCTGTGGTGTTCGCGGACACTTCAGATGTCCTAGGACATCTGTACCTATTTCTACATTACAGGGTTGGGGAAAAGCAGTTTTTGGATGGCTTACAACTTTTGCGCCACTCAGTGAAACTGCATGTAATTTTGCAATTTTATTCTAGGACTAATCCTGAATGATTTTGCAAAGTTGTGTGGGATTCTGTCAAGAGGGGGCAAAATTAGAGGGGGGTCCCAAAATATTGCAAAGGCATATTCATGTGGTGTCATTTGACGAATCTGCACAACATTTGGCAAAACGATTTGGTGGGATTTTCTCAAGAGGGGGCGAAATTAGAAGGGGGGGTCGCAACATTTTTAGATGGCTTATAACTTTGTTGCTATTTGACGAATGTGGACAAAGGTTTTGAGAAAGATTATAGACCCAACCTTCAATGTTTGTGTAAAGACTGAACGGATTTTGTCAAGTGGGGGCTAAGTTATATGACTATTGTATGTACATATATTTCGACACTTTTTAAAAAGTAAAACATGGGCGGGTTTCGAGCAAACTCGTGAGGAGCATTGGCAAGGACATTAAAGCAAGGTTTTGCAAATGTGCCTGTGTTTTATTTTTTGACAAGTATAATAATGTAGGTACAAAAAGTAGTCATATACCTTTAGTGACTGAGGTATAGCCTGTGGCCGTGGGCAGTTGCCAGATTGTCTGGGTCATGGCATAAGGTCATGACGCGGACAATCTGGCTACTGGCCATGACCGCTAGGGACGAAAATATGTGTTAAAGTGGCTATGTCTACTTGGGACCAGCTATGTGGTAAAGTTATTTGAAGGTAGGATATGTTTGAAAGGAAAAAAAAGGGCTTGTGGTAACAAGTTCATAGGGTTTTGCAGGCTGCCATGGCAAGGGAAGAGGGGCTGTGTAGGGAGCCCCGCCTTCTCTTTCCATGTTGGTTGTCTTGGAAAAGGCTATTCCTTCCTACAGCGGGACGCCGGAGGCGTCCCGCTATAGGAAGAAAAATCTATGTTTTAGCACCCTTGGTTCCCGCTTTGGGAACCAGGGGTGCTAATGGCCTTTATCCCCCATTTTAGGGGCTGCAATGGACGATAATCGTCTGTAGCCATCCTTATTTATTTATTCATAACTCACCAATGTCCGCAGACATCAAGCTGTGTGGTTACAGTATTTGTTAAAGAAGATGAGGTGGAGGAAGACAGCTTACTACTTGCTAAGAAAGGAACAACCTTTCTGAGAGCATTGCGGTCATTGGATTTGGTGTAGAGGCGCATGGAGGTGGTCCTGTGGGAGTACTGTCCAGGTAGTCTGTGACTCAGTGCATTTCACTTTGGTAGCTTTAGCCTTTGGTACACTCCCAACAGTAGCAAAGAACTGGCAAACCCATGATTCAATTTTTGGTGCTAGAAGTAGGCACTTCCTCTACCTCATCTTCTTTGTCCTCTTCATTGTCTTTTTTTGTAGTGAAGGTCCTCCAGCTGGAAGTGGTGGTGGTGGCTCTTGGGGAGGAGGGATGGCAATAACTGATGCAATTTTTAAGATAAATAGCAGTTTTGATAAAATTCTTCCAAGTATGTACTGTGTACTAGATTGGTAAAGGATAATGAGTACGAAAAGGTGTAGGGGGTGTGCAAGGGAAATTTTGAAGTTGAAAGTTCCTAGATCAGTTGAAAATGCAGTTCTGAACTGTCCGCGAACGACGGATCTTATTGTGAAGTGCGGACGGGTTCTTGGACACGTCATCATGCTGCGCGCTAGCGTATGACCATGTGGCACTGTCCGGAAGGTCCGCAATGAAGTCTAATGTTCGTAGACATCTACGGATGCAAAACTAGTTGAAATAGTTGCAGAAAGTGTATAGAAGTGTTAAAAATGATTCTAGAAGGTGGGAAATGGCAGAGTTTTAAGGTGACACTTTGTAAATTGGACACAAATATTGTTATATTTGGTAAGTATGATTTAGAAGGTTTAGGAAAATAGCATGCACTGGTAAAAATCCATGAAATTCACTGAAAAAACATTGTTAAGGGACGTTATGATTAAGTTGCACTATTAAAAACCTATGAAATTCAGTTAAAAAATGTTGTTAAAAGGACGTTATGGTTACAAGTAAAAATCGAAAAACCCCTGAAATTCACCATTTATGGTAAGCTAAGTAGCCATAACTCGAGCCACCACCGTGCACTGCTAAGACTAACACCACGGACAAAGATGACATCACAAATATCATTGATGACATCACATGTCTAGCCCCTTCTTTTTTTTTCACTGCCATATCTAGGGCAGGTGGTTTTATTTACTGACAGTCAGAAACTTAAATTTCAAAAGGTATTACATTTATAGATATTGCTATTCTCACATGTTCTTACACTACTTTCCTTAGAATTTAATTGCATCTTATGATGTACATATATAGGGGGAGAAGCAGGCCTGAAACACAGCAATCATTTTTGTGCGTGAATACAAACATGTAGATTATACACAGTTGCTAATGATACTGCCTCTTGTTTGCTTACTTTACTCTCCATATATAAGCCCCATATGTGTATGCATTGTAGTCTATTTATGTTTTGTGTGTATTAGTAGAAATATGTAGTAAGTGATGCATTATCAGCTACTTAGTACATGTTTCACAGTACGGAAAAGTCTGATACAGAAGCATTCACTGTTTTTTTTTTATATAACTTTGGAAAATTAAAAATATAGCAAAAATGTATGCTGCAGCCAATACCTACATTTCTGTAGGAGTAGGTTCCTGTACTAGAAAGAACACTGCAATGGAATGTTCTTTAGAACGCTACATTGCGTGATGAAGTATGTAATTTATTACACATCTCCCGATAATCCCTGATACTTTTTTGCCAACATTACATTCACAACCCCTTGTATGAAAGGTAAATGCACATGTGATGTCATCAGTGATGTTATCAATGATATTTGTGATGTCATCTTTGATGTCCTGGGTGTTAGTCTTAGCAGTGCACGGTGGTGGCGCGAGTTATGGGTGCTTCGCTTACCCTAAATGGCGAATTTCAGGGGTTTTTCGATTTTACTTGTAACCATAACGTCCTTTTAACAAAAAATGTTTACGGAATTTCATAGGTTTTTATTAGTGCAACTTAACCATAACGTCCATTTAACAAAGTTTTTTCAGTGAATATATATATATATACACATATATGTATATATATATCTCAAAACAAAGGGGGAAAAAACACACTCTCCGCAGGCCAAATAACATCTACATACAAAAAGTTAATGAGCAAAAACACTCACATCCAGAATAGATACGAGTAAAAATAATTGATTAAATTACAGAACCACGGCTGGAATAGCAACAAGACAAAACAGAGGCAGGACGCCGTAGGGCATGGCCTGCGACAACGCGTTTCACGCTCAACTGAGCGCTTGATCACATAAAGAGATTATATAGATATATATATATATCTATATATAGATATATATATATATATATATATATACAGCCCGGCAAGAATACTTTAAGGGAATCCTCCACATTGTTGCTGGCGATTGCTGGGCTGTATCGGACATATACACAGCACAGCAAAAAAGGATTTTGGGCCTACCAACACACGCTGCTGCTGCCCGTCTGCGTAAGGAACACCCTGCCAGCTGAAGACAACAGAAAGCAGAGAGAAAAGAAAGAACTGCAGCACCAAGGACCTTGTGCCACCACTGGTTAGGCGGTCTCTGGAGTAAGGCTTTTTATAAATAGTTGCAGTGCACTGTACACAGACATTTTAGTAAATATTTTTTAAGTTTTGTTTTTAAAGAATGTTTTAATATTTATTTTTAAAGGACTTTTTAATATTTTGGATCTTTCATTTTTCTTAGTTACGCAAATGCTTAGATAGGTTTATAGTGTAAATAATGGCTTGCTTTTCCCCCTTTTATATAAAACCTCTAAAAAAAACATGCTGATGTACTGGAAGAATGGTATAACTGATCAAAAGAATATCTAAGAGAGACCGTACACCAGCATTTTATTTGCTTTTCCTTTTGTGTGCCAATAGCTATTATAAACCAGCGTGTCCTTCCCTAGGGTTTTGGGGAATTCTGTCCCAACTTAACTTTTCGTCCCACATCAACTTCCGAGAGAGGTCCGCCAAGGAGATCTTGAGCCGAGGTAAGCGGGGGTTGGAGGCAGGTAGGCGGCAGGTTAAGTGGTAAAGTAAAGCATCATAAAAAGTATTTTGTACCCATCTACAGCGGTCTCCCAATAAGTGTGTGGTACTATCTGCCCACTAGACACTCCTATATGAAATCCTTCCTTGCAGCCCGCATGACAAGGAGATTAGCATTAGAGAGCCCAGAATTAGTGAAGGAGGTGGAATATTCCCAGCGAGAGCTGGAGGAGGGAAGAAAATCCAATCTGTGGAGGCCACTAAGGCGCCGCCAGTAAGGAGCCACCAAGATTAGGCTACAACTATGAGCCTCCATGAAGGTAGACAGAGTCCGGCCAATTAGAAGAAATAGAGGAAATGCATAAAGAACCCCCCCCCCTCCCCCTGGCCAATCCAGGCTGAAGACATCTCCTTGGGAGTGGAGGCCCAACCCCGGAAGATAGGTGTCCATCGGAAACAGGTCCACTGAAGGATGTCTCAATTTCCCAAAAAAAATAGAATGATGGCACTCTTGCTCAACACTCATTCACGAGTAGCATAGAACAGTCTGCTCAACAAGTCCACTTTCACATTCTTCTCCTCCTGTAGACAGGATGAAACAGGATTAATGGGGTTCAGAAGGGCCACTACCAACGCTCACAGGCTAAGTGGCACAAAGAGGGAGAGTTTGTTCAGATAGAATATTGCCATTGTGTGGTCTGTGAATACCTGAAACACTTGCACCTAGACCAGACAGAGAAAAGACTTAAGGCTCTGAAAAAAGCCCCTCAATTACAAGTTGTTTAGAACACTGCTGTGGTGTTCTCCATGAATACCTGAACCACATTCGCGTGGATCAGAGGGAAGAAATATTTAAAACACAAAAATAACTCTCAATTACAAGTAGTTTGTGTGAAGAAACCGTTCCTGAACACTCAGCAAACCACGAGTTAGGCGGATGTGACAGTGGCCTCCTCACACCGAGAGGCAAGAGTCTGTTGTCACAGGGCTTTGAGAAGGAGTGGCAAAAGTGGAACCCCAAGGGAGGTTCTCTTGCAAAGACTGCCACTTGAGAGAACTCAATTTTCTTCATGATAAAAATGTTCATGGACTCATGGGTTGGCAAGCGAGTTGAGCAGTCTGCAGGAGGTGAAGCTTTTGTCCTCCATATTCCTTGCTCGACCGCTTTTGGCTGCCTTCAATCCGCTGTGCTGAACTCTATTATCTGGACGTACCTGCTGTGTCTTCAAAAACTGGAGCCAGCACGTTGGTGCACATGTTGGCAAGTGAGTTACGAGCAGGCCCTGGGGGCGGAGCCCCACCAACAATGACACTCCCCACCATGTCCGCAAGTAACAGGAAAATCCTGTCACTCATGGGCACAGTGGGGCTGCACTGAATGTGCAGCAGGGAATGCTTCAAGGAGCAATCCCTGTTGCACATGCGCAGTGCAGGCCATCCCGGTCCGGCATTTAAAAGCCGACAAACCGGGCTGAAAAGATTGCCTGTGGGTGTTAAGAAAGAAACAGCCTCAGGCATCCTTTTCTTAACACCCAGCCCTCTGTCCTGCCCCTCAAACAGACTGTGGTGAGGTCAGAGTTTGTAGACCCCACCCCAGTCTGTGCAAGAGATAGGACAGGGGGCATGGAGCTGAGGGAGGGCCAGGTGTCAGTTCCTCCCAGCCTCTGAGCATTGGCCCTCCTCC
Source organism: Ambystoma mexicanum (assembly GCF_040938575.1). Classification (NCBI taxonomy): domain Eukaryota; kingdom Metazoa; phylum Chordata; class Amphibia; order Caudata; family Ambystomatidae; genus Ambystoma; species Ambystoma mexicanum. The sequence goes on along the minus strand of NC_090932.1, from coordinate 1,010,351,804 downwards.
AAGGAGGAGCATCAAATGCTCAGAGGCTGGGACTGGGAGGACGACGACACAGTGTTACCACTGTCCCACCCACATGCAGGAACTTGGGAAAGAGAAACAAAACCGTTGGTTTTGTTTCTTTCCCCACCCCCCAAGTTCCTGGACATGCATGGGGCTCCAGTAACATCACTGTGTGTTGTAAACAACACTACTACCAGACGGACAAGGAGACATGAGGAGCACCTGCAGGCTGAACCAGAAGGAAGGAGCAGCCACTGCTGCAACGGGACATGTTAAGATAGATTATATTATATATAGTTGATTAGCCAAATAGCGCTCTGCCTAGTACTAGCAGCTGGTGCTTCAGGGTATGAGTTGGCTTAACTCCACAATATGAAAAAACACATGTGGTCCTGGGGTTGTAGATGTTCCAAAAGGCCCCACAGGGAAACATGTTTAGTAACCCAAGCACTCAAGACCTTGCTGTATTTGTTATAAAAATGTTTTCTTAATTTAAACAATAGGTGCATCACATATAAAAAGGTGAACACAGAATAAACATTCACCAAAATGGCAGACCAGGTCATTAAAAACACTCATGCATCCGGGTGGAAAACGCCACGCCTTCGGCTCGCTATCACGAGCTTCCTCACGCTGATACAGTCCATGTGTATCGGCTCCTCCGTGAAGTTAAAAAGCACTAACCAGAGCGGCGGTCTCCTCCCCCTTCATCCTGTGTTCTAGAAGGATCTCTAATACTGGCAGTACATTAGAAACGTACTGCCATCTTGGAACTGCCAAGTTATAGCAGTGATGAGCGTAAAATGCCCAAAATACACTAAGTAGTGTGTATAATCTAAATCCACTGGATAATCGTGGTTAGATATGCCAGTCCCCTTAGTGCTACTCATATTTTCTCTGTTGGCGCTGTATAAGAATAATGTCTATACATCGCCAGGTCACCCTGGATGGTTTTGTTTTAGTACAAAGAGTTTAAGAAATTCTTTCTCTTAACTTTTCATCCCACATCACCTTTGTTCTTATATCCAGTCATGGGGTAGCGTCCCCAAAATTCTAAAAGTACTTCACAATGCTGTGGGTTTATGTGAATCATCGTACTACTGAATAGGGGGAGACCAACTGGGTTCACATCAGCCACGTGTTGTGCAGTGAGAGTATTATACAAGAGAGATTGAATGGCTGGATAGTTGCACTCTTGCCCAGTATTGCTGTATTTTGAGTGCATCTCATAGGTCCTATTTCTTAAGGCCAGTTACGTTTATCTGGCGGAGATAATGGCAGATCGGGTTAAAGCAAAGACGAGCAGCAGCTACCATTCTTTTTAATCAAGACAATGCAACAGCAGTGGACAGCAGCTGATCAGCTAGCCTCACTGTGCAACAAAAACTGGACAAGCTGGAGAGAACTAAGAAAAGGGAAATCTCAAAATGGTGGGAAGCAATGATTCTCCAAACATATTTGGAAGTCCAGCAAATTTCGAGGGGACTCAGGATCTTGACCATCCCTACATTTGAAGACATAGATACTAGACTTATAGATGAATGGACTGACCATACCAACACTTGTTCCTTTAAAATGATTGAAAGCCATGGAGGAACAACTATTCACCTCAGAAGATGAGTGTAAAAAGAGAATGTGCCGGTTGGAAGAAAATTTGGAATGACATGAGAGAGAAATCAGAAGAAAACAGAAGTTCAAAAGAGATCGATTAGACTATGAGCAAGGCAGGATCTACACCTTCGCAAAGCGATTTGATGGTCCAATCAAAGCCAGAATGGAACAAATGACAACCAAAAATCGACAACCTATAATAACCACGGAAGATCGCAGTAGTTCTGAAGTAGAGACATCGGAAACAGAAACCCCAACTTCAAAAAAAGGAATTCAAGCTGCTCCACCTGGACAGCAGAATGGGCAAGAAAGGATGAGGCTGGTCAAATATAACAACTCGGTTTGGCAGCTACAAGAGGGGGAGACCGAGAGGAAGGAAGACCTTCAGCTAAAAATGAACTACAACTCTAGAAGAGCAGTGACCAAAACAGAAACGTCAGTGCTCTCATTGGGCTTGTCCTGTAGCCCTACTTACACCTATGACTTTTCATCCACCAGAGTAGATTTATTCAAATTTACTAGAAAACTTAAGTTGACTAAATATTATGCTACCAAAGTCAACGAGGAGACTACCAACAAGGGTGTTACCACCAGTAATATATCTCCCCTCACAGAGAATGATCTGACTACTTTGACTTGTCTGACACTCTTGGAAGAAGAGGATGAGTCGGATAAAAATGTGAGACGAAGTTGGATAATACTACATTAAAAGAATGTTATGGAATTTACAAAGATATTAACCGTCTGAGCCACTTCAAACCCACATTTATTTTTTGCCCGAACATCTGCGGACCAATTGATCCATTTGAAGATCTGGTCATAAAAGATCTAAAGTTAGCGACAGCCATACATCCAACACAAAGAAATTTGAGTTTCTTACAATCAAAAAGACACTTGAAGAACTTAAATCAGATCATTCTATAGTTATCTGTCCATCGGATAAAAGGTGGAAGTATAGTAGTTATGGACAGTGAGAAATATAAAATAGGAGGCAGATAGACAGCTGAATGATGTTGAGCGTTATGAAAAAGTTGAGAAATCAGTTTTGAATTAAACACATTTTGCGTACTCCACGATGCTCAGTCACTGGTATGACTTAGAAGTAATAGATGAAGATGAATATTTTGTCCTAAAGATAAGCCAGCGAGTCACAAACCCTTATGTATTTCAATCCAAAGATACACAAAAGTCTGATAGATCCCCTGGCCGTCCCATCGTATCTTCCATCGGTAGCCTATTAGAGAATACATCTACATTTCTGGACCACTTTTTTCAACCCTTTGTGCTGAGCCTCAGCTCATACATCTACTTATCAAATTGAATGAGGTCAACTGGGAATCGCATTACTTTCTGGTTTCTCTAGATGTGGTTTCTTTGTTTAACTCGATTAAGCACCATTATGGACTCAATGCTTGTCCATTTTATTTAGACAGTAGATCTATTAGCTATCAACAGCATAATGGCATGCTCCTCGAGATGTTACAGTTTTGTCTTGAACACAATTATTTTCTTATGAAGAACACATTTATAGGCAAACCCAAGGGACGGCCATGGGGTCTTGTATGGCACCCACTTACGCCAATCTTTATATGGGCTGGTGGGAAACCCAAATAGCTTGGAGAGAGGAATTAGAACACCTCACCCAACGGATAGTCTTGTGGCACTGATTTATAGACTACTTTTTTATAATTTGGGAAGGAACTGAAGTAGAGTTGCAGGAGTACATTAGTATTTTGAATAAGAATCAGCTGAACTTAAAACTCACTACTACATTTAGTAAAAGTGAACTAGTTTTCTTGGATGTCAAATTCCAAGTTACAGACAATACACCTGCATCTAGTCTGTATAGAAAAAAAATACTAGTTCTAACTCTACTATCCAATGCGAAGTCATCACCCTCAAGCCCTTAAGAAATTCATACCTTATGGTACATTTCTGAGAGCCAAAACGGGTATGTAGTAGAGATGCGGATTACCAAAAAGAAGCCAAAAACATTGGTCAAAGGTTCATTAATGCAGGCTATGCCAAATGCACAGTGGCAGAGTGCTTTGGGAAAGCTGAACAACAAACTAGAACAGAGCTGTTTAAACAAAAGACCAAAAACATGAAAGACAAAACCAGATGTATTAGAGGCTTCAACCATCGAGCAAGAGAAATAAAATCAATCATGCAAAAACATTGGAAAGTACTCTCGACAGACTCAGACCTTAGTAAAGTACTAGGCTCTACAACCAGAGTCACCTATCGAAAAGCACCAACCTTAAAAAACATCTTGTCACATAGTATGGTAGTAACTAACAATTAAACACCATGTAGATTTATGGCTGAAAATCAGAATGTTGGTTTAAAAAAAATGCATGAATTGCAAAATGTGCGATTTTGTCTCCAAGAAACCATTTGTCAGTTCAAAAGGACAGAAATGGACTTGCAAACACAGAATCACATACCTTACTAAATATGTAGTATACATCACCTGCAGTTGCGGTCTACCCTACATTAGTTCCACTATAGGGCTATTTAAACTTTGCATATTGCAACACTATAGAGCCATAAATAATGGAGATGTAACATACCCTCTAATGGCTCACTTTCTGAAGAAACTCAAAGGTGACATTAAAGAAATGTCGTTTTTGGGTCTAACTCATATACAGCGACATAAGAGGTTGGGAAATAGAGAGCTTAAATTGCGTCAGTTGGAAGTTACCTTAAAATGCAAATTTGACACCTTAAGACCTCAAGGCCTGAATATAGATTTGTAAATGCATGTATTCTTAAACTAGTAGTATTGCAGTCTCCTAATTTAGAATTCCCTCTAGAATATTACATAGAATCTATATTATGCATGGTGCGTTACCTTGCACCATAGCACAGTCTTCTCTCGTGAACCACAAAATACTGCTGCTTTCCTTTTTCTCCTTTTCTTCTCATTTCTCTTCTCCCTTCTCCTAATGTCTTTTGCCACAATACCTTGTCTGTGTAGGTCAGTAGAAGAGGACCTATATGGAATATCTGGCAATAAACCTCCACAGCACTGATTTGCATTACAAGAATTAACTTGTCCTTTAAGACATACATTTACACTAATTTGTATTTGCAAGTTATGACAGCCCGTTATGGTAGCAGAACATTATCCATGTATGGACCATTGAAATGCACTTAAGTGGACCAAAATTAGCTTTGGTATCTACATGTTCATCCCATCTGGACTAGAATTTTCATTTGCATTTTCCACTAATTCCATCATTGATAGCCACTTCATGGCATAGCAATAATTTGCATTATGGTAATTGATTTATCATTCAGGACATATGTTTGTACCAATTTGCACTTGCACTTTATCAATGTTTACATGTTAACCATTCTAGATAACATTTGGTAACAGAATGGATAAATACCTACTCGTAGTCCGTTATGGCAGTGGATCATCAGCCATATACGGACATTCAAATTATATTTGAGTGGATTATATTCCGTTTTAGCATTTGCATTTTTAAGCCATTTGGTATAGAATTTGCATTAGCACTTTCTGGAAATCTCATAATTGAAAGCTCTTTTTGACAAAGCGATCTGGCAATATTGTATCACACTTATTGGATCTATTAGATGTTGCATGGGCACTCGTTGTTATATATAGCAATGTCATCCGTATGGGTTGAAATATTACCAGCCTACACGGCTCATTTAGATTGCCATGTATACAACTTGCCAAAACTATTTGCGTTTACATTTTATGCAGTTAATTTTAGGTGTGTGATTACATATGATAGACATTACCATGTTGCTCGGTTACTAGACGAATCCATGTCATATTGAGAGGCCCTCTAGTGGCATACATTATTATCACACAGACACGTACATTGCATCAAGTCTACGCACAGCTGGACATGAATGGAAGCAGTTTTTAACTGTCTCTTTGCACTAAAACAAACCATCTGGGATGACCTGGTGATGTACAAACATGTACAGTGTCAACACTACAATATGAGCGCATTAGCGCTTCTTATCCTCGACATTCAGAAAATATGAGTAGCACTAAGGGGACTGGCATATCTAACCGATATTATCCTGTGTATTTAGATTACACATACTGCTTAGTGTATTTTGGGCATTTTACGCCCATTACTGCTATAACTTGGTAGTTCTAAGATGGCGGTACGCTTCTAATGTACTGCCAGTATTATTTTGAGATCATGTGATCACGGGATGCAGGGGGAGGAGACAGCCGCTCTGGTTAATGCTTTTTAACTTCACGTAGGAGCCGACATACATGGATTGTATCAGCCTGAGGAAGCACGTGATAGCTACATTTTGGGGGATGAAATACCCTTCAAATGTTGGGAGAAGTGCTAACTTCAGAGGCAGTGGGTGAGGGGCAAACCTATTTGTGTGGGGGGCATCAAACTTCTTTACGCCTTCTAATGGGACTATTCTAGTGCAGCTTCAATGTTACAATCACTTAACTTTCTTCTTTAGGTCTGAAAGCACTGTGAGAAACCTGAAGGTGACTCATCCGCTAGTCCCCGGGGATCTGTCATCCAGGTGGCCAGGACACGCCCATCTCTTTTGGATCCATTTCCTGGAGGTGGACCAGTGCAGGAGGATCACCTGGATGAGGGGTCTTCGAGGAGTTGAAGTGAGACACCGGATGGCAAGACGCAGTATCCCCTTCCCTGTAACACTTTACCCCATCCTACCAGGTAGGATACCTAGGGACTCAACCCCCCTTCCCTTTTCCACCACAAACACTTTCCCACGGACAACTCACTGTGAGCGAAAATGGACTAACACCTGAGCCGTATACCTGACATGTGCCAATACAATGGTCAGGCAGTGTCAGGCAATTACTGATAATTACACACACCTGACTACCATCACACTTCCCCACACGGATAAAAGGTGGAGCACGAAAGCACACTCTGAGCGAGGCAAAGCACACGAGGAAGCAGCAGTTCCAATATGGTGGTTTACTATGAGGCGGAAGACGGCAAGACTGAAGAGGATTGCAAGGAGGGAAGTACCCTTGACCTTTTTACCGAAAGACTGCATCTTTCATGAGCTTTCGAGAATAAGAAACGCAAGACGTGGAATTACAGCTTAACAATCCTGCATTGTGTGTCTGAGGTATCCGGGGCTGTCCCATATCGATATTCAAGGCGGGAGAGGCGTTTTCCGCTGTGGTACTCTCTTTCGCTCCTACAACAAAGCAGCACCAGTGAAGTCAGCACAGCTGGTGCGTTGGGGAGACTGATATCAGACCGGTCTGTGTGGAAACCTGCTTGCAAGCAGCAACGTTGTATAAAGAAGATTTTTTTTATTTCATTTAGTTTATTACAAACTTAATAAAAATAGAAACAATACATTTCCCCTTTACCTTTGATTTTCCCACATAAAATTACTCCTTCGATATGGATTGTCATGCATTTCACAAAGCAAATCTATCTTTAGATTATTTCATTTAAATCCTTGTCAATTTGTTTATGTAGACCATACTCGAACAGGTGACATTCTTTTTCACATTTAAATCAATTAACAGGGAGTCCATTTTACACAGGAAATGAGTCAAAGCATCTAATACTTTACCTTTTGCATTGGCAAACATAACCCAACAATCTTCTCCACTTAGAGAAGCGTTTTGCATTGTCAACTGCCCTAGATGCTTGGATCTCAGCGCTCTCAGACCAGGGCAATACAGGGTGAAGTGCTTTAAGGTCTCAAGATATGCTTTACAACAGCGACATGTCAAATTTCCATCATATTTCCTAAATCTAAGATTCAGGCTTACTTTAGTATCAAATAGGTTCAAACGAAACTTCATAAAGGTTTTTTGATAACTTGTATTTGGAGATTTCACCATGTACTCAGGTACATTTTCCGTTCTTTTCCCTCGTTAGCCGCATCTTCCATCAGTTTGTAACGGTTCCTTTCGTCTACCGTTGTACACCAATCCAGATCCCATGATTTTTTTTTTTCACCTGATCAGGGTATCGCAATCAGTATGCAACTCTTTTAAGTCATTTTCACACGCAAGAGCCCATTTGGCAGGAACTGATGCAGAGCACCCATTTTTTAAGTCAGCTAGAATATCAAACTGGGGTGCACGTTTATCAAGGATGGTCTTTCTATGTATAGACAGAATATTCCAAAGAACTCTCGCATTGATAGACGCCAAGCGTAGCTCATATCCTAGGCATGTGCAAGTTCAGGACACGCCTCCAATAAAGATTTTGAAGTTGTGGCCACAACACTGCAGGGGCTCCTAGTGCACATTCGGCTCCATAGATTAGTGTGGGTACTGTTTTCTGATTATAGTGCGCAATCACCGGTTTCAGGGAAAATATTTCCGGTTTATGATTGCACCTTGACATGCCAATTGTTTACACTTTAACTTTACATTTTCAACCCATGGTTGGTCGTTTACGTTGCTGTTTAACCACATACCAAGATACTTTACTTTTTTTAGTGGTTCATTATTCAACCACCTTGATGGAATTGATGGTTTTGTTCCATCTTTTAGCTCTTGTAAGATCTTGCAAGATCATAGCTTCGGACTTAGCCGGGTTTATTTTTAAGTTGTTTTCATTCACTTATCTTTCTAGCGCAGCTAATTTACGATTTAATCCGATGGGGGTTAAGTCTAACAAAACAATGTCATCCGCGTCAAGTAACCAGTTTATTTCAGTACCATTCATTTTTGGGGGTGGGGGGGAATGAACTGACAAGTCCCAAGGTTTCTCCAATATCTGATAAAAATAAGCAAAACAAAATAGCGGCTAGAGGACATCCCTGCTTCACGCCAAGAATAGACATGATTGGAACACTTAAAGATCCAGCGTTGTCCAGTCAAATTTTTATTTCTGTCTCTGAATGCAGTGCCTTAATAGGTCCTAAGAGCTTTTCCGGGTAATTCCATTTCTTCAGCTTCCACATAACAATTCTCGGTTGACCGTATCAAATGCATTTGACAGCCCAACAAAGGCGATGAAGATTATGAGTGAATGAACTTTAAAGCTAAGATACAATACCATAGACAGAGTGCTCCGGCATCACGTGGGTGATCATTGAAAAGTCTGTAAGGTATCCAACCAAAAGGGTGAGAACGTTGAAATAAAGAGAATTGTGGAATCAAAATGGTCCTGCAAAGGGTCCAGCCAAACCCTGTACACATTCGAAGGTCTTTGATACTTGATGTAAAATTGACATTGGTCCGAGACTAATTAGGCTCAGGGAGACCAATTGTGTTGGAGGGGTCTGAGCCTGGCTGAGGGGGATCCAGGGTGAGCAGTGAGTCACCCGGAAAAGAATAACCTACGAACATTGTGTGATAAAGTGAAAGGTGAAAGACAGGCTCCAGCCCGGCAGAGGCAAGGCCATGCATAACTTTATGCTAAAAGAATCTGAGCCCGGCTGAGGGAGATCTGGGGTGAATACTTGTGAAAATCTGAAGAGGAAAATAACTAGTTGCTTATTTGGTTGCATCAGGCCCTTTGAGCGAAAAGATTTTGAGAAGCAAGGAGACTTACGCTCTGAAGGCCCCAATACTGATGTTTGAACTGTTACCTTGTGCTAAAGAAGTCAGAGACTGTGCTACGCTCGAGTGAACTGCCGTATCCAGTGCTGAAAATGTGGGGAATGGAGGCCAATGGCCTGAAAACATGATATATCATTTTGAACATTTCTTTCTTTTCTTCATAACATTATTCCCCACACCATTTCTATTTAGAGGTAAGGATTGGCAATAGGTTTTTTAGTATAGGCCCTTTTATTTTGACAAGACACCACTAGGACTGTGTTATTATTATTTGATGGTCGTCGCTTGCTCCCATCTGTAGATTTAGGTTTAGATAGGCATTTATCATACCCTTTTTGAAGTTCAGTAAACACCCTTGAACTGTGGTCACTTGTGTCTGTCTTACTGTTGATGCCATGCCTTCCTTACAGCACCCACGTAAAGACTGCTGTGAGAAGGATCGGGCTCCTGTCCCCTCTCTACCCTTCCACTCCCCTGACATGCAAGTACTACCCTACATCACAATTTCAATTGCCTAAAAATGTATGCATATGAATGTAGGTGCCATCAATGAAAGGCTTTATTGTCTGGACCGTTTATCGTCTGTGTTCTGTTCTGTGCAGCTCTGCATGTTAGCCAGGTCAAGTCAACATAGCCTAAAATGTAAGGTGGGTAGGGTTCTCTGAAGCGGAGTCCATTCAATTGGGTTGCGCTATTGCTGGAAAGAGCATTACAGCAGCCTATGAGTGACACATAGCTCCCGTTGTAATGCAGGAGCTGTGTCACACATAGGCTGGGGCTACTCTAACTAAATGACATTTTAGAAGCAGTATAAATCAGAGCGTTTAAGGCACAGCGATGAATATTTTAATTGCATTAGGAAAATATTCCCTTGTTTGGAAACAAATGAGGCATTGCTTTCTAATTACAATTTAAATAATGTGCTTGCGGTGTGCAAGAATTTGAGGCCATTTGGGACTGGGAAATCTCTCCACAGAAGGAAAAGGAGTCAATTGAAATAAAGTAACATGCTATAATTAGTGTTTAAATAAATACACGGTAGAGGCATATAGACAACATGAGACAATGGAAGCCCCATCATGAAGCACTGCATGACCTAGGAAAGAACTCATAGAAGTGTTATTACCTCGTGCCTTTTACCACTGGTTCCTGCACATCATCCACTTGCTGACAAAGAAGGATTTCTAGTTTTTAGAGGGCATTTCGTTTTTCAGCTCCCTGCTGGCTGGCTGTCTCCTGCTAATGAGCAGCTATTAACCCGTGGCTGTATTTGTTGGTCTCCATTATAATGGATGCACCCCATGGGTGCCTCAGACAGTCTCCCGCTCCAAGCAAGGGGTAGGGGGGCAAACCATCATGTTGAAATGGGCCCCAACACATCTTCAGACAGGCCTGAGCACTATGCAGACAGTGGCACTGGCATGCAGGTGGCCAGGCATTGCAGTAAATCTCGTTTCTTGCAGCAACTTGAAACTGCTTTCACAATTTCCCAAATACTCTGTCCCTTCTTTATCACACTGCGAGGTAAATCTTGTTACATTTTTGCAGCTGCAAAATGGTCCTGTATACTGTCGGTAACCTGGCATCTCTGGTAGTAGAATATTGTGTGGGTTCTCCCTTTAGAACTACTTGCATCCTAGGCCTTTTTCTACAGCTTTTCATGAGAATTGTGCTATAAAATGCAACATTTACAATCATCATTTCAAAAGAATTTCACTGGAGGAAGAACCCTCCGGGATCTTGTTTTTGGGAGTTGGACTCACTCGCACTTTGCTAAACATACATTTATGCCCCACCACTTTAAAAGTTCACCAGCCGCCACTGGTTACAAGTGAGCCGTTGGGGGTTTTGGGGGTTCTTAATCTATCTCTCGCTGCATGGGAGGCAGTAAGTGGGGTTAAATTGGGCTTAAATCACTGAAAACACTGCTGCTTCAAGAGCTACCTGCTACCAATTGTCCACTCCTTGCGGAGCTACTGGGACTACTGTAACACATTGTTGTGCTGTTTAACTGCTACTTCTTCTTAGCCTCAAAATACAACTGACCAATTAATCTGTATCGGAAGCACAAAGGGATGAGCTATTGCGGGAAAGCAGCATCTGGCTTGCTGCTTCTTCTGGTGCTCCCCCTTTGGTGCTTTTTTTTCTTTTGAACTTTGTTCTTTGCCCTCATAACTGCTGTGTTGTGTCTAAACTACAGAGTGGTCGGGCAATCGGGATTGAGATGGGAACTGAAGTCTAACAAGACCCAACTTAAACCCGACTTAAACTATGGGGCTGACGGGGATGGCAGTATGTGACAGCCAGGGGAGAACCCTGTTGGCTAGACGTATTACCACACGGACTTCGTCCCCACTGAGTAAAGTCCCTGATGCTAATGTCTTCTGGCCTAGGTCCATTTTAAAAATACTGAAACAAAGATTACTTCACTCTGCAGAATACGGCTTTGCAACATGACCCCACCATTTTGCGCAATGAGGATAAATTGGGCCCAGCCTCAGTCTCAGCTCTACACGTTGTTCTAGAAACCATACTGCATCTGTACGACAACATCAAAGACATCGCACAAGAAAACTCTTTGAAGATCAGTGATGTTGACCAGAATTTACGATATCGACTAGATGGTTCGACCAATGCTAACATCAATCTTAATTGCAATGCAGATAATATCAACACCGCCACCAACATCTGTGGACCTGCTCCAAATGGTCAGCAAGGTCTGCAATTAGATGGTGTGGCCTTATACATGCTTGCTTATCTATATACAACAGTCCCCTTCCCCAAGCAGACAGCCATTCAACAAGGATCTCTGGGTTCCTTTCCCCAAGAAGACTACAGTTTAAAAAGGGATCTCGGGTTTCCTTGCCCCAACAAGAAACCACAGTTCAAAATTGGCCTCAGGATTCCCTCTCCAAAACCCATAAGGTCTCAGGTGTTCCTTACCCAAGACATCAGCTTGCTCAGCTTGCCAACTTGCACTCAAGTTCAGTCTCTCAATATTCAAAACCAGTTACAGGTTAACTTTACCCTCATTCTAGTTCTTGACAGGTCATACAGATTGCTTTCTTCTGCTTCACTTCAGCAATCGCTTTCATGCACTTGTATTTGCTCTCTGTATATTTCTTTGGCTTTCACATATAGGGTATTTCCTGTCTAGGCGCAGTTGTCGGACTACACGGTCCACCCATTTCAGGTCACTCAACTGGTCACCCTAGGCATGCTTGCCCACACAGGTTCTTCTGTAACTGCATCTGTGTTCTGGTTCACACATACTTGGCTTTCACTTTGCAAGCCTGTTGGCTTTACCACAACATGTTTTCCACTTTGCAAGTCTTTGGACTTTGCCTCAATGAGTTCGGTCATACAGTTCACTTTGTGGTGCTCTTTTCCCTTCACCACATTGCTCTCACAATCCTCAGCAATTTTCCATGCTCGTTTTACATTGCATTTCATCCGATTCGCTCTTAGCCATCAATATATTGTATTCCTTCTTCACACCAACTTGTCATCTGTTCATTGGTTTATTGAAAGCTTTCATATGCTCGTCAAAAGCTTTCTTTTAGTTCGGTATTCAAATGTTCACAGATCTTATTCCTTTTCTCACACTTCATTTCATTTATTTGTAGTATTCGTTATATCCATTTACTTTGGTTCACCGTATCTTGCACATCATCTTTCGTTCATTCAGCATTCATCTTTGCCACGTAACAGCCCCAGGAGCGCCCCGGTTCGAGTGTTCCCTTTTTCCTCACTCACCGGTCCCTCGCATCTCCTTAGTGGCTGTCTTCTCTTGCTCTGCTCTGTATACACGTTCGCAATGAATGGCGAGCCCCACTTGCAGTTCGATCCTCACAGTTGCCAGCAATTGTGCTCATGTCCCGTTGACGCTACCAGTAGCTTACAGGTATCGGATTTCTTTCTCGGCCCGCAGCTCCTACTGCTGACACCGACCAGCGGGGCTACCATGGCAGTTGCCCTCGCACAGCCCCTGTGGGCCTAGGCGCCACAGTTCCCTTTTGCTTCTTGCTGGCATCCCGGTTTCTCCGGCAGGACCCTCCTCGGCCGCCTCGTATTGTACAGGATTTCTCCCTCTGCAGGCACGTAACAATCGCCCCAACTTCTGTCCTCACACCTTGTCGGCTCCACATTTCATACACCTGCAACTGTTTGACAGGTTGCAGGTGTGAGTCCTCCGGCCCAATTGCCTGACCATAATTAGTGAAATACTCTGGACATGCCTGACCCTTACAACAGTTTATAGGCCTCTTCCTCATCTCAGTAATAGAGTGGTGAAATTACATTTTAGTGTGCATTCCTTCTAGTCGCCTCTTCCTCGCCCCAGGACTATAATGGAATGAATGAAAGGAAATGAGGTGAAAGGATTGGCAACAGTCTATAAAGCCAGGGGGAAAGGGAGGCTGGTTCTCACTTGGAAAAGGGGCTACCATGTCTCACCTTTGGATATCTTCTCCCCAATCCCCAAGGACCCTCCCCACAGGTGATCCTCCCTCGCATCTCCACCCCCAGGGTTAGGATTCAAAAGCAATGGCCTTTCCCTGGCCACCTGAGAAGAGGGTCCAAGGGGAGTAGGTGCAAGGATACCCTCAGGTTTCTCACATACCTTTCCCCTATGCAGGATGGACCAGGCCGCTGCACATGGAAACGGAGAGAAAGTCCACGTTACCTGCTCTCTGCCCCTCTGGTGTTCCACTGTCAAGCAGTAGGGTTGAAGGTCCAAGAACCACTGCATAACCCTCGGATTGGACTCCTTCCTGACTAATCCACACCAAAGGGGAGTGATCCATCATCAGTCGAAACCTACTACCCAAGAGATAGGATTTAAGATATATTACTGCCCATTTCACTGCAAGTGCCTCCAACTCGATGACGGAGTAGTCTTTCTCTCGAGGGAACAACTTCCGACTAATGTATAATATTGGGTGTTCTAATCATTCATGGTTTTGAGATAAGACTGCTCCCAGTCCCATTAAGCAATCATCAGTCTGGAGGATAAACTCCTTAGTAAAGACTGCTACTTTCAAAATGCGGCTCTGGCACAGGATCTGTTTTAAGGTCGTATAACAGATTTCGTCTTCCTCCTCCCATCTGATCTTTCGGGGATCAGCATTTTTCAACTTGTCAGTTAATTGTAAGGCTTTACTGGAGAAGTTCTACTTTTCCACTCTGATACACTACTTTTTCTGTTCTATGTGTGGTAGTCTTGCATTGTTAAGACTCACAATTCTGTTCTATGTGAGGGAAGCATGATCTACCGAGGTCCATGGTATACCTTCCACATTGGGAGTGGATTGTGCACTACTGAAGGCTATGGTGCACCTGTTTTATGTGAGGGGGGCTTCTACTGCGGAGACACAATCCTAATATGCTCTTTGCATTGGAATGGTCTACCCTTGTTTTCTAATGTGCACAATCCCCTCCACCTGTTCTACATGATGAAAGCTTGTGTTGGGGTTCCAGGAGAGTGAGTGACTGACTGAGTGACTGAGTGACTGAGTGAGTCTGCTTAGCTCATACTCAAGCTGGCCTGTTCTGTGTGAGCAAAGAGGTGAAGCAAACAACCCTTTCTTTACATGCAATCAAAGCTCAGGATGTGCATGCTCATTTTTGTGAGACTGTCTGTGCAACCGCACCCTTTGCTTTATCTGTTAAGTGTGAGAGAAATCTGTTTTTGTCACGATGTAGCCTACTTATGTTTTTACTTTTCTGCAGACACCAGCTGGATGTCACATACTTCTTAGTCTTGCAAAGGAGAAAACTTTGTTTTGTTCTCTCTTGAATTCACATTTACCATACAAATTTGAAAATGGGGAGTAAACTACTCCCATCTAAAATTCTTATGTAGAGCGCTGCCTGCTAGCCAAAGAGAAAGCTCTCCTACCTTCTCCCTACCCTGCACTTCCTTCAGTGCTGTAAATAATTTTTTTTTCTTAATATTTGTACAGTGTACTAATGGTCAGAGGTCAACACCTTTTGAATTAGAACGTGGCACGAGAAAAGGTTGCCCATTGTCTCCCTTGTTATTCGTACTGAGTACTGAACCTTTGGCTATAGCATTGAGAAATGAGGTAGGTTTACAAGGCATAAGTTGTTTAGTTTTAGTTTAGTTTTATTATTTATATAGCGTGCCATACCCTGAGGCATCCGTGCGCAAACAGACAAGGATATGCTCAACTTAGTTACATGTACATGATAAGTAGGAAAAAAAAAATACAGACATCAACAGTATTACAATAGGCAGGTAAGTACAAGGAAATACAGACATCAACTATGTTACAGTAGGCAAGTAAGTACAAGGAGAGGTCAGGAACAAAGGGAAACAGGCGCCTGTTTCCTGCATAGTTATGGGGCAGTAATATACAATTATGTACAATGTGACATATCGGGACACCAATGTCAGAGTGATGTGCTGCACATGGAACTTCGATCGCATAGTAAGTGAGCTCCAGGAGCAGAGAGTAGGAGTCAGAGGCAGAGCAATTAAAGGGTAGTGCAGGTTAGAGTAGAGTAGTTAGATATCATTGGCTCTCAGCCACCTGGTTAGGTTCTGTCTGAAGTTGGCGAAGGGTTGAGGTTCTCTGATGTCTTGGGGGAGGGAGTTCCATAACTGTGCAGCCTTGACTGGGAAGCTATTACCTCCTATAGTGGAGAGTTTGAAGCGCGGGACTTGGAGGCAGTTTGCGTTAGCTGTTCTTGTGGGTCTGGATGAGGTTCTTTTACATAACCTGTCCATAAGGTATGGTGGTGCTTTATTATTGAGGCATTTGTGGGTGAGGGAGGCGATCTTGAGTTGAATTTTATCAGATGTGGAGAGCCATTTGTGTTCTCTTCTTATAGAGGATATATGCTCCTGTCTGTTAATCTTGA
Organism: Ambystoma mexicanum; assembly: GCF_040938575.1. Classification (NCBI taxonomy): domain Eukaryota; kingdom Metazoa; phylum Chordata; class Amphibia; order Caudata; family Ambystomatidae; genus Ambystoma; species Ambystoma mexicanum. Next base: position 1,010,335,780 of record NC_090932.1, on the reverse strand, counting down.
GTGCTGCTCTCAAGGCATTGTTCTGGAGGACTTGAATTTTATGAATGGTCTGTTTATTTGCCCCAATGTAGAGTCCATTACAATAATCCAGTTTGGATAGTATAAGGGCTCTGACAAGTGTAATGCAGCTGTCTGTGGAGAGGAATTGTTTACTAGCTCTGATAAGGTTGCATGTGTATGCCGTAGCAGAGGCTATAGAGTTGACTTGTTTGCTAAAGTTCATGGTGGCGTCTAGGTAGAATCCTAGGGTTTCCCTTCGTTAGCTACTTTTATGTTGTTCCCATCAATAATGAAGTTGGCATAGTCAGGGCTAAGTTTGGATATATATGTTGGGGTGCCTAGGATGATAATCTCGGTTTTATCATCGTTCAGGCATAGGCCATGGGTGGCCATCCATGCCTGAACGATGCTATAGATTCTGTTCACTAGAGCCAAATCCTTGGTGTAAATTCCTGAGAGCGGGAGGAGGATCTGGGTATCGTCTGCGTAGTTAGTGTAGGCGATACCCAGATGATCCATTTCGTCGAAGAGGGGCTTCGTGAAGACATTGTAGAGGATGGGTGACACACAAGATCCTTGTGGTACACCACAAGTTATAGGGATCGGGTCTGCTGAGGCTGATGGGGCGAAGACTCTCATAGTCCGGTTACTCAGAAATGACTTGATCCATGTTATAGCCTCATTAGAGAAATGGGCTGCAGAGTCAAGGTGGCTACATAGGACTGTGTGGTCCACTAAGTCGAAAGCCGCAGATAGCTCCAGAAGGAGGAGTAGGGCTGCTTGGCCGTTGTCTCTGCATTCGTCTATTTGGGCTTTAAGATCTATTAGAGCTGTCTCAGTCCCATGCTGCGGGCGGAATCCTGATTGGCGGGTTCCGAGTGGGTGGTTCGATTCTAGGAAATTTTGTATTTGCATGTAGGCCACTTTATCTAGGATTTTTAGAAGAAAGGGCACAGTCGTGATGGGCCTAAACTTTGTGGGAATGGCAGGGTCGAGGGTTTGTTTCTTCAATAGTGGCAGAACCCATGACTCTTTTAGGTCATTCGGTATTATGCCTGTGGTAAAGGAGGAATTGATAAGTTTGGTTATATATGGCGATAGTTCTCGTGCAGCATCCTTGATAAGTTGTGCTGGGCATTGATCGCCTTTGCAGTTGGACGGTTTAAGTCCCAGAATGACCTTTTCTACCTCGATGGTCGATACCTTGGAGAAGCAGAATCGGGCTTTTTGATTGGGCTGTGATGGTGGCGCTGAGCTCCGGGGGGTGTGAGGCGTTAGAGATGCCTTCTTAAGAGCAATTTTAGTTTGTAAATTAGCTACTTTGTTTGTTAGGGCAAGTTGTATGCTAGAGCACCATTTTTTTATCCTTGGTGCAGTTTTCTTGAGGTACAATGGGGGTTTCCAATTCTTTCAGAATACTGAACAATTCTCTGACACTAGATTTAGATTTAGATATTCTAGTATTAAACGTTTCTTGTTTGGCTAATAGTATTTCTTTCTTGTAATGGGAGGAGGCTTTGGAAAGGTTAAGTTTATTTTCGACTGATGGGGAGAGTCTCCAAATGGTTTCTAGTTTTCTTTTGGTTAGCCTGAGATTTTTTAGATGAGGCGGGAACCATGAGTTGAGGTGTTTTTTCGGTTTGCTGTTTCTTAGTTTGAGCGGAGCTATGTGGTCGAGGGCTGAGTTCATGGCTTCATTATACTGTTCAACTAACACATTAGGATCCATGATGTCTGGGAGTGAGTTCAGTTTGGGTATTATGATGGGCATCAGATTTTCCGCTGTCATGAGTTTTTTGTTCCTCGTGGGCAAGGGTGGGGCAAGTGAGGACTGGGCAGTAGCCGGGTTTGTCGTCACTGTGAATAATACCAAGTGGTGGTCAGTCCAGATCTGAGGTACGGAGTCTGTGATACTTACTTCACAGTTATGTTCTGCTATCCAGTCAAGGATACGACCTTTATTGTGGGTGGGTAAATTAACTTTCTGGGAGAATCCTAGCTCTTTCAGGGTCAGGGCAATTGCTGTAGATTGGATATCCTTAATATCATTATAGCCTAGATTAAAGTCACCTAGCACTATTGTTTGGGATGTATTTTTTAGGTTATTGGACAGGGATGTAGAGATGTCCTCAGCGAAGGTTCCAATTGGGACTGGTGGTCTGTAGATAAGGATGATGTTTAGTGTTTGTGAATTAGCGATACCTAGTTTGACCGTGAGGCATTCACAGGATTTCAAAGAGGTGGTTGTGATAATTCTCATGTCTGAGCTGATCTTAGCTATGATTGCTAGGCCTCCAGCTCGGGAGGTGTGTCTGTCAGCTCGAAGAATTGTGTAGTTGTCCGGGACTGCTAATGATAGTGCAGGGCCTGCCGCGTCATGTAGCCAGGATTCTGAGATGGCCAGGAAGTCTAAATTGTCTGTGAGAATGATATCTGATATCTCTGTTGCGTGTGCGACTAGAGACCTAGCGTTTATAAGCGCTCCTTTGAGATACGGTTTGTGGCTTTCTAAGTTTGGGCAGGTAGTATTATGACTAACTTTAGCGGTCGTATGGTGTCATTTAGTATAGGTCTGTTGGGATTGGAATATTTCCTGGTGGGATCTGCAGTAACTTTCAGGGGAAGCTGTTTTTTTTGGAGATTAAGTATTTCAATTTTCTTAGCTGGAGGCTCATGCAGTTTGGATAGGCGGGCGCGTAGTCTAAGATTTCTGTCAACAGTATTACATGGCCTTTGTGTGGTGGTATTATCTTGATATTGGTTCATTTTAAATCCTGTATTAGGTTGTTGTGTGTCGAGCAAGCTGGGGTAGGCGAGATGGGTTAGAGAGGGCGTTGCGCCGAGGCTCAAAGTGTTAGCTTTGGTGGTCAAGCTAAGTGTATGTACTGCTAGTACGATGGCGAGGGTGATATGCAGTGGTAGCCAAGGTGACCTGTAAACGGCTGTAGTGCGTTTACCAAGACCTAGGGTGTACATGCTGAGTGGCTGAGTAAAGGCAGGCTAGATGCGACTTCAGTAGTTAGAATGCAGTTTAAAGTGGCTAAGTAGGGGGCGTGGCTTGGAAGCCATGTGAGAGGACGCGCTCTTGGGAGAGCTCCCGGAGATCCTACATTTATCCTGTGCAATAGTGCATTGGCACTAACTCCCGCGGGCCAGAAACGAGAGTACCTGTCCATGAATATGAGCTGCACAACTATGGAAGAGCTGAAACCTCCACAAGCCCGGCAACGGTAGATAAATGCCATCGAAGTTCCTGGAGTCGCGGACCGGACGGAGTGAAAATGGCGGCCACACCGGACAATGGAGGGGACACAAACGCGCTGAAAGGAACACCCTTGCGGTGATCGGCGGCGACGTGGGCGGTGCAGGCCGTGAAGATACAGATAAGCCTTTGGGAGAGCGTCAGCGCGTCTCTGTGGGCACCGATGACCTAACGCGGGCCTGGGAAACGGTCGGCGACGGTCGGCGGTCGGCACTAGGACCCGCCTGAGCTGACTGGTGCAACGGACTACGTGCTTTGGCCCTGACCTTTGAGGGATACTCGGATAGTGGCTGATCCTACGACGGGGTCGCGTGTACGGGCCCACGGCTTACAGCGGCTGTGGAATGGCGAACAAGGCCGTCAGACAGAGAGCAAAACAGCCTACATTGGACGAGTTTACCAAGACACCGACGGGCCCAGAGAGTGCTCGGACCAAGGAGAAACCACCCATGGCCGCGGCTAGCCCAAATCAGGATGTGCTGGCTGCTCTTGCTGAACTGAAGGCGGACTTGAAAAGCGCTTGGGAGGCCAAGCTTGAAATGGTGGTGGCGGACCTGAAAACTGCGCTCGACCTCAAAGTCGGAGAAGTTCGGGAGGAGGTGAACCTACTTCGACAGGATGTGAAGGCCCTTTCGGAGCGCACAGAGAGTCTAGAAAAGGAGGGCAGCGCCAATACGGCAGATTGCGCCTCACACAAGGCCGATCTGCATATTTTGGAACAGAAAGTACGCAACTTGGAGAACAGGGCCGAAGAAGCGGAGGGGCGCGCCCGAAGGAACAATATCCGTGTTGTGGGCATCCCGGAAGGATTGGAGGGTCATAACCCCACAGACTTCATTGAAAATATGTTGCTCCAAGAGATCACCGGGGGTGCGCTGTCGCAGGGTTTTGCGGTGGAGCGAGCACATAGAGCATTAGCTAGGAGGCCTCCACCGGGCGGTCCGCCCAGGCCAATCATAGCCAAAATCCTTAACTACCGTGACCGGGAAAGGATCTTAGAGCATTTTCGTAAAGGAGGAACCATCAAAAGGGGGGAGGCCACTATAACGGCCTACCCAGACTATACCATGATGGTGCAGAGGAGTCGGATGAACTTCGGGGCGGTCAAGAGAAGATTGAGAGAGGCAGGGAAGAAATATATGCTCCTCTACCCGGCCAAATTAAAGGTGATCCACAATAATAGATCCCTGTTTTTTGAGTCACCGGAGGAAGCCATGGGTTGGCTGGACATGCAGGGCAGCCCCCAGGAGTCGGAGGTCCGGGCGGATGAAGGTGGCAATGAGAGATAAGTGCTCTACGACGAGAGAGGGTGTTGCCGGAGACTATGGGACTTGATTATAGTTATTCCTATGGCCTGGGGAGGTCGGGCCTGGAACTGGATGTTAAATGCACTGTTTGCACTGTAATTGTTGTCATACATGGGAGCCTTTCGGGGCTGGTCCATTCACCCCCGTTTAGTATTTCTTAGTTAAGTGGCCGCTAGGGCGACTTTACCCTACTGGGCTCTGTGTGTAACAGCCGGAACTAGATGTGGGGGGGCCTGAGTTCCCGGGATGGAGCTGGGCAACAGTTGGGGAGGGAGTTGGGGGGGAGGGGATGGGCAGGGGGAAGGGGGGGTGTGGGGGCAGTTGGGGTGTACATAGTGTTGGGAGGTTTGAATGGGATCGCGAGCCCTGAGGGAAGATTTTGGATGAGACTTCTGGATAGCATGAACGAACAGGGATGGTCGGGGGGGAGAGTGCAAGATATCAGTACATCATGGGGGAGCTTAAATTGTTAACATGGAACGTCAGGGGCCTTAATAGCTACCTTAAACGGAACAAAGTTATGTTGTACTTGAGGCGACAAAAGATAGACGTCGCATTATTGCAAGAGACGCATTTGACCCGAGACAAATTAGAGCTGGTGAAGAAAAAGTGGGGGGGAACGGTGGTAGGATCCGCGTACTCAGCTTATGCTAGAGGCGTGCTGATCTGGGTGGCGCCACATGTCCCGTTTCAACTGCAGCGGGAACGTGTGGATACTGAGGGTCGTCTGGCTATGGTGAGAGGAGTAGTCGAGAACAGAGAGATGTGTGTAGTGAACACGTATGCCCCGAACCAGGGCACGGCAGAGTACTTCCGGACCATGAGTGCCAACTTGAGTTGGTGTGTGGGGAGTGTGGTGTTCTGGGGAGGGGATTTTAACTGTGTGTTGGACCCGGGGATGGATAGATCCGACGATAAGGTGATTAGGCCCGCCCCGGCAGCCCGGGTGCTGCGGACACTGCTGCGGGACTTTGAGCTCGATGACGTGTGGAGGACTAAGCACCCCACTGAGAGACAGTACTCGCATTACTCGGCCCCGCAGCGGTTGCACACTAGGCTAGACTATATTTTTGCCACGTCGGACGTCTTGGGGGATGTGTCTAGTGCGGAATATAGAGCGAGGGTCCTCTCGGACCACTCGCCTATGGTGGTGGGATGGCAATATGGCCGCCCCAGAGCGCGGATCCCGACGTGGCGCCTGCGCGCAGAGGCGCTTAAAGACCAGGCCTTTAGGGAAGACATGCGGGAGGAAATAGTTAGCTATTTCGATACCAACACTGGCAGCGTTGACTCGGCGGGAACTCTGTGGGAAGCCTTTAAGGTTGTGGTACGCGGGGTGGCGATTGCTAAATCGAAAGGTTTGCAGAATGGGGCCCTGGTCGATTTACAGAAGGCGGAGAGAGAGCTGGAAAAGGTGCTGAAGAGCGAGCATATAGATGACGAACTGGTGCTTAAACTGCAGCAGCAGTGTACAGAACATTGGGGGAGGCTCTGTAATCTAAATTACAAAAAGTATATTGAAAGGCAACATGCGGGAGGAGATAAAACGGGTCGTCTTTTGGCATGGTTATATAAAAGAGAAACCCCGAGGCCCCCGATTAGGACAATAATCAGAGAGGATGGGGAGCAGATAGATACCCAGGAGGGTGTCAATGAGGAATTCGTAAATTACTACAAAGCATTGTACGGGGATCCGGGTGGCGGCGACCGGGAGGAAATGTTGGAGACCCTGCAAGATATCGGGCTGCCCAGGTTGAGCACGGAGGAGAGAGAGGAACTAGATGCCCCAATAACACTAGAGGAGTTGGAGGCGGTCGTCCGGCAGCTACCCACTAGCAAGACCCCAGGAACGGACGGCCTGCCCAGTGAATTTTATAAAACTTTTGGAGCGGAAGTACTCCCCCCGATGCTTGATATGCTTAATGAGGCGTTCGAGAAGGGGAGGTTGCCGGAATCGCTCAGGGAAGCGACTATTATACCGCTCCCTAAGCCTAATAAACCCGGGCATAGTTGTGGGTCGTACAGACCAATATCTATGCTGAATCAGGACAGCAAAATACTAACGGCTGTCCTGGCCAACAGACTGCGAAGGGTGATAGGCAAACTGGTACACCCAGACCAAACGGGATATGTCCCGGGGAGAAACATTGCCCAAAACCATAGACGACTCCACCGGGTGATTGAAATGGGATCTGACAGTGAGGGGGAAATGGTGATAGTGTCGTTGGACGCTGTTAAAGCCTTCGACTCGGTTAATTGGAAGTGGCTGCTGGCGGCCTTGAGAGAATACGGACTGGGACCAGGATATATTAGATGGGCGGAGCTGCTGTACAGCGCTCCGCTGGCTAGAGTGCGGACGGGCATGATTATATCCGAGAGATGGCAGCTTAGTAGAGGCACTAGACAGGGGTGTCCTTGGTCCCCGATGTTGTACATCCTGGCCCTGGAGCCTCTGGCACTGTACTTGCGGCAGCAGTATGATAGCGTGGGCATTGAGGTGGGGGGAGAAAACCAGCTGATATCCCTGTATGCGGACGACTTGTTATTGTACTTGAGTCATCCGGAGGAGAATTTACAATATATCCTGGACGTGATGGGGAGATATGCGAGGTTGTCGGGCATAGCGGTCAACCCCCAGAAATCGTACATCTTCCCGCTGGGCTGTTATAGGGGTGTTCCCACGGAGCGGTTGCCGGTGCTCCAGGTGCCCTGGTCAGTCAATACATTCCGTTACCTGGGAATAGATATCTACCACACGGTTGAGGAAGAATACAAGCATAATACAGAGATGGCTGTTGAGAAGATACGCACATGTATGAGCTTTTGGCAGAGGTTGCCCCTAGCGATGATGGGGCGTGGGGCGATGATCAAGATGGTAGTTCTGCCTAGGCTGCTACATTACTTTAGCAACATCCCATACATGATCCCTAGGGGTTTTTTCGCTAAAATAAATGGGGTTTGCAGAGAGTTTCTGTGGCATGGTACTCGTAATAGAGTAGCGCTCTGGAAGTTACAGAACTTTCATGAAAAAGGGGGAGTCAAACTCCCAAACTTTGAGGCGTATTACATAGCGAGCCAACTACAGTTTGTGTCTAAATGGCTGTCCGACGAAGAGACCCCAGAACTCAGACTATTCGGGCAAGATTGTGCCCCATTTTTCTTGAAGGAGGTCATTTGGTTGCCCGAGGCTGTCACGAGAAGGTACCCGGCGATGGTGAAGCTGGGGTGGAAGGTGTGGAGACGGGCATGTACAATGATGGGTGACCCACTCCCGTGTTCTCCGCAAATTCCACTGGTTGCCCTGGCGGGGGTGGATGGACAGCTGAGGGAGATTATTAGGACTTACTGGGAATCGGTGGGGTTGGTGACATTGGGCGATGTGTGGCAGGAGGGTGCTATTAAGGGGTTTGTGGAACTTAGCGAGGAGATTGGATTGCACGAAGGCCAATATGTTACATACCACAGATTGGGGAAGAAAATTCGGGAACTGTGGCCTGAGAATATCATGGCAGATGAATCGGAGGTTACGATGGCGGGGATATATGATACAACGGAAGGAGGACATGAAATTTCTAGGCTGTATGAGATGGTGATGTTGAAAGTTGGGAAGGAACTGACATGCTTACGATTGGAATGGGAGAGTGAGGTGGGGATCGAAATGGGAGATGGGATGTGGGAACGGGCTTTGGGGTACCACAGGAAAGTGTCTCGAAATGCCAGACTGCAGCAAATACAACTGTACATCACGCATAGAGCGTACATGACCCCTCTGAGGATATCCAAATTTCGGAATGCAGGCAGACAGGCGTGCCCCAAATGCGGCGAGGAAAATGCGGACATGACGCATATGTTTTGGGCGTGCCCAGTGATTGAGGGGTTCTGGGGGGAGGCGGCGCGCAAGCTGAGAGAGAGAGGGGTCACGTTTGCCATAGACACCGCCTGGGCATGCCTTCTGGGTGGGTTTCCCAGACCTCGGCAGCAGAAACATGTAAGCAAACTGAAAGACTTAGCGTATGTGCTGGCCAAACGACGAATAGCCATGGGCTGGAAAAAATGTAGCAAGCCACGGGTTGAGGTGTGGTGGAATGACCTACAGAAATGGGCGGAGGCTGAGACAGCGGTGTGGCAAGAGGCGAGTTGTATGTCTTGGGAGGAGGAACTGGGCTCTTTGATGGCATGGAAGACATTGATATCCTGCATATTCGGGACAGGGGTTTTGGGAGATCCAGATGATGACGATGCTCGCTCATGTGCTACAGAAGCGGAACAAGACATGGAAAATGGCTCGCGAGGGGGGAGGGATCAGGGGAGTAGTGCGCACTAATGGTTAAATGTTTATTGGAATAATGTTTATTGCACTGCTGTTTGGTTTGTATTGTTGTTTGTGGTGAAAAATCAATAAAAATCTATTTAAAAAAAAAAAAAAAAGTGGCTAAGTACAGGCAGGCTAAATGCGACTAACAGGCTAGATGCAATTTCAGTAGTCAGAATACAGTTTAAAATGGCTAAGTACAGGCAGGCTAAGTGCGACTATCAGGCTGGGTGCAATTTCGGATGGCAGGCCATAGATATGTTAGGTCCAGTTAGTGGGCTAGGTGCAATTACGTAAGTCAGAGTGCAGATAGGCTATAATTATGCTATTAGCGGGCTGAATGCAGTAACATCTGACAGAGTGTAGCAAGACTGGGTGCAGCTATCTGGCTATGAGCAATTCTAGATGTCACTGTGAAGATAGGCTAGATACAGATAGCAATTTCGATTATCAGGCTCGCCTAAGCATAGGTCAGGTTCTCTTCTCTCTCAGGAGAGACCATAGTATACTGTTCAACAATCAAACAAGGGGTTAGGCGTGTGCATTTTGCTGAGCACATCCAACATTTGCGGCCATGGGCACCTGTTGGGGGATGCTACAAAAAATGTGGTTATACGCTTATGACTTGTTATTGTTCCTCAAGAACCTAGGTGAATCAGTGCCGGTCCTTATGAACATTCTCGAAGCTTTTCACCAGTGCTCTGGATACAAGATTAATTGGGCAAAATCAGAGGTTTTACCATTAGTGCCTTTGTGTGAAACAATTTATTACCCGGTTGGGATTCAAGTGGTGTGCTGAAAAACTATTGTACTTGGGGGTTTGGATTTTGCCTAATGTCGCTGATTTTGTGAGGGAAAATATGTTGATGGTGTGCACTACTTTCAAATCGGATTTGAAAAGATGGAGTTTGTTGCACCTTTCCCTTTGGGGGAAGGTGAATGCTTTAAAAATGGTGTTGACTCCTCGGGTGAATTTTGTTCGGAGTATGATCCCCTTAGATATTGAGAAGCATTTTTGGCATGAGTTAGATAGACTCATGCAGGACTTTTTGTGGGATAATAAACTTCCACGACTGAAGATTAGCAAATTGCAATTGCCTTTGTCTAAGGGTGGGCTGGGGGTCCCTAATTTCAAGGCATACCATCTGGCTTTTATGTCGCGGAATACATTTGATTTTCTCAAATCGGAACATGTGGATTGGATATGTGCTGAGTCTAGCTATATAGGCCCTTTGTCGCCTAGGGCCATTTTGACCAGTAAGCCACTTCGAGCAAGGGTGGAAGGCCTACTGACTAGGAGCTTACGGAACTCATGGGTGGACTTGTGTGATTGTTTGGGTTTCAACGCATTAAGAGATCTGAGTGCTTCAATTTGGCTGAACCCGAGCATTACACATGAAGGGAAAGCTTTGTTCTGGCAGGATTGGTATCTAGCTGGGGTGCATTGGATTAGTGATCTGTTCAATGATTTGAATTGGATGACGGCTAGGGAAATACGGTTGAAGTTTGACATTCCTACTTTTTGTTTGACAGACTATCGGAAGATCAGGAAGGCGGTGGGGAGGTGGATTTGGAAAAGAGAATCAACATAGACATGCTTGGTTGGGTGCCTGAAGTGAGTGGATGTGGCCTGGTTAGCTATGTTTATAGACTGGTTGTGTCAAACTATCGGTCTAATGATGCTTTGAGATTGGAATCGGAGAATTGGTGAGGATATTACGGAGGATGATTGGACACGTATTTGTGAGAATGTGAAATTGTGTTCTTTGAGTCTTGCTGATAGGTCTCGTCAGATAAAGATTTTGAATAGAACATACTGGACACCTGAGAGAATGATGAAAAGCGGGATGAGTGACAGCTCTGAATGTTGGACATGTTTACATGAGGTGGGCACCTTGGAGCATATGCTGTGGGAATGCTCGAGGGTGAGAGGCTTGTGGTTTGAGTTTGACCAGATCTGTGAAAAGATTTTGGAGGAGAAGGTTCATATGGATTTTAAGACAATAGTGTTGGGTAGTGAGGATTTGTTGGATGACCTGACTACTTCTCAGAAGAAATGGATCTTTCGAGGAGCAATGGTGGGGAAGAAACTAATTTTGAGACATTGGAAAGCATCTATCCCTATTACTATTGAGGAATGGATTTCGGAGATGCACTCGTTAGCGGATATGGAGAAGGTGCTGTATTGGAGAGATAAGAAAAGTGCATTATTTCACAAGATTTGGGGTAAATTTCTTTTACTATATTAGACCAGTTTATTGATCGTTTTGTGACTCCTTGGAGGAGGGGGGTTTACTGGTGTATATAGTTCTGTTGGCTTTGTTATGATTATCACATGATGTTATATTATGTACATACTGTTTCTCGGTTATGAACTTTTTGAAAATAAATTAAATAAATAAAATACAAAGATATTCTAAATACCATGATATTAAAGAACGGCCTTTGATGGGAACAATATACCCTCATTGGCAGCATCCGATAAGGCCTTATATATAAATGTTGGAAAGGAAAACTGTTCTATTTTTAATCTCTCCCCTTCATAGCAGTATATGACAATATGATCATCTACCAGTGCAGAACAATCCTACTAAACCCCTATGCAGCATCCATGAATATCTGATCACGCCATTTTATTTTTTTGCATTTTTATATAGCGCTACAAACCCTCAGGTATCTGAGCGCTGCTTATTACCACCCACAGTGTGTGGTGCTCATTTATCAACCTCGGAAGGATGAAATGCTGCGTTTGACCCTGCCGGACTCGAACCTGTGCGAACAGGCGCTGCACGGATATCAAAGCGAGCGTTCTACCCGCTGTGCTATCTGACCATCTTTCAGATACTAGAATATATCATCCAGACAAGGCTATATGATCCACATACTGTATATTGGAGGGTCTTAAATCAATGTATGTCTAATTCTATTAGTTGATCTCTCAAAGTGAGCAGGCACCTGCTCATATACTACGGGCCACAGTGCCCTTCCAATTTCTGTCACTCACCAGTTCCGTGCTAGGCTGTTCCAGATCAACCGATGCTCTTTTAGAACCTGTTTCTGAATCACACCATTCAGATGTTCATGGTGCTGGCTTCTGAGAGGTTTACCCACTGGCTGGACCAGCCCTAGAATGCAAGATCAAATAATCACACAGAAAAAACAAAAATACCTACTTCAAGCATGAAAGAAGAGCAGCTGCCGTATAGTGTGCTGGGCAAACATTGACATGTTCGAAAAAACGACACCAGTATAACATCACTGCCAAGCCCCACAATAAGCCCAGATATTAAAAGAACACACAAACGTTGTTTACGCGTTGGAACAAAACACTTTTTCTGCTACTACTCTTACTCAAATAGATGTGACTAAGAGCAAGGACTTACTCCTTCTACGCACAATCAAAGTCAGTGATAGCACATATTGTTCCAAAGAGTGTTGGTGATGGAGAATCCCACCTCCTCCCAGGTACAGGATTATCCCCAAGATGTGGGTCACATGCAGGTTAATGTTGATCCATGCTCCCCCAAACTCATCTCAGTCTCAAGCACACTTCTGTATCACTAGACTGTCAGAAACTGACAGCCATGACCCTACAAATCAGTGTTTGTGGCAAAGTATATACCTTTGGTATCATCCCCTCACACACAGACACCAGTGTCCATGCCAAAGGCCCTGCAAGTGCTCTTTTCCCTCCATCTGCAATTAGTCAAATGATCTAAACATTACAGAAAAATTATGTAATAATATCTTCTGATCACTTTAAAAATATGTATATTTTAGCACCTATAGGATGGATTTACTCTGTGTGAAAACTGAGCTTCTCCTTGGCAAGATCAAACAAACCCATCTTTCCCTCTTTACACATATGAACACTCCATGACTGAAACATGCCTTCTAATCCTCTGCATTCCCAGTGTGGAAAACCCACGTTCGAAAGTTAAGCCAGGTAACGTTACTATTGATTTAAAGAGACTCGACCCCAACATTCAGCCATAGTATACAGGCATGTGCAATAAAACCTTACCTTCAAGGGCCACGTAGTGCAGACATTTTCCTGTAGTAGCTTCTAAAATGTGTGTTAGCTGTTCATCCACTTGAAATTTAGGAGTATCCTGAAAAAATGAGAAGTGGATTACATAGTTTCTTAACCATTGTTCCTTAGGATTGTGTGCAATATCACGAAAGCAGTCACTGTCTTAACCTTGCAGCAGAGGAGTACCAGTATTATCTGAATAATAAGTAGTGTTCTCGTCTAATTAAAGACTAGTTTCAGTTCTCAAAAGGAAGTGGGGGGTGCAAATGTTTTACTGACGACATTGTGTGCGATTAGTAGCGATCTTCTGAAAAGCACACCTGTTAAGGGTGCACCCATCTATCCCCATTGCATGCAAATGTACTGAAAAGCGAAGATGGATGGACTGTTCAATTCCCAATGTCCAGTTCCCAATGGATCAAACGCTAAAATAAACACTTTTTTATACTGACATTTTGTTAAAAAAAAGAAAAAAGTTTAGAGCCATCCTTGTTTGTGTTTAAAATGAGTCAAAAATTAAGCATCACAGAACAATAGCATAGCCAGCCGATCACAGGACATTTATTTTGTGGTCGATGTACAGTAAGTATATAATCTTATTAAAAAAATCCAACTAAATGGAAATTTGACTTGCACCAAAAATTGATCCAAATTGTGCAAGTAATGACAAACATTTAATTATGTGTCCTTGCAGTTAGAACTATTTGGGTAAAACTGTGCCAACGTGAAAACCCGAATAACTGAAAATAAGAGAATGCATAAATAAATTAAACTGATCAGCCCCTACAGTAAAATATTTTCTTGCATTTGGTCAACAATATGAAGATTTCAGTTAAACAGTTCAAGAAAATTGAATGTTCAGACAAAATTCAAATAAGTAGGAAAATGATAAGAAGGGAACAAGAGCAAATTCATCTTACCATGCCGTGAGGCTGGCCTAAATAAGGAAGTGGAATGCCAGAAGATCTAGCAGAAAAGGATATTCTTGTCATTCAAATATGAGGGAGACATCAGTACTAGATCTGTCATATTTTACCCTCAATTGCAATCAGTCATATCTACCCTTGGAGATTAGCACTCATTGACCCAATTCACACCTAGAAACCTCCATTACAGAATAGCACTGTATTCATTAGCTTGTGCCCTCTAGAGTGGTACTTTTTCTGCTAGGTGGCGCCCCCCGGGATAGTACTTTGATTATTGCCTTCTACCCCAGGATAATACTGTAATTGATCGTTAGACTTAGCACTAGCCTTGGAGATTGGCACACACTGACTAGTTCACATCTAGAGAGCATCACTGTGGAGTGATACTGTGATTACTGGCTGACTATTGTGGAATGATACTGTGATTATTGGGTCGCACCTCATGAGATTACACAGTGATTGTCAGTTACGCCCATTAGGACAGGTCTGTAGTTACTAGATACACCCTTCTTCACAACACATAGCTTGTTTACTGCAGTAAACCTCTTCGAGGGAGACCCACATCAGAGACAGCCACTGGAATACCCCAACGATTCAACCTAGCAAACCTCCCCTACCTACTCGAAACAGAGACGGAACCAGCAATATCAGCTGACAAGACCACCAACAGACTGAGCCCAAACTTTCAACCGACAAACCTCTACACCCAGTACAACACCACAAGACAGCCGGACCAAAGCAAAAACCAACTCAGCATCAATGAACAGAAATAAAGTCCGACAACAAAAACACTCAAGCTCAAAATGCTGCGCAAACGAACTGGACCAAAGGAAAGACAAAGAGCAGAAAGAACAAACACAACGGAACACCATCGAAGACGCACAACAACTGCAGAACACGAGGTTCATGAGGTGCGACTCCCATAGACAGGAACGACAACAGAACCAATGCCGAAAGAAGAGAGAAATCCCTCTACCTATCTCCAGACCTTGCAAAGAACTAGCTACCAGAGTGAGCCAACCCAACGTACGAATCAGCAACAGCAGATATAATTGACCCACTAACACCTTACATCACCAAAACAGAACTTCAACTCGACAGCAACAAAATTTTGAAGAGCAAGCTGACGAAAACAAAAACCCAAAACTGAACCTAGAAGAGCTTTTCAACGACACAGACACAAGGGTACCAACACCTGAACAAGAGACCGACCTGGAAGGAAATCGCCACACCACTCAGAAAACAATGGCAACAATAAAACACAAACCAAATTACACCTTTAAAATCCACTTCAACCTAATAAACGCAAGATTCGTGTCAAAACAGAGATACCTTCTCTCCGACAACGTCATTGACATCCTATTGATCACATTGACCTGGCTGGATGACAACTACAAAAATCACACTCCAAAGCTGCCTCCCGACCAACTTCAAATGCCTTCAGATAAACAGGAAAGGAGGAGGCCTCGCAATAGCATTCAAAGGACACCGGAGAATAAAAACAAACAAACCTCTCAACATCATCAACTGCGAAACCATGGTCATTCACCTATCAGCGAACCCAAAAACTAACATCACATTCATTCTGGTTTACAGAACACCGACATACGATGGAACCTTCTCCGACAACTTCATAGAAGCCATCACCAACATAGCCATCAAGCACGGACATCTAATAATCCTCGGGGACTTCAACATCTGGTTCGAAGAAAAACACGCCAACTCCCAAAACTCACTAATTGGGCAACTAACAACCATGAAACTACAACCGTTGGTCAAATGGGCAACACACTGCGCAGGACACAATTTTGTAATTTTGACAATAAAGATTCATATTACAACAACACATAAAAAACAATTTTGTGATTAAAACCATTTTACAAAGCCATCACTAGTACTGTACAGAATGCACACAAGTAGGGTAAAATTACTCTAAAAGTATTTTATCATAGATAAGATCAGAGTTATGTTGTTAAAAAGTAGAAAGACAGATCATATTTTTAAAACCTCGGCACATTTCCAGTAACATTTTACCATATGGTAAATCAAATTATGATCACAACCGCTCAAACAATTCCCACAATGCAGTAGGGTTGTTACAATTAAAATTATTTTATGATTTGATAAAACTATATATCGTGTTGTAAACTTTCACACTCGATCAGTAAATGTTCAATAGTTTCGAACGCTGCACAGCCACATAAGAAACAGAAACGTGCTTCTCGTGGAATACATGTGCGGCACGCTGAGTAATCAATGCTGCACTGACGTTAAATTTAAAAGCATATACTGTCTGGCTACTGCACTGTTAGGATAAGCTACAAGATAGGTTTGTTTAATCAGGCGGGTACTAATATATTCACAAAAAGGCTTGCATTGGAGTTTTGTTCGCAAATAGTAAAAAAAAAATTCATTTTTACTAATCATCAGGTTTTTTTCAGCCAAGATTTAACCACATGTCACACCTTCAGATGATAGGTTACTACACCCAAACTGCCATTTTGAGTGGAGACAGCAGAGGGATCCTAAGGTTCCCATTTTCTTGCAGTTGTCGATAACAAGAAATGCATCTATGAAGCTCATCATCATTGTTCAGTTATTCGGCGTTTGTAATTTGTCATAGAACCTTACAGTTTTCATAATGAAATCTTGGCGAATGTCGTTAAAGTCAAATTCTAGAGATATTCGATTGACAGTGCTTGTGGCATACAGAACAGTCTGTGCAGCATCAAGCTTTCAAAACTTTTCAATTCAATTTCAAGTTGGGGCCCCCATATCTCTACTCCATAACATAGAATTGGTCAGATTTTGGTGGAGTATAGGAGGAAAATGGTTGTTACGGAAACTCCTCCTCGTCATCCTATAAATTGGCAGATTGCTTGGACTGCTCTGTTACATTTCGTTTTCATCTCTGTCCAATGCTTAGCCCACTTAAGGGCTTAAGTATTTATAAGAGGGTACACTTTCTGATTGGATACCATTTAGTTTACAGGTGATAGTCTTCCGCTTGTTAGGATTAGGGGGGAACGTCATGATTTTACTTTTTTCTTTGTTGATTTTAAGGCCGTTAGCAGCAGTGTATACTCCTAGCGCAGAGATCAAATTTCGGAGACCTTTTGGCATGTGATCGAGTAAAAGCAAGTCGTCAGCATAGGCTAACCATCTAGTACTAGGTCGACCCATTTTCACAGGGCAAACTTGTAAAGGAGTAAACGCAGTCCCTAGATCGGCTAAATACAGATTAAAAAGAGTGGCGGCCACAAAGCACCCCGGCAGTGTGTTGGCATAGAAGTAGAAAGTCTACCCTCAGCATCTAACCTTATTGTAAGAGGTATTTGACTACAATGACATCAGCATCCTGAGAAGACCTGAAGGGATGTTCCATTGGGATATTTTATGCGATAATTTTCTTCATATTACAGAGTCGAATGCAGCCGAGAAGTCGACAAATGTACAGTAGATTGGAATATCTCTGCGTTTTCCAGGCATATTCTATAGCGGCGACCAGAATTATTACATTATGATCGTGCTTGCTTTCCTAATGAATCCCATTTGATTGGGTGGAAGAATGTTGTATTCCGTCATCCATTGGTTTAGTTCTTGGAGCAGGATTTTCGCAAACAGCTTTGCAGAAACATCTTGCATTGCCAGCATCCTGTAATTGGATGCTAGGTTGCAAGTACCTTTTTTTATACAAGGGTATAATATGGCTTTCGCGCCATGTGTCTGTTAAATGGCCAGTCAGGCCTATATGAGTAAACAGCAAGTGGAGAGCATGTGTCGACATCCCAGGAGATTGTTTTACTAGGGCGTTAGATATGCCGTCAGGTCCAGCTGTTCAGGAACTATTTAAGTGCTCAATGATATAGATTAGATCTAAAACGGCTGTTTTACAGAGCCAAGGACAGTCTGGTAGAGGGTGAGGGTCGTCATTGGGCAGTGCATGGCCCAAGGTGGAGGCAATAAGGAGAACCCAATCAGGTTCTGTTACACCATTTATTGTGGTCCTTCGTGATTCGGTGCCCCTCAAGATAAACCACATTTTGGTACTGTCTTTTTGAATAGCTAATTGGGCAATTGAGTTCCACTTATCAGCATTACATTTTAATTTGTATTCACGTACCTGTTTGCGATGGGTTTGCTTTGCTTTTTTTAATGTATTGGGTGATCTCGGCAGGGAAAAAGGAACTAGTGTATAGGACTTCACCTATGGTGTCGCAGTTGCCATTTGGCTTGCGCAATAGTAGGATCAAAGTTTACACGGTTCGTGGTGGACTGATTCGTGCCCTCATCTGCAGATCTATAGCTTCTCTGAGGTTGTATTGATTCTTTCAATTGGGTTACTATATCAGAAAACACTGCGAAATAGTATAGATCTCAATCATACCTGGATCTTTTTCACCGCTTTGATTTTCTTCCGATATAGGTAATAGAAAAGCCCAGAAAAAGCTACACTGGAGCCAAAGCAGATGATTTCCAAGGGAGAAACGGTAAGGCCCTCCATGGGGACAGCGAAGGCATTGGTTTCTAGATAAACAAAGAATGAATGCATGTTAACGTTACACGGAATAACATGTCACTAACTTTGGAGGAACATAGTGTTGCATATTATGCATAAGCCTTTGCTGAGCACTTTGAAAACCAAGGCAAGCAATTAAGCCTATTCCCATATCATCTTCTAATCCATTGAATACTCTGTACACATGTGAGCTGCGAAACACAACAGATAAGCATCATTATTGAAAAATCACTATTAAAGCTCAAGATACACTTTTTTACACAAGCTTCATTGAACGTGTCAATTACAAAATAATCTTCCCGTTTCTGAATGTAATGAGCACAGTGCTCTCTGCCAGCAGAAACTGTGCCCTCATATGCCATTTTGTTAGAATGTAAGTGCTCCAATTTTGTTTTCGATTCTCAGGTCATGATTGGAACATACAAGAGAGGCATTTTTACGAAGCTATTAATTGTTTTAATTTATGTAGAAAGGTGATCCATCTTGGAAGGGGTATATGCATTTGCCATCCCGAGTCTGATGCATTTACAACGCAGATCCGTTTATATGAAGTAATTGTAAATCAAAAAGAATTTTTTGAATATTATGTCTTGAATATTACATAAAATCAATATTCATATTTCTTGGGTGTATGCCCTTGAACAATGAAGAAAACATGTTTAAAGTTCCCTAGGATACAGATATATATGTTCATCCCATTTTCTGAGAATTTGCTGTTCTGTAAACTAAACTTCATGGAGAAAATATGACAATTAACAAATGTTCATCCTATGAACTAGACAGCGGACTGGGTAGGACTACTGTGGGCAGACACTTTATATTAGCCTCAAACGACATCAGGATTGACGTATGCACAGTCATTTGTGCACATTAAGGAAAAGTCAATTGGAGAGAAAGCTCCCAGAGGGTTTAATTTTTGATGGTGTAGTTTAAGCTTTGCTGTGGGGTGGTGCAATTTTTGAAGGAGTTTACAGATCATGGTTGACATGTGTACTCTTTTTGCAAATCAATGCAAAATCTATACAAACAAAGCTTTGGGCATGTTCAAAGTCAAAAATAAAAGATGAAGGCACGGACAGCCACCAGTCAGGATTGGCTGGCAAGGAAATGGGTGGGGTTTAGATAACTTGATTTCAGATTGTAAACCAAGCTAAACCACAGAGCTGGCAGAGTTCCCGAGTGCCTGGTGAGCAGGTGCAAAGCAGAGCAGAACCATAGAACTGAAGTATTTGGGTAAGTTACGCAAGGGTGCAGAAGGAGAAAAAACTGACACAAGGTGGCATGGTGATTGCTATAGACTTTTAGTAGTCAGGAAAAAAAGAGAAAACCTAACTTTCCCTATCTCTAAGAGGGGTTTCCCTGCCTCAACTGAAACACTAAGGTTTCTGTCAGAATGTCTGTGTAAATCAATAGTCCACCGTCCTGTGTCAAAAATACTACTTCCATCCCTTACACTTAAAACTACAGATAAATTAGAGGTTCTTGGTCCAGAAGAATGACTGCCTTCTTCTGGACTGGGGACGACTTCTTAGGGGAATGGCTCCCCTCCCCGGGTCAAAATTGTCCTCCAACACAAAGGATAAAGTTCTAACACTTTTCGTTGGCAGACAACCTGCTTATATTTTAACACTTTGTATCAGAAAGTATTTTCAGCTTTGGTTACCAGGAGAAAGACTACCTTCTCCTGGTATCTGGATTTTATAGTTCAACACAACCTGGGGGAATCACTCCCTTCCCCCGGCCTCACTTTCACTTTGGTTTCACAGTTCAATACTTCCAGTCCTTCCCTTTGAGGGTACCAGACCCAGCCTTCCCCATCTGCAGACTGGGGCAGATTTGGTTCACTCTCCTGCCAAGCACTGCCATGAGGAAGATGGTGTGTACTCCTCTTTTCTTGTGGGTGCGGGTCGCCGACCCGCATTTCCCTACTTCTTTGATTTGGCAGACCTGGTTCACTTTCCTGCCATATACTGCCACGAAGAAGAGGACTTGTAGGGAACTTTTGTGGATGTGGGCATCAGACCCGGACTCTGCTCATTCTGTTTTTGGCATTTTCAATGCTTTCTTCTCCCCCAGGGGTTTCCTCCTCACCTCCGCTTTGTGGGTTAAGAGTCTCCCACGACTCTGCTGTGCCCCCACCAACTGTCCCGGCCACCCTTGTACCTTTAGAGTTGCTGCTGGTGTGCTATGGTTGGTTTCAGGTTTCTCATGGTTTCTTCCGTTCTTCGGGGTCCTGTGCCGGCTCTGCAGCATTTGGTTCCTCGCAGACTGTACGTCTTCACTCGACCACGTGGTCCCACTGCATCGCACGCCTGGACCGCTGCTTCTCCCTCTTTCCGGTTGGTCTGTCCATGGCGGACCGAGTAGGTATGCTTTTGCCTGCCCGCTAGCCTATCGATCAGCAGCCTCTTCCATTCTCCACGCCGGATGACTCCTACACTTGCGGTTACTCCACAGAGGGCTTGACAATATGACAAGTCCTTTCTATTAGACTGTTCCTTAAAGTTCTCACCATTACTCTTCCTTGTTCCGCACCTCCTCCATGTCGCAGTAATTGGTAAGTAGGTCTCCCCAAGGTAGTCCCTGCACTCCCTTGTCTCAGTAGTTGTTACTTTCCGGACACAGACATAAATGCAAGCACAGCATATGGATTTGGGTTTTCTGCAATAGGAAGTTGTGCAGGGTGTGGGTGGAGGGTTGAAATACTGCATTCTCCTAAGATGTTCTCCCTGGTCCCCAGAAGGGAAGTCTCTCCCCATGAGAGCCTCCTCCATGGGGAGAGCCCAGGGGGACAATTGGGCAGCGGACTCATCACCCTGGCCTGATGGGAAGGGGCTCCCCGTCGGGGAGAAGTGACGGTATCGCAGGATTCGTTTAGTGGTCGAAGTGTACGAAAAGAAGCAGTGGAACTATGTTCCCTACTGGCCTGCCCCCCGCCACTCCCCACAAACCCCATCATCACGCACCCTGCAACGGGCAATACAAACCCCAAAACACATGCCGCTGCTGTTTAGAGGAACGTTCAGTGCAATGCACTGAAAGTGCAAGTTTCAACTTCTTCCTACACTTTTATTTTAAAAACGAACCATTTCGGAACGGTTTCTTTTTAAAATAAAAGTATAGGAACAGTAAAACTTAATTAAAAGAAGTAGTGGAGCACCGCTCCCGACCACTTCGCGCACTGGATTCGTCTCAGTAAAAGCAAGGAGTTATTATAATATATCCACCATGGCAGAGCAAACCAGTTTATGGGCATAAAAATGGGCACTTTGCTTCATTAAAGCAAGCTGAAAGAGTACCCATGAAGAGGCGTTTTGGGCGGGGGGGGGGGTCAGGAACTGGGCGTGAATGGCCTCAGGGATTAGTATGGCCATGGGCAGTCAACGGGTGTCTAATTAAACAACCAACATCTACAAGCTGTGCGTTCCTTTTTATGTGCCATTTCTCCCTAGCTGTACTCTTATTCATCAGGTGCCAATGGGCGTTAAAAGGGCTATCCTGGCCAATATTCTCCCTAATCTATTTCTGTATACTGGACAGCCATGTGACATTTCACTCTCGTTCCTCCCAGCTGAAGAATACATTCCATCCTGCAAAGTGCAAGCAGCACCCAGATGTCTGCAGCAGATGCTCACACTGTCTAGGTAGGTTTGCAGCATAAACAGAGAATGGTGTGAAAGAAGGGGCTTCCCGCAATGCACTTGAACAGGTTTCTACATTTTGTGCTCTGGGTCAATGTTTTGTTTCAAAGGTGGGAATTGTACAGCACAGCTCTGCCTCTTAGAAATATCTGCATTCACCACCTTAATCTATTACATAGCATTTTGACATGCTATGCAGCCCACTATTCTTGAAGCCAGTGTCTATCAATAAGTGCATGAAAAGGTATGCCAAAGAAGCTATGTTATTGATCTGATCTTGTTCTTTTGTCGCTTCTAGGCTCGTCTAAAAAGTATATGATTTTTATGTACTCTAGACTTGGACCGTCGTAGTGGGAGCATGACAGTGGAGTTCCTATCTTCCCCGAAGTTCCATTTAACCTGCCTTTTACTGTTGGTACTGCATCACTGTTTGTGCTCCAAATATGTTGCTGCCAATGCCCAGTGCTGTGAAGAAAGGAAATATTTAACAGGATCACTGTCTGGTTGAGGTGGAGTGGAACAAGAAGTTTTGTTTATATCGAGTCCAAACCAAATGTGTACTTGTGCCTTATTTCCCTTGAGCGAATTGCAGTCCCCAAGGAATATAATATCCGCCACAATTGTGATTCAAAACATTCCCAATATAAGGATTTGCATGGGGCAGCGAGAATAAAGACAGCCGAGGAGCTAAAGACCCAACTTATTAAGCAACAAGGTGTTTTTGAGATTAAAAAAGAAATAATCTGACTGTCACCTTCGCTAGTTATAAGGTTGCGCAGTTTATTGCAAGGTCAGCACAGCCTTTCGCAGATGGGGATTTTGTAAAAGACTGCCTCATGGAGATTTGCGAGGCAGTGTGTAAGGGAAAAGAATATGCTTTTACAAATGTTCCCCTTTCAAGGATGAGTATTCGGCAGTGTATTGTCGATATGGCTGACAACTGTTACAGCCAACTGAAAAGTACATAACATTCCTTTCAGCAGCCCTTGATGAGAGCACAGATGCGACTGTCACAGCCCAGCTCTTAATTTTGATTCAAATTCAAAGTGTTTCAGGAACTGGCCTCCCTGGTATCGTTGCATGGCCAACTACTGGTGTTGACATTTTTACTGTCTTTCAAAAAGTCATTGATGATTTGAATGGGATAATCTGGTAGGTGTGACCACTGATGGGGATCACGGTCACTCAGCAACGATTCCAGGCGAAGAGAGAGAGCGCGAGCGCAGGAGATGCAAGCTGCAGCACACGCTTAGACGTAGCGTGTTGCCTTTTAGTTCGAAGTGTATAAAACTTTAATTATAACACCTTAATGGCAACCGCTAAGCAGATACATATCACAAGTCAAGCGGCTAGTAATAAAACTGAGACTTTTGTCTCTTGCACTTTAGAACGGAGACAAGGTGCTCCCATCCGCGTCTTCGTGGAACGAGATGTGAGTTACTGTAGCTACTCACACAGCTACGTAAAAATACCAATTTGAGAGGAACAACAAACAACAGTGATTATTTATTCTCTCAGTATTACGATAACATCCTAAAAAACTAATAAGACGGGATACATGGATTGTAACACACGGTATACAACCTCTGTTTTTACAGATAGATTACTTCTCGAGCCTCGAGCAATAGAGTCTGTTATTACCGCACTATAGGACAAAAGGAATAGTGCTGCATTTCTTGTATTTTCAACACTTCAACGAACTAGAGGTATGTCACTTCAATTAAATTATTCATGTGCTGCATATTGAGAAGTATAAAAAGAATTTAAAATCAATATTTTTCCTTTACAAGAGGAGTTATATTAAGATATATGCCATTACAGCTATTGGAGAGCCCTTGCCTGAACTTAAACTTCTGGTCTAGGAGATTCATCTGAAATCTACATATAACTGAGTGGAGCATATTAAGCTACTGCATTGTCAGGTGAGCTACTCTATGTCAAGAAATCTGAGTTTCAGTGAATACTGGTTACTTTTGTTTGGTCTAGTATAGCGGGACTCAGCGCTTGAATAGTGACTGGTCCCACACTAGACCATCCTATCACCGTAGGTCAATTAAGTAACCAGGGGTTTTGTTGCTCATCTTTTCAGAATATGTTTCTAAACAATTGGCAAGAAAGAGTTGGTTCGTAGCAACTCACACACAGGTTAGTGGAGATATCTTTCTCAATATTCTTAGTTTGGAGTTATACTTTTACTTATCATTGAAGATTAGTTCACTTGAGTAATAGGATTTATTTTTATAATTACAGAAACTATTTTTCCGATATCAAAACCTGAAGAAGGGCATTAGGCCCGAAACGTGTCATAGATGATAGATTGCCGACCTATAGAGTCGGCACGATTAACATCTTCTATCAAGATAGTTTGTGGAAAACCTTGATTTAGTTTAGGAAATGAGATATAATGTTTTGACCATTCAAAAGAAACTTTAGATTATTTGAAAAATCTGCTGTATTGAACCTTTGTAATATTCAGTACATTGAAATGTAGTGGTAAAAAACCACGGAAGATGCTAATTTCTTATGTTTTGGAATTGTTACTTTGAACTTATTTGCTCTAAATTTGTTAACATTTGCTACACATCCAATACAAAATGTGAAAGGTTTTCTTTAATTCATCTGAATCTTTAATCTTGATTACAACCTCTTTGGTTGTTAGTGCTGTGCCCTTGTTTGTAGCCCGAGTTTCTTGAGATACCTTTGGAGCGTCAAGAACAATCCTCAAAATAAACTCAGGGGGTGGGGGGACAAGAAAGCACTGCTCCACCTGACATAATTTCATTCTTCAATGAATATTATTCATCCCTGTACACATCAGATTCCCCTTAGGAGGGAGTCCAAGGGGAATATCTGTCCCGGTGCCCTCTCCCTAAGCTCACGCCTCGAACAGGAAGAACTTGAGGTAGACATTACTCCTGGAGTCGAATGGGTCGAATGGCCATTCCTCTTTCATACCATGGAGGTTATGGGATTCCGTTCTAAATTCCTTTCAATGGAAAGAGCCAACTACCTTACGCCTAGAAATCAACAGCCAACTTTCCCAGAGGATCACGGTCTCACAAGACACTAAGCAGGGTTGCCCGTTCTCTCCGCTCTTATACGCCATCCACCTGGAGCCGCTCTTGGCCAGCATTAGAGCCTCCCTGGATATTAGGGGATTCCCTTTGGGGATGAGGAGCATAGAGTCGCAGTGTTTGCTGATAACATGCTCCTTTTGATCACAGAACCAGAAACATAATTCCCAGGGATCTCGCTGGAACTTCTTCTCTTTGGGGAGGTGGCAGGGTTAAAAATAAATGCCTACAAGTCAGTTATTAAACGTGACCGCCCCCTCAGAAAAGGTTCAGCAATTGCGGGATATAGTACCCTATAGATGGGCAGAAACCGGCATTAGATATTTGGCGGTCCATATTACTGGTTCTATGGGTGCTCTTTACCGTGCCAACTACCCGCCTTTAGCGGAAAAGCTGCACCGGCTGCAGAAAATATCCTGAATTGGGAGGATAAATGCCCTTAAAATGGTGATTTTGCCAAAAATCCTGTACTATTTCACAGCCATGTCAGTGGGGGCTCCCCAAGGTTTCTTCAGGACACTTCAAAAACATGTGGGGTCATTTATTTGGAACCTCAAGAGACCCAGGTTGCTATGCAGATGCTAATGTCTCCCAGAAGCAAGTGAGGGCTGTGAGCACCATACTTCCACCTCCATTTCCTTGCGGCTCAAATCAGAGTGATCCGGGATTGGTTCAGGGGCGATTGCAGTAGGTCTGGTGTCAAATGGGCAAATCAGTGGTGGGCTTGCCACTGGATGAGGTGTTGTGGCAACCCAACAGGGATAAAACTGCAAACATGTACAGTAGCAGGATAGGGGTGAATAGTGAAGGACTCCTGGCATGAGCTGGTGCGGAAGGTGAACTTGACCACCTTCCCCTCCCTGCTGCTGTTTAGGAATCCTGAGTTCACACCAGGTATGGAAAGGGGTGCCTTCAATGGGTGGGAGATGGCAGGGTGACGCAAACTACGTGGCATGTTGTCTGGTCAGGACATTAAATCCTTTGCACAGTGCAAGCAGGACTTCGGTCTAGATGAGGGGTAGGGTATCGCTACTCTCAAATGAGGCATTGGTTTACGAACTAAATGGTCAGGTCAGCAGCCACCAGGGATCTCACGCCCTTTGAACGGTTCGTAACGATGGACATGGGGACAGGCATTTGGTAGGAGCGTTATAGCAGAAGGGGCAAGGAGCCAGGCATGGCACTATATGGAGCAGTGGAAAACTACAGTGGGGCAGCTGTGGAGGGGGAACTTGAGACTCAGTTTTGGGCAGATATCCCCAAGCTCATGCAGGCCATCCAAATTCAGGTGATCTGGGTTAAGATAATGGTCCAATGGCTTCTCACCCCAGAAAAACGACATACATTCTACCCAACTGCATCAGCACTCTGCTGGAGAGGATATGGGGAACTGGGATTGTGGAAGCATATCTGGTGGGAATGCCCAGTCATACAGCCTTATTGGGACATGATCCATGCAGCAATGAATAGTATTTTTGGGAGTCTGACGCCAGACAACATAGGGATGGCCATCCTGGGAATGGGCGGGGTTCTGGAAAATCTACCCTCAAAAGCTCAAAAAAAGACATACGTCTTCCTGGTAGTGGCGGCAACCCATGTGGTGGCACATAAATGGAAACACAAAGCTGCCCCCGCAGAATACAAATAGGTTAGTAAATTCTGAAACTTTGCGACACTGGAGTAGGTGACCTATTCAATTCAAGGGGCTCACCAAAGGTTTCTCTCAGACTGGTGCACTGTCCTGCATCACCTGCGGCAGGACTTGCGGGCCACTTGGTGCCAGAGGGAAATGAGATTGCTGGGGCTGGTGTGAGTACTCGCTCCACTTGGGGAGGATCGCCTTCACAGGAAGCTGGGAGGAGATATGGCTGAAGTTTCGAGGGGAGGCGAGGACTATGGGGGTGGGGGTTCTCCAACAGGGCAAGTGCCCGTACAACAGCTGGTTAGACAGCTGGTCACTCACAGAAACTTGGGACCAGGAGCCCATTTACAGAGTTTATGGACCCGGGGCGTGTGTGGGCGGGGGGAGCTGAGTGCGTTGCTGGTTACATCTGTTGGGATTGAGGGGGAGAGGGAAGTTACATTTGTTCTTACTGTTAAAAATGCCATTAAAATACATAATTTTTTTTTTTAAGAGCAATGTTACTGTGCGGCCCTCACCAGCCAAAATCAGCTCCCTGGCCCAGCACAAACACACCCACACATTCTTTGACTCAACATTCACTTGCTTATTCACACACTGCATTCACTCACTCATTGCATGAGAGGATCAGAAGTGACCTTCCGATACATTTTATATCCCCCTGCACCTGTTCCAAATAGGCACTGGTTAATGTTTTTTTCCCTGTTCTTTGAAAAGCGCACCTCTTTTGAAAATCGTGATTTACTTGAAAATGCCCAGAATCCCCTTTCCACCCTCTGCCTTGAGCAGTTGGGCATTTGGTGGGAAAAGAGCACCTCAATGTGCACAACTATGATGTACACATTTGAATGTCCTTTGTGCACGGTTCACCACCTTTTTGGCGCAAGTGAAGTGAATGAGCATCCCATAAGTTGCACCAAACACGTTTTGAAAATCGTGGCACGATGGCTTTTCCCTACCGATCACTTCTTTACGCTGTACGTTCAATTCAGAGAGTGTGGTTGGAGGTATCAGGGCGGAATTAGAAACACTTGTGTATAGGTGCGTTATAAATGCCATATTATATCATCATATATCAATTAGGAATGGGAAAGGACACACGAGAAGGAAAGGGTGCATGGGGTTTTTACCTTTCCTGCAGTCATTAATCCCAGATTTGCTCATGAACAGGTATTGGGTTGAATACCATTAGCTCCAGAGAAAATACTGTGACTGGAATCGTTAGCCCCAGAGTACGTACTGTGCATGCCATCATTCAGGTATTCTGTCATATGTAACGGATTAGCGGGTACTGTATCAAACGTCATTAGTTCCAGGGCAGGTACTGTGTCTGGAATCGGTATCCCAGATCTGGTACTGTGTCTGTAATTATTTGCCCCAGAGCAGGTATTGTCAGGTGTAGCTGATGAGCAGGTACATACTGTATCTGAAGTCATTGGCTCCAGAGCAGAGCAGGTATAATGTCTGCACTCATTCACTCCAGCCAGAGGATGTGATTGGCCTACAGAAGGTAGTGTCTGCTGATATTCATCGGGGTGTTTCTGTGTCTGCAGCCATTACGCCTAGAACAGACACTTTGTCTGCAGTTATTATCCACAGAAGGGTCATTAGACTCAGAGAAAGTACCGGATCTGCAGCCATTAGCCCTGGGGAATCATTATTTTCAGAGTAGGCACTGACACTGGAGACAGTACACGTCTGCAATCATTAGCCGGTGCAGGTATATAATAGTCACTTAGACCAGCACGGTCTGTCTAGTAGTGCACAGCAGTTACTGCGTCTGCGAGCATTCCAGAGCCTGGACTGCATCTTAATTGACCTTCGGAGAAGCTACTGTGTCTACGATACCAACAACAGGCTGCCCTGTGTAATTTCAAAACCAGCTGTTTAGAAAGTCGCGTACTTACAATTTTTCATTTCAACATACAAGTACTATACAACGAATAACAGCTTCAGCCTCTCCATCTTGCATTTCCTTAGGTTGCAAAGGGGCTCCTCTTACCAGTATAACATCAAAGTCGTCAGAACGCTCTAAGTTAAGGGATGCTAAAAGAAATGCATATAAAATTCACTACGAGAGCTGGATGGCATGCACTCACCTGACGCTGCCTGGAAAGTGAAGGGAGCGTTTCGTAAATAGGCCTTATTTTGCTTTCATTACACACACACATTGATAATCCCTGTGAGACGGACCAGGTAGCATTGTGTTTTTTTTAAAGTTTGCCGACACTTTCTGAAATGCCTTTAAGGCGTCATGATGTATATATAACACGTATTTCTGAAATGTCGTTAAGGCGTCGTGACGCTTACACGTAGGACGTCTAAGTGCTAAAGCAGAGAATCATATAGGCAGGGGGATTCCATGCCGCGCACGGGAATGTGTTTATTTAGTATTGTACATGTATAGGTGTTTCGAAGCGCCAGGTATATTTAGCTGCTGGTGTGTTTGTGTTTCCTATTTTGGTTACAGCTGCAGCGGATCTTTTTGTGTGTTCTTGGCAGTTATATTAACCCCATCCCCGGCAACCGCCGCCCCCAAACAGAAGTGATTGATGGCCGTGCGTGCACGCCGAGGGAATTTCAGGGCAGGTGTTTTTTCCAAATTCGGCTGCAAGCAAGTCGTATTTATTGCGTAAGCGTACTTGCATTTTTTCCACCTCCAAATGGCAGTGGCTTTTTGCTGTATTCAAACGCTTGCCACACGGGCTTAAAACTGTACAGTGTAGACAGCGTCTTTCTTCGCCCTTATCCGCGCAACACTGCTTTCACTGTTTGAACAGCAATAAACTCGCCCAGTGTGAAATTAAGCCCCATTTTTACCATAGCGGCATATTTTTCTGCACATGCTTGTTAGATGTTATCTTGATAATTTGCAGAGCGCATCCACACAGCATGCATGCACAGTGATTGTAATGAATCAATAAAGCATGAGACAATGAAGGCACGTCTGAATCTCTTTATTCAGGCGCAAACTGTCTCTCCGGCGGTAACCCCGCCTCCTTACCCACGTGGGTCGCAGCCCACTAACAAACTGTAATAAACGGAGGACTGTTCCTCTTAACTGACAACAACAGTAAAGGTTGAACATTACATCTCCCGGTCACTTTAACAAAAACTTGGACTAGGTTAATTGAGTTCCTCAATCCACCTTGTGGGCCTTCTGATGACCCTCTTGGATGGACTGCGTGCTGGTGGGGACAGTCTCGAGAGTGCTCTGTCACTGTCATCGGCATCACTTTCTTCTTCGTGGTATTCAGAGTCTATGTCTGAAGAATCATGCATCAGTGTCCTTGTGATGCTGGCATTGGTGTCGGTGCCTCTGAATGTCCTGAAAAAGGATGAGTTTCTGGTGATGGTGCCCTGTGGGCTTGCTGCCGTTATCATGGATCCCTGAATGTGAGTTACTGTCATGGGATCCGGCTTGAAAGCGGGTGTGTCCTTCGTGACTTGATTTTGCCTCAGCAGGACTTGGTTTCCTATCCGGAGCGAGCTTGGTCTTGCTTGTCTCTTGATGTCTGCATATTCTTTCATCCTGGCCTTGCTCTCTCGATCCTTGTTTCTGGCGTTCTCCACATGAGTGGCTTCAGTCTTGGCTCGTGGATTGTGTGGGAGCCTTGTTTTTATGATACGCCCGAACATTAGCATTGATGGGCATTCACCGGTCGAACTGCGGGGCGTGTTTCGGTATTCCTGTAGCAAAGTGCAAATGGCTTGCATGAACGAGCCATTTGTGATGGAACATATCTGGAGGGTGAGTTTGAGATTTCCCATGAATCGTTCCACCATTCCGTTCTCTTGTGGCCATAAAGGTGTAACCTTGTGGTGCTGGAAGCCTAGGTGTTCGGCAAACATTGCAAAGTCGTGCCCACTGAAAGGAGGCCCATTGTCCGATTTGACTCTGGACGGGATGCCCTAGTCGGCGAATGTCTTGTCAAGGGCTGGTATGACGGCCTGAGCGTTGGTGGAGTGGATCAGATGGACTTCTGGGAATCGTGACATCTCATCAATAATTACTAGAGCATATTTGCCATTGGCTAATGGCCCAAACATGTCGACAGCTACTTCGTCCCACACTTGCAACGAACGGCATTTCAGATGGTTGGATGGGCTCAGGGAACGTGTGCGGAGCCACTGCCTGGCATGGTAGGCATTTCCGTAGTAGCTGTTCCACTCGTTCGTCTATTGATGGGAACCACACCTTCATCCTTAGTTGTTGTTTGGTTGATACGATGCCTCTGTGCCCTGCGTGTGCAATGTCTAATACTTGATCTTGCAGGGCTGCAGGAATTACAATTCTGTTTTCTTTCAGTAACAGGCCCTCTGGTGATGTGGACAGGGTGCTGCGGACGAGCTTGAATGTGCAAAAGTGTTGTTCCTCCTCAGCGGACATGAGTGGTACCCCTCTCTGTTTGCTTTGCCACTGATTTGATCGCAGACATGCTTGTACCGTCTGAATTAGGTGGTCCTTTCATGTCTCCTCCAGTAGCTGAGCTGTGGTGATGGACTTGGGCAATGCACTGCTGACCAGGTAGCGTAAATATTGATTTGCTTTGTGTGATTGTCGCTCATCTTGAGCTGGGAGTGGGTATCGCAAGAGAAAATCTGCTGGATTGTTGTCCTTGCCCGGATGATGGATTATTTTGAATGAGTACTCTTGTAGCCTCAGGCCCCACGTGGCAATGCGTGGCAACATTTTGGCTGTTGGTTTGCCGTAGATGGTGGTGAGAGCCTGGTGCTCTGTTATTGTGGTGAATGGTCGCCCATACAATACAGGAATAAATGGTAATGCTCGCACGCCCATACTACTGCCAGGCTTTCCTTTTCGGGTTGAGAGTAGGCGCATTCTGTGGTGGACAGACTGCGGCTCGCGTATGCTACAATTTTCCTCGGGAAGTCTGGGGATGCTCCGCGCTTGGATTGGGCTCGAATTGCACCTAGCCCCACGGGGGCTGGCATCTACAGTGAGTTCCGTGTCGGGGTCGTAGTATGCCACGCATGATGCAGTGGCAATCCGATTTTCGATTTCTTGAAAAGCTTCTTCACATGCGTTGGACCATTGGAATTCATGATGTTTCCCGGTAAGAAGTCGCAGCAGCATGCTCACTGACGCAAAATCCTGAATATATCGTGTGCAGTAGCTCGCCATGCCAAGGAAGGATCATACTGCTGAAACTCACGTGGGTGTGGGCGTTTCTACCAACGCTTGAACTTTTTCAGGGTCGGGTTTCAGGCCATCTTTTGATAAAATATGTCCAAAGAATTTGAGGGTGGACTTGCTGATCTCACATTTATCCGGGTTGAGTGTGAGGTGGGCGTTTTCCAAAGCCATGCAGACTCTCCGCAAAGTATCATCATGACTGTCTTGGGTGGTGCCGAATATTAAGATGTCGTTGGAGTAGTTTAGGCAGTTGGGATGTGTTTTATTACCTGATGTATCTCATTCTGAAATTAATCCGCAGCTGAAGATAGCCCGAGGCTGAGTCTTTTATATCTGAACAGGCCAAGATGTGTTGAGAAGGTGGTGATATATCTTGAGGCAGGGTGTAACTCCAGCTGGTGGTATCCCTTGTTTAAGACTAATTTTGAGAACACTTTAGATCTGTGAAGTAAATGCATCATATCAGTAATTCTTGGGGCGAGGTGCCGTTCTCGCTCTATGGCCATGTTTGGGGCCCTCATATCGACACATATGCGAATGCTGTCCTTCTTGTCTTTCTTAGGTACTGGTACGATGGGAGGCACCCATAGGGCTGGTCCCGACGCTGGTTCTATGATGTCCTGCTGTAATAGTGACTGGATTTCGTCTTCCACGTGTTTCTGTACGTTGAGAGGTATGGCTCTGTAGTGTTGTGCCGTTGGAGGTATTTGTGGATTGATGTGTAATTTGACTTGTTTATCCTTTAGTTTTCCCTGACCTGTGAAGAGAGTGGGGAACATTTTCTGCATCATGTCCTTCGGGCTAGTGGTGTAAACTGACATTATTTGGTACATTATTTGAATGAGCCCCATCTGAATTGCAGACTTGAAGCTTAGGATGCTGGCGCCTGGCACTTCCCCCTTTATGACATATATCTTGATCTTCTGACTCTTGTCCTTGTATTGACAGTGCGCCATAAACATCCCTTGACAATTCAGTGGCTATTCGAACCGTATGGATATATCAATGTGTCTGCTTCTTTCAGTGCCTTCTTGTAGGTGAGTGATTTGTATGTCTCATCATTTATGACATTAACGGTGGCTCCTGTGTCAATTAGGAATTCTTTGTTTTGTCCATTTACTTGTAACAGCAGAGTGGGGCTGTATTCCGCGGCTATGCTGTTTCCAATGACATGCACAATCCCCTTTTCCGGTCCCCGCTTGATGAGGATGAGTGCGACTCACGTCTCCTGCGAGGCGAGTCATCTAGGTATCTAATCTTTTGCCTGGAATTACGTCTTTGTGATTCATGTCTGGTGCTGGTGTGGCTCGAATAATCTCTTCTTTCTTCCCGCTTTCTCTCCTCTCGCGGTGTGTCACGTGGTGAGCTTTTGGACTGGTGTCTGGAGGCCGCGGGCGAGTGCCTCATGCAGGATCTTGAGCTTTCCCGCCTTGGGTTGCGGTCTTGCCACCATGTGTCTCTGTTCGATTCTGTCGGTTGGAAGAAGTTGATGTTTCTACACACGGACTGAAAATGATTTACATCGCCGGATTTGTCACAGTTATGTCCAATGGCAGGACATGGGTCGACATGTGGAAATTTGAAACAATACCCGTAGCATTTCTTTTGTTCTGTATGGGGAGGGTCTTTCGTTGTTCTGATGGGGCATACTGATGCAGTGGAGGCTGACTGTGTAATTTTGATGTTACCTAAAGATTCCGTCTGTAGTGTGAGAGCACAGTCAGCCCATGCGAGTTGCAATATTTCTTCCAGCGTTCTGCTTTTTTGAAGTAGCTTCTTCCTGAATTCGTGCGATGCACAGCCAGCTATGGTTTGAGATTTTAGCGCTTTGCCCGTTGAATATCTGTCAAAGTCACAATATTTCGCTCTTTTCCTTAGCCTCATTACGAAGTTGTCCATAGTTTCACCACTTTTTTGTGTGGATGTGTGGAAAATGTGTCGTTCATAGTCAACATTTCGTAGCGGTGCGAAATATGCATTTAATGCATCAATAATGCCTTGGAAAGTGTCTGTATTAGACTCAGGCATTTCAAACACAATGTCACGTACTACTAGGCCCAAGGAATGTAACAGGATACCTCTTAGTCGGCGCTCCTCCCTTACACCCGATGCATCTATGTAGATGTGCAATTCCTTGAGCCATCTAGCCCACCTGGGGGCGAGGCTGCTGGTGTCAGCCATGTCAAATGGCTGCAGGGCTTGTAGCTGTAAAGACGCTGAACCACTGTCTTCTTTGTGTGTGGCTTGGCGAGGTGTGGAGCTGGAGGAGAGGCTCAGGATTCCACTGTCTGGATTGTCCTCAGACATGACTCGGCTCTTCCTGGGGGTGGTAGTGCTTTGCTGGTTGCCTAGGGGTTTTGAGTCCTGTCAAGATGCAGCTGGGTTGAGTATTGCAATGCACGCTTTATGGTGAGCGTGTCATTTGGCTGTAAATGATTTCAGAACTTGAAAATGTCACTGTGCTTTCTTCAGAGCGCACGCGTATGAATAAGCCGTCTCACCGCGTGTAATATGCGACGCGCATAGCACGTGTTTTGGCAGCTTTACTCTCTGTATGGAATGCTGCAGTCTTGCGCTAGAAAGTTCTTACTTGCGATTTGTTTTAATGCCGCGTGTGTTCTGTGCGGCTCTGATGCGTTGATCCGGACGTTCTGTTGACTTTACTGCGTCGGAGGGGCTGGTCTCGCCTCCGGACCTTGGCACCGCTTTATATTGACCTCGTCGCCATTGTTGGATGTTATCTTGATAACTTGCAGAGCGCAGCGACACAGCATGCATGCACAGGTATTGCAATGCGTAATGAAACAATAAAGCAGGAGACAATGAAGGCACGTCTGAATCTCTCTTTATTCAGGCGCAAACTGTCTCCCCAGCGGTAACACCGCCTCCTTACCCACGTGGGTCGCAGCCTACTAACAAACTGTAATAAACAGAGGACTGTTCCTCTTAACTGACAACAACAATAAAGATAGGACATTACAATGCTTACACAGGTTTGTATTCCTCCTGTGTTGTATGGTATCCTGCATCCCCATGGTAGCTTGTGGGAGGCAGTGTTCGGCAATCTTCAGCCACGCTCACTTGGATGCCCCGCCCTCCCACAGATGGCTACAGCCATACAGACAGCATAAAAATGAAAAATGAGAAAATACAGAGGCATAGCCCTAGGATTGGCCAGTGATGTCTTTGTAGCTCTGCCCCTGCCCATTCCTGTCATATGTGGGGATGCAGAATATCATAAAAATGGCAGGTATGCAACAAAATGTTAGCTGCTAACAAAAGGATCAGAAACATGGGACGCATTTTGTTTCTTCAGTGTCACAGCCCCTCCGAGACACACAGTTTGCGTAATAAACCTAACAACACGTTTATTTTTCTTTTGTCATCGGCAGCTGAGGCTTGCTTATTCATAATGGTGACTTTCCAACTGAAGGACCACCAGTCACCTTGCAAATCTGTTAAAGTTAAAGTGAGCAACACAATAAAGCACCCTTTTAAAATGTGTGCACACCCATAACGTCTAATAGCTTGATATCCTAAAACGTAAAGTATGCTTTCATGTCCTCAGGTGAATATTCTTAAAACCATGCATAACACCACGCTGGAGGTTTGTGACAAATCTCCAAACCAAAGTGAGTTTTTTAGCCTCATTTATTGTGTGTCTTAAGCGCTGAAAATAAAGTGAGTACATAGATATTTTGCCTTTTGCATCTTATAGTTTTCCATTCAGGATGTTGAAAATAAAGGTACACCGACATTATTTTGGCTCAACATGCTGCTATAAGTATTTAGATGTTGTCATGATGCTTTACTATGCAATTTGTGGAATTTTCAAGTAAACTCTATAGAACAGTACTATTGTAGGTCTTGACACCCAAAACTTAAATATTTGTTTCAAGTAAAGCGTGGAAGAAGATGGCCAAATTGCAGAATGGGTCAAAATCCTTGATTCGCTGTTTAGCGTAAGTGTGTGATCCTGGGCAAATAATGTAATCTCACAATGGGCCTCATTACAAGTCCGGCAGTAACCCTGCCGGTGCTACCGGTGGGTTGCTGCCGGACTTGCAGTATTTAGTGGCACCTGGCTCTTTTCGGAAACACCGGGGGATTACAACTACAGTGTTCTGGGAAGTCAGGCACAGGTAAATGGTAAATCCCCATTCCCACTTGAGTCCCGTAGGACTCAATGGGGATGACGGAAGCACCAGTGGTGCTTCCGTGAAAGTCTGCGGGTGGGTGCCGTTCCGCCCGCCAGGTCTGACCCTGGTGGGCGGGACGGCACCCGCCTGCAGACTCGTAGTGTGACGGTATGATAACAATGGGCCCGATTCATAGATTCCAGCGCAGAAGCAGCGCCGCGTGCCGAGAGGGAGCGTGCACCAGCGGGGGCACAAAGCAGCATCTGCGCGCCACGCATATTCATGTATTTCCCGAGCCATTACCAGTCGTGGAGCAGTGAACATCCATCTGTGCCAGTAATGCCCCCAACACCACCCCTTGTGCAGGAAAAAGCAAGTGAAATGGCCAATATGGCACAAGCCCTGCGCTATCCGTTGGCCAGCACACAGCCCCACTCCATTGTAATCGCGTGAAAAGGCCCTCGCGTACCCCTGGGAAATTGCATACCCTGCTCGCGCCAGCCAAAACGTGTGAAAAGGCCCTCACATACCCCCGTGAAATCACCTAACCCACTCGCACAAGCCAAATCGTGTGAAAAGGCCATTGCCTACCCCCGCGAAATTGCCTACCCCGATCGCGCCAGCCAAATCGCGTGAAAAGGCCCTCGTGTACTCCGCTCGCGCCAGCCAAATCCTGTGAAAAGGGCTGCGCGTGCTGCCATCAGCTGAGAACAAACCCTGCAGGCAACCCACACCACAAGGGATCCCCCCATCACCCGTGACCATACCCGCAGGTAGCCCACACCACAAGGGATCCCCCATCACTCGTGACCATACCCGCAGGCAGAACAAATTGTGGAGGTCCACCATATACAATGGAGGACATAACAAATGCACACCCTTGTGCTGTGTATAACAGCCAAACGAGATAAATAATATTAAGCTTTTTAAATGTCTTAAACACAATTTTTGTATTGTGTATTTAATTCTTCATGAAAAGAGTTTGTACAATCAAATTTCATTCATTTGCTTTACATCAAAAATAATCATAACATTCATTCCCTGGTATATTAACAACATACTGTTTTGCAGAAAAACATAAATACATTATTCAATTTTACTATTCAAAACCTCATAAGTCCTTATATAAAGTCATACAAATTTCCAATAGATTGATATCCTTTGTTTGTTGTTTCCGTTTATGCTCCCACTTAGAGCCACTAGGATTTTAACCTAGGTCTTCCACTACGCGTTTCGGGTGATTTGTCCGCCCTTCTTCAGGTGGGGATATCAATGTTTCCCTTTCTTTATTCTACAAAATAAGTGTATGTATAAATACTCCATTCATTAGTAATTAATTCTGTTATGTTACTATTCACATTATACAGACTAGATACACTGTACTAACCTTAATTGGGTAACCCGAGTGTGGCAACGACTTGCACGTTCCTATATTATGGCAATATTTTTTCTCTCTCTCATGTGTCCTCTGTTGTAATGTTTGAGACTGTTAAAAACAAAATGATTTCACTTCAATTATTTATCCTCTAGATACTGTCACTCTCAACACTATTTATAACTTTCAAATGTAATATGATCACGAGTGGGAGCAGTCGCTAAAAATCAGCGCTGGGCCCCACTCTGTGATCAAGGATGCTGGGACGATAAACATGAATATGACTCTTATTGTGACACTTCACCAACGGTAAAGTTACAGTCAATTCTGATTTGTTCTCCGTATTTTTGCGTGTTCAGTATCCAACAGGAAAGCCCAATTCTCCATGTTGTTGTAATTCTTTGTTGTTGTAATTCTTAATAATTCTTCCATAAGTACTGAAACCTTATAGGTTACTCTCCCCCATCCTGTTACATATACTTAATTGACTATTACTATGGACATCTTTAAATGTTCCTACCTGTCTTGCGTGCTCTTAGATTGGGGGATGGAGTCCACGTACCGCTCTGTTTACAGTGCCGCGTTTTGTTGCTGACTCGTGTTTGGAGAGGCGACTTGCTTTTCGTTAATCGTAATTCATTAACTTCGCCGTTTCTATATAGGGTTATAAGTACATTTGTTACTTGGATCACCCTGAATACTCATGACTGTAGTCACGGAATCATGTACGCTCTTTAGTTACCTTATTTTTTCGTCTTTTCGATCCCTTCCAAACTCTGCCGGTACTCGCGTTCGCTCTGTATTCTGGGTCCTGCATAAAGTGGTTGCTAGGCAACCCGGCTTAGCTAGTCTGTCTCCTATATTGCCTGTTACCAATTCACACGCACTTTTACAACCACCATATTGGGTGTGTATCTCAACTTAACGCTCATGATGTTCCTAGTTAAGATTGGGGCAACTTTTGTGTTTGTTTAGGAAGT
The DNA here is from genome assembly GCF_040938575.1 of Ambystoma mexicanum. Classification (NCBI taxonomy): domain Eukaryota; kingdom Metazoa; phylum Chordata; class Amphibia; order Caudata; family Ambystomatidae; genus Ambystoma; species Ambystoma mexicanum. The sequence continues at coordinate 1,010,297,412 of NC_090932.1, read as the reverse complement.
TTCTTATCATTTATCGTGTTAATTTTCACAGAAAATTCCAATCTAATACCCTCGCACATTTTACCTTCCATAAGTCCATTGCAATAGTGCTCTAAATACGTTTTTTACATGGATACAACATTTTAGAATATGTCTTTGCTGTTAATTCATATTCCTTCCACATTCACATATAATTATATCTAATATTCTCCATATTTTTAAAGAACAAAATTCACCATATCCACCCCTGGGGTGTTGTCACAATGCATCATTCAACATCTTTACTGTTTACAATCTGAAAGTTATATTTGTATCTTGTTTGATTTGTCTGTTTCAATCATAGTCCATATATGCTCCCTATTTTTGGGCCTACTTTTTCTCACCCTCGGCATTATGTGTTGTTTCAAAAGAATTCCAAGTTGAAAGATCTTTGTTCTTTAAAAATATGGAGAATATTAGATATAAATATTAGAAGCAGCGCCGCGCGCCGAGAGGGAGTGTGCACCAGCTGGGGCACAAAGCAGCATCTGCGTACCACGCATATTCATGTATTTCCCAAGCCATTACCAGTCGTGGAGCAGTGAACATCCATCTGTGGCAGTAATGCCCCCAACACCGCCCCTTGTGCAGGAAAAAGCAAGTGAAATGGCCAATATGGCACAAGGCCTGCGCCATCCCTTGGCCAGCACACAGCCCCACTCCATTGTAATCGCGTGAAAAGGCCCTCGCGTACCCCTGGGAAATTGCATACCCTGCTCGCGCCAGCCAAAACGTGTGAAAAGGCCCTCACATACCCCCGTGAAATCACCTAACCCACTCGCACAAGCCAAATCGTGTGAAAAGGCCATTGCCTACCCCCGCGAAATTGCCTACCCCGATCGCGCCAGCCAAATCGCGTGAAAAGGCCCTCGTGTACTCCGCTCGCGCCAGCCAAATCCTGTGAAAAGGGCTGCGCGTGCTGCCATCAGCTGAGAACAAACCCTGCAGGCAACCCACACCACAAGGGATCCCCCCCATCACCCGTGACCATACCCGCAGGTAGCCCACACCACAAGGGACCCCACTATCACCTGTGACCATACCCGCAGGCAGCCCACACCATATAGGACCCCCATCACCCTGTGACCATACCCCGCAGGCAGCCCACCTGTGACCATACCCGCAGGCAGCCCACACCACAAGGGACCCCCATCACCCATGACCATACCCGCCGGCCACCCACAACACATGGGTACCCCCATCACCCGTGACCAAACACCACAGGCAGCCCACTCGTGACCATACCCTGCAGGCAGCCCACACCACAAGAGACCGCCCATCTCCTGAGACCATACCTGCAGGCAGCCCACACCACATGGGACCCCCCATCACCTGTTACCATACCCTGCAGGCAGCCCACCCGTGACCTTACCCCCGCAGGCAGCCCACACCACAAGAGATCACCCATGACCATACCTGCAGGCTGCCCACACCACAAGGGACCCCACCATCACCCCTGACCATACCCGCAGGCACCCCACACCACAAGGAACGCCCCCATCACCCGTAACCATACCCTCAGGCAGCCCACACCACAAGGGATCCCCACATCATCCGTGACCAAACACCGCAGGCAGCCCACCCGTGACCATACCCGCAAGCAGCCCACACCACAAGGGATCCCCCATCACCTGGGACCATACCCGCAGGCAGCCCACACCACATCGGACCCCCATCACCGGTGACCATACCCCCGCAGGCAGCCCACCCGTGACCATACCCCCGCAGGCAGCCCACCCGTGACCATACCCCCGCAGGCAGCCCGCACCACAAGGGATCACCCGTGACCATACCCATGGGCATCCCACACCACAAGGGATCACCCGTGACCATACCCGCAGGCAGCCCACACCACAAGAGACCCCACAATCACCTGTGACCATACCCGCAGGCAGCCCACACCACAAAGGACCCCCCCATCACCCATGACCATACCCACAGGCAGCCCATACCCCATGGGACCCCCCCATCACCCATGATCATACCCTGCAGGCAGCCCACCCGTGACCATACCCCTGCAGGCAGCCCGCACCACAAGGGATCCCCCCCATCACCCATGACCATACCCGCGGGCAGCCCACACCACAAGGCACCCCCCATCACCCGTGACCATACCCGCAGGCAGCCCACACCACAAGGGACCCCACCATCACCCGTGACCATACCCGCAGGTAGTGCACACCACAAGGGACCCCACCATCACCCCTGACCATACCCACAGGCAGCCCACACCACAAGGGATCCCACCATCACTACCTGACATGCCTGCAGGCAGCCCGCACCACAGGGGACCCCCCATCACCCGTGACCATACCCGCAGGCAGCCCACACCACAAGGGACCCCACCATCACCCCTGACCATACCTGCAGGCAGCCCACACCACAAGGGACCCCCATCACTAGTGACCATACCCCGCAGGCAGCCCACACCACAAGGGACCCCCATCACCTGAGACCATACCCTGCAGGCAGCCCACCCGTGACCATACCCCCGCAGGCAGCCCGCACCACAAGGGATCACCCGTGACCATACCCGTGGGCAGCCCACACCACAAGGGACCCCCCATCACCCGTGACCATACCCGCAGGCAGCCCACACCAGAAGGGACCCCACCAACACCCGTGACCATACCCGCAGGCAGTGCACACCACAAGGGACCCCACCATCACCCCTGACCATACCCGCAGGCAGCCCACACCACAAGCGATCCCTCCATCACTACCTTACCATGCCTGCAGGCAGCCCACACCACAGGGGACCCCCATCACCCTTGACCATACCCACAGGCAGCCCACACCACAAGGGATCCCACCATCACCCGTGACCATACCCCGCAGGCAGCCCACACCACAAGGGACCCCCCATCACCCGTGACCATACCCACAGGCAGCCCATACCCCATGGGACCCCCCATCACCCGTGACCATACCCTGCAGGCAGCCCACACCACAAGTGACCCCCATCACCCGTGACCATACCCCGCAGGCAGCCCACCCATGACCATACCCACAGGCAGCCCACACCACAAGAGACCCCCATCACCTGTGACTATACCCGCAGGCAGCCCACACCACAAGGGACCACACCACAAGAGACCCCACCATTACCTGTGACCATACCCGCAGGCAGCCCACACCACATGGGACCCTCCCATCACCCGTGATCATACCCCACAGGCAGCCCACACCACAAGAGACCCCCCATCACCCGTGACCCTTGCGTACACCCGCAAAATTGCGTAACCCACTCGCGCCAGCTAAATCGCGTGAAAAGGGCAGCGCGTGCTGTCATCAGCCGAGAACAGACCCTGCAGGCAGCCCACACCACAAGGGACCCCCCCCATCACCCGTGACCATACCTGCAGGCAGCCCACACCACATGGGACACCCCCCATCACCTGTGACCATACACCGCAGGCAGGCCCCTGGCTCATGGCCCCCCACCAGTGACGGCAACCTGCAGGCAGGCCCCGACTCATGTCCCCCCACCCCCACTAGTAACAACAACCTGCAGGCAGGCCCCGACTCATGTCCCCCCACCAGTGACAGCAACCTGCAGGCAGGTCCCGACTCATGCCCCCCACATCTGTACACAATGCAATCATGTAGCAAATGTCCCCCAAAATGCCACCACACGCTGCCCCCCCAGTGCAACTCAACACCCATCCATTGGTCCTACTCCCCAGTACATGCCCCATGGCATGTGAATCACAAATACACACATGCATCTTTGCAAACAGATGACCAACATTGCTCAACAGCAGGGACACGTAACAGAGCCAATGAAGAGTGACACATGCACCAAACCATTGAGAGCAGACACCACTTTGATTGTAAAGAATAAACATTTATTAAGTACCAAAAATAGCACCAACTGAAAGCTAACCATGAACATGATAATGAATCGAATGCAAATGAAAATGAAATTTGAAACAAAAAGAAATGTGTTATTAAAAAAGTTGAAACTCCAAAAAGTTGAAACTCCAAAAAGTGGTCTATGTCCAATGATTGTCTTCCAATTGCAATTAAAACATGTCCAACTATGTAAAAGGCTGAAGGGTCCATGATCCCTAAATCCAAATATACATCCTAAAAATCCCTAATAAAAAACTATTCACAAGATGTGGCGCAAAGTCCATGAACTCCAAATCAATAAATAAATAAAGGCAACCTACCACTCAATAACTATTTACAAAGGCAGCGGGCTAGTCCTACGACTCACCATTTCCCCAAGTGTTACGGCGAGGGCATCATCGAACGTCTATCATCAAGCGTCTATTTCCTGGAGGCGGGCCTGTGCTCTACTCTTGAGGGCCCGCAGGGACTCATCCGTGCTCTGCTCAAACTCCCTGCGAGTCTCCTCGAGGAACTCCACCCGCCTCTCTGCCCGATGCAGGGGGTTCGCTGCCGTGGCCATGGTGAGTCATGCCCCCGCTGCTGCTCTGCCCCGATTTGCTGGCCAATTTGCTGCAACACGGAAGACATCCTTGTTCCAAGGTCCACGATACCCTCTTGCCCGATGGCCGATACCTGCCCCTGTGATGTTGAGGGCCCCGAGTCCTGTCGTCTTCTACATCGAGCCTGCTGCCGCCGATAAGCCCTGTGCCTGCGCCTCCGAGACTGCCTACGGGATGATGACAACCCCCGGGGCAGTCGTGCACGTTCCCTGCTGCAAGGTGCCTGCACTACCTCCATTGCCACTGGTCCTGTTGCTGGGGTGACCACCTCTGCTGATCCTCCGACTCCCGACTGTGGCATGGATGTGGTCTCCGCCAGACTGGCTGCCGTGGTTGGGACAGGTCTACAGGAGGCCCTGGTGTTAGGGTGTCCTGGTGTTATGCTGGCCCGAAGACGGCAGGGAGTATGACTGGCGCACAGTGGAGGAAGAGGAGGAGGGGGGTCGCATGAGTGGCCAGCACACGTAGTAAACTCGCGACAACGAGCTGAGCTAGCCATTTCATGAGGCTACAGACCTCTTCGTGATGACGTGCAAGCCCCCAATTGGAAGCCTGCACGTCAACCTGAATTGGGCCTGTCGGCCTCCTGATCCTAGCTAGCATAGGCTCCACCATGTCATGAATTGCCTCGTCCGCAGGTAGTGGAAGATCAGTTGATGTGGATACATCCGTTACCTGCGGACGGGTCTGGCCTGAGGCATGTCCACAGGTGAATACTGATGCAGGCGCAGTTTCAGGGACAGGATTAGGCACAGGCCCCTCCATGGTGACATGAACTGCCTCCTTCCACTGACCCTGGACTGCATCAGTTGCACCTACCTCATCACCCGCGCCAGGCCCCATGTGTTGGTCTGATGTGGCCTCCTCGTCCACCACCAACTTGGTTGACTCCCCACCATCTTCTGCATCGGATTGCCCCAGTGGGGGCTCACCTGTCCCTCCCCCTGCCGAGAAGCCCACAACCAACTACACCTTCTTGGGCCTCCCCTCAGCAGCTGCGGCTGATGACTCTGATGCGGCACCAGCGTCCTCACTCCTGGCCTTGCGTTGGTCCCTGGTGGAGACATCCCTGCCGCAGGGCTCCACAGCGCCACCTCCGCCCCCTTCCTCTGTTGTTGCTGTGGATAGGGAAACATTGAACACAAGCATCAGTGTACCGAACAAATGTCTGCTTGGAACAAAGCAAATGCACATGAGTGGCACTGTCAAACGTCACCACCACCACCCCCCAACACACAGGTCAGTGCAAGCAACACACATGCACAATCATGCATGCCATGTGCAACAAACATTCACATCCATGTACAAGGCACTGCGAGCACATCAGAGGAGGGGCTGAACCTCACATGCATCATGGTATATGCACATCACATGACAGTCATTCATCAGGCCATGTAGACCTCCCGTCACAGTACACTTGGGGACAACTGGGCAACATGAGTCAATCACGCATTGAGATGCTCATGTGTCATACATCCTTGGGGTTGGCCAGTCACACACTCAATACTCAGACACACGCACATGTACACCATGCATGTCCATGATGGTGACATTATCACCCATGTGTCACACCTCTCCATGCCCCAGTCCAGACACATGTATGCAAACATGTGCACCTCTTTCCATGCCGGTGCGCATCACGCATTATAATAATAATAATAATTTGGCATTTATATAGCGCTACGAACCCTCAGGTATCTGATCGCTGCTTATTATTACCCACGGTGTGTGGTGCTCATTTATCGACCTCGGAAGGATGAAAGTCTGAGTTTGGCCCTGCCGGGATTCGAACCTGCGTTAGCAGGATCTGCACAGATACCAAAGCGAGCGCTCTACTCACTGTGCCACTTGACCGGCATTGCAACACAGACACCATTGAAGTGGTTCAGGCTTGAATGGACATGCAGCACTGTCAGGGACATGCACACAGACACCTGTACAGGAGGCATGCCAGACATGAGGCCAAGGTGCACACTCCAGCCACACGCCAACATACACATGCACTATGGCGGACAAGAACACATGAACACTTACCAGTCGACTCCAGACGGAGCACCAAATCCAAGACCTGGGCATGCAGCGCTGGGTCGATGCACTCCAGGACCCGCATCTCATTGGTGGACAACCGGCCCCGGCGCCTCGCTCCATCATCAGCAGCCTTGAGGAGGCGCTGGGCCTTGTTGAGGGTCCTGGACCTGAAGTCTTCCCAGCGCTTACGGACATGTTGGTAGTCGCGGGATGCCAACCCCTCTGTGTAGATGGCATCCACGATGTCCGCCCAGATCTTACTCCGTCCTTCCTTGTCGACGCGGGATGGTCCGATGAAGAGGGCATCATAATGCCCCAGGACTTGCTCCACCAGGATGCCAACTTCTCTGGAAGAGAAGCTGACAGTCCTCTGCCTCGATGCTCGGGGGTTGCCACTTGCCTCAGATGGAGATGGGTCCGACATGGCAACCCCCGAGCCAGGAGTGGGGGGGCAGGTGGTCCTGGGGCTGGGCTGTGGAGCGATGGAATGGCAGTCGGGAGTCTTCAGGGTCAGCAGAGGTGGTCACAGCAACAGGATCACTGGCAATGGCTTCAGAGCAGGCACCAAAATGCAGGGCATGTGAGTAGCAGGCACACAGAGTGGGCTGGCAGCAGAAGATGGTTCTAAGAGGCAGCTCGGGACAGTTGGAGGCAGGTAAATGGCCTTGTGGGCAGGAGCGTGGGTCTTCCGTGTGCTTTCGCATGGCCAGCCGGATGCAGAGTGACCCCGCACGTGCGGAAACAGCACGTTAGCGTGTAATCCAAGGAAAGGCCCTAAGCGTGTAAGTTATGGGATGCGTGCTGGATGTTGGGCATTGCCATTCAGTACAGGTTAAAGGTCCACATAGGACAACAGTGCACTGGATGTGCTTTTCGTGGAGACCGACACAAAATGATCACTACTGTGGCAGTGCATACTTCTTGTTTTGGCGGGGGAATTGCCTATGTGCACATGCGCGTGTGTTTTTCTTCATTTTTCCATGCAGACGGTTTTTCCCACTGTGCTTGCCCCTGTGTGTCGCGTACCCCATTTTCGAGGTCACAGTAGCCTACGTGTTCCCTGCGTATACATTTTTTGTGTTCCTGGGTGCCACAGCATACTGCGGAATGTTTTTCTATCGCACTTGGGCTACTGAGGGGTCACATGAACATTTGTTTTTGTTTTTGGTGTGCCTTAGCGTTGCGTGACCCGTTATTTTTCCCCAGGGGTCACATACAGCCATGCAGGAGCACAGGGGTACGTTTTCCATCACGTACCCTGCGCCCTTCACCCCAGTTACCCAGGACAATTGTTGTCTGCACCTCCTATTGCGCTAGTACATCAGTGCCATGACTGGGAGGGCAACAAGTGGTAAAGGAGGCAAAGCTGGGCGACTTCCCAGAGGTGGCCGCGGTGGGGGATGTGGCCAGGGTCGCCGCAGTGGGCAACGTGGCCAGGCTGGTCCATGAGGGCAGGCTGTCCAGGCACATGAATGGACAGCTATGCCCCCCCCACAAGCGGGTCAGGGAGATGTGGCTGCTGCCATCCCCAGCACCCATCAGACCCGACAAGCAGTGTCATCTGCTGTCACGAGCAGACAGGGTGTGGAAGCTGCAGGGGAAGCTGCAGCTGACACCACCCCGGCTCAGGGTCAGCCAGCCCAGACTGGATTGGTCCCGGAACAGGCACAGGATGACTCACAGGCTGATTTCCGTGTCGGTTAGGCCAAGGCACGTGTGGTGAAGGTTGCTGTCACCAGGTCACGTGGATCTGGAGCAGCAGTGTCATCTGCTGCCCCGAGTAGCCAGGGTGTGGAAGCTGCAGGGGCAGCTGCAGCTGACACCACCCCGGCTCTGAGTCACCCAGCCAGGACTGTGTTGGTCCTGGCCCTTGGCACCGAGGTAGGTGCGGTGCAGGGTCCTGGCAACAGCACACAGCTGCCAATACCTGAAGTCCGACCTTCGGTCCTCATGTCATTGCCTGCTTCCATTGGCCAGTCCACCTGCGCTTCAGCCTCTACTGACCAGAGCGGCACAAGCCACTCAAGGTCCCCACCAGCTCCCAAGAGGAAGAAGCATGCTCCAGCAGAACAGGCTGGGACCCCAGACACGGCTCAGCCCTCAAACACGTCAAACACGTCAAGAAAGCAAAGTTTCTGTAATGCGCAACTGGACGCGCTTGTGGACTACGTGTTTGAACACTGCCGCGACATGCTGGTGATGGCAGAGAGCAAACATAAACCTGCTCAGCATAGGGCCCACTGGCTGTGCATCGCGGACGATATTAGTGCCTTTTGAGGCGCACAGAAGATGATGTGATGAAGCGTTGGAGTGACCTCTGACGCTGAGCAAAAGACAAGCTGGCTGCAAAGTTCGCCTCTACTCTGGTGACTGACAGTGGGACACCATCAGAGGACGAAGAACTCACTCCACATGAGGAGATCCCTGGTGATTTTATCGCAGTGGAGCAGGTCCAAGGCGTGGGAGGGCTTCCAAATTATGAGACAATGTCCGATGAGTGGTGATGCGTGTGTGTCCAAGCCATGTATAAGTTGCTTAGGTGATGTGTTATGATTGTCTGCCAGTTCAGGCTACATTGACATGACTGCCACGTGTGACCCATGTGATGTTGGACTGATACGTGCTTGTTGTCATGCAGACTGCATACAAACCATGTCCTGCACACAGAGGCAATCCTCATCACCACACCTGCTCCCTCCTTCCATCACAATATCTGTGCAGCCTCTCTTGGCCCTATTCTTGCTCCGACCTATGGTTGCGGATAGCCTGTGATTACCTTCCACTCAACACTCACCTTCTATCGTCACATGACTGACGTCTCTGTGTGATTACCCCGCGAGCTGTTCCTCCTCAAAGGCATTTCTCCTTACCATCCCCCAGCAGCTCACTGTTTCCATGGGACTGGTGATTCCGATGGCGGACTACTGCAATGACAGTACCCGAATTTCTGTGAATATACACTCTTCCCTCTGCAACTCTTCCAGACCTGGACTGTGTGGAACGTCCTTTGGCCTTGGTGCAGGGTATCTCACTCGGACTGTGCGGATGGTACAGGCTCACAGTGGCTATGAGTGTTCATTCCTGGACCCTGTGCATTCCCAGCAAGTCCATATGGGTCCTGGGCAATCAATTCATTTAACTCCATCTCCAGTATTTGCTTCCTTCTCATGGTATTTCATCATCCCGTTCCTGCTCACTCAGGGTCAGTTGCTCCTCATGGCCATTAGTTTGGGGTTCTTGTCTGTGTCGAGTGTAAGCCTCCCTCGGTTACAGCCTCCCTGCCTCTATGCAACTGCTGTTGTTGCTTCTCTGGGTCTTGGGGCACTTCTGATGCTTCCTCATGTGTTGTGCTTACTGTCCTCCTCTCCCCTGCTGTAGTCCCAGATAACTGAAAGAATGCAATCGACACCTGCCCACACTGCTACGATACAGAACTCTGAGCAACCATTTTGAGCCATGCACTGCCTCCAAGCCATCCCCTGCCCTTGGGGGTGGGGTTTACTGTATCCCTACAACCCACTACCAACACTTTACACAGAATGACTCCACTTGCCATTATCCTGCCATCCGTCCATGACATTCACATTACTGCCTCTGTGTTCTCAATGATAGTTGACGCTGTACACGTTTACTGCACTGCACCCACACACTTCTAAGTCCTGTTCTCCCCTTCCACATGCCTATTCACTTGCGTCATGTAAAAGTGACCTGCCATTGATGAATCCATGTGCCTTCCTTCACTGTATTTCAACACCCTAGCGTCGTTGCAGCCTGTGCCACAGGTGTGTTTTTATCATAGTGATTTCAATTAAATGTCAAATGACATGCATTGTACATGGCTCATGGACAGTAGTATTGAGCTTCCATCTGGGTCTGGTTGGCTTTTCAGGCATGGCTATGCTACGTGCCATCTGTGTGTTGGCATCTGTCATGTTTGTGGAAGGACTATGCCAGTCACAAGCTTGTGTGTGATGCAAGTGCTATGCACCATGCAGTACATGTCTTATTTGGCCATTTGACATGCATCCATGTCTGCTTTCAGGGTCCCATTCCATTACATTGGCACTGCGTGCATGCCTGAGTTTGTGTCATGTCACATGACTGCTTCATGTGTTGGCTGTCAACATTGTAATACCTATTTGTGTGGCCTATGCTGTTAACATGTGTGGTCATGTCTTTTTATTTTGTGCAGGTGATGAGGCACTGGAAGCAGTGGAGGAGGAGGAGATGGTGGAGGAGGTGGAGTATTCAGAACCCCAACCAGGCACCAGTGGAGGCCATGCGGTGGTAGCCCATGAACATCCATTGGTGCTCCAGACCATCCTAGCCAGAGGTGTCTCTGAGTACACCTCTGATGAACCCTATGCCTCTGATGCAGAATCGGAAATTGACCCCTCATTGCTGTCACAGGTGAGTGATTCTGCTGTGGATGCTGTTCTGTCCGACACACCTGCAGTGGGGGTAGACCCCTCGAGGAGCCAGTCAGTGTTAGTATGTCCGTCTGTGGTGGTTACGGATGCAGGGTTACACTCCACACTACTTGCTCCTGTTCTTGGGGCAGCTCAGTGAGGGAGGAATGCAGTCCTGCAGCCAAAGGCAGCGCCAGTGGAGCAAGGGCCAGATATCCTTGGGCCTGACAGGTGTGGTGTCAGGCAACGTGGTGGTTGTGTGTCACCCGGGAATACTGTGTAGGAGAATTCCATTTATGCCATTGCACAGCAACAGGGGGCATCATGTGAGATGATGGCTCAGGGCGTGCAAAGGGTGGCCAATTCCATTCTCCCGCCTGAAAGGCAGATGGCACCCGTAGGCATCCACTGTGTGTTCCGGCTGGGCCCATACAGGCTTGTCTCGTGTTTGTGTTTGTGGCTTGGGGTCCAGACACATATGCCACTCCTGCTTCCCCTTTCCATGGGCTTGCAAGGAGGGCAGCGTGTGACAGTAACTTACACAGAGGCATTGGGCTTCCATCATTTCTGTGGCCAGTCTGAAGTCCAACCTGTGTATACACCCCTTGTGGGGATTCATGATTGTTTGACCAGTGCATGTTTAGCATGCATTTCGCTTTGGATATTGGTAAATGTGTATTTTATGATGTATCTTCATGTATTAGCTTGCCTGTCTCCATCATTGATACCCTTCATGCTGTATGTGTTACCCTGCCCCCTTTAGCTAGCAGAGACCCACTCAAGATGAAAGGGGTCCATGTGGTGGCTTTGTCACATTGAGGCACTTGTACTATTGTGATTGGTCACTGTCTGACATTGTCACTGTTGGGTCCTGTCATATGATGGCTCTGTGTATCCACTTTATTAGGTACTGTGAGAAACCTGAGAGCATCCTCACATATAATTCCCTTGGAACTTCTTCTCAGGTGGCCAGGAATAGGTCATCACTCTTGGATCCCAACCATGGGGTCAGAGAAGCGAGGGGGGGAAGCACCTGCGTGGAGAATACTTGGGGATTGGAGATGAGATGTCCTCAGGTGAGACACAGTATTCCACACTCCCTTCTCTCAAATAAACCCCTATCCCAAACGCAATCATGGGATATTGTTACCCCTATCCCATTGACAAGGAAAATGATAAAAGATTGTGCTAGTCTAGAGGCAGCAGGAGGATGGGGAAAAGGAGAGGGGTTAAAATTGGGGTACCCTTAGGAGGGAAATGGTATCCCCCTTTCCCTAAACATGACCTACCTAACCCTCCCCCAACCTTTATGGGCTACTACAAGACTGCTCCCCTCGTTTCCCCACATTTGACTGTTACATGTTCTGGTACGAGGAAGAGGAGACAGAGTAGTAAACCCTATACCTTCCTTTTGCCACTCTGGTACTGGGATGAAGAAGATACCTGCATGCAGAGAGTCAGGCATGTCCCTTTAATCATGATCATGTAAACCTAAGTAAAGACGCACACCTGTAACCTGTTAACTAGTTGCAGGTGTATAAAATGAGGGTCAGAAAAGCACAACAGGGAGGCTGCGTGGGAGAGCCCAGCAGAAGAAACCAGGTCGCCGGCAGAGACCCTGAAGAACTTGTGTGACCCAAGGCAAGTGGGCCGTGTTGTGGCACAGGTGTGGAAGCCTCCAATGCAGAGTGCGAGCAGCAGTGGCAGAAGCCTGGAGAGAGAGAACACCGTCCGCATCGGGAGAGAAGCCTCCCGAGTGAAAGGAAGACTGCCCCGCAGGCGAGCAGAGATTGCATCAGAAGGCCTGCCTGCCTAATTTCTAGAGAGAAGCTGCGAGGGCTGTCGGACGGAGCTGCCATCAGCCGGTGAGTGTCAGAGGGGACACTTGGGCCCGGGGCACTCCGAACAGACCAGAATTGTTAAGTCTTTGAAACAAATAAAATATATGCATATTGAATACCGAACCGAGCAGAAACTTGAAACTACATATGAGTGCATTATAAATACCGAACTGCATGAACACTTACAATTGAGCATAACAAATGCATTGTAAGTGCAGAACTGAATGAAAACAACAAATTAAGCCTCACTAATGCATTTTAAACACCAAAAGGCAAAATCGTACATAACAGAAATATATTGAATACTGAACTGAATGAAACCCCTAAACTAGATATCTTCAATACTGAGTGCTTTAAAAACTTTATGAACAAAGCAAACCTTGAAGAACAATTAGAGTGCCCATGTGAAAATAAACTACGGGAAAAGGGCATAAGTGTGAAAGAGTGCCAGAGAAGGTGGGATAGGAATAAAACCCAGCAAAGGTGAACTTTTATGAATGAATGGAATGCGACAAGGCCACAGACTGGCGAGAGGTGTTTGACACATGGTGACAGAATCAAAAGGTTTACAAGGAGAAGCCAAAAAAGTGTCAACTTTCACATAAAGCCAAGAGGCCAGCAAAGTGGAGCCAAGTCATGGTGACTTGGTGCACAGGGGCTGGAACTAAAGAACCTGTGTGGCCTAGAACCTAGGGATTCTGGTTGCGCAACCTGTGATCAGTGAATCGTGTGGTCTGACAAATGCACCTAGACCAGTTAGCCCTGAATGAATTGGGAAACAAACCAAAGAGAAACATTGTGAATAAACTGGTGAAGGCAACCAGAAGGAGGACTCAGTTGACCTTGAGTTTTGTTGCACTTTTGAAAAGACTAAAATAAACTTGGCGTAGATGAAGTCTTAGGGAAGTGTACCCAGAGACTTGAGGAACTGTACACGTTGCCTTGAGAACAAAGCCTCAAGACCTCTTTACTTTGTGAACTGTGTTGCTTGGAACTTGGTGAAGGGAACTCCGAGGATATTTGGAACTGTGTTGCTTGAGGCTTTTTGTGTAACTTTCTTGCACTTGGGAAAGGGAAACTGAAAGAAGGCTGAGAGCTGGAAAAAGCTCAGACTTTGAGTGAAGCACTGTTTATTCTGTTAGCAACATCCCTACACATTGTTTTGTTTTAGGTGTGAGGGCAAGAATAGGTTTTGGACACAGACTGACTTTTAAGTTAAACTCTTTGACTGAGACTTTCCTTAGTTTTGTTCAGGTAGAGAAATCTCACCTTAGTATAGGACAAGTTAGGGTTTCAACCATCCTGATATTTAAGTTAATAAATGTCTTTTGTATGAGCTTTAAGTCTGTTGTCTGTGTCTTGCTTCATGATGCCCTCACAGTACATATTAGACACACCCACTGACCTTGCTCTGTGTAGCCCATGTGATAGGCACAACACAGACAGAATCACTAACAATGTGATGGCTCGGTGTATAGCATGCGATAGACACAGAGCAGACAGACTCACTGATACATGATGCACTGGTTCTGTGTATCACCTGTTCTAGGCACATAACAGGCAGACTTGCGGATGTGGTATGTTATTGTAATAATGTGTGATTGGCACATAGCCGACAGACTCATTGATGTGATGGTTCTGTGTATAACATGTGACAGGTGCAGAGCAGCCATACTTGCTGACCTGTGTTGTCTCTGTGTATCTCCCATAATAGACACACAGCAGACCGACTCAGTGAGCTGATAGCGTGGTGTATCACCTGTGATGGGCACATAGCAGACATGCACTATTCTATGTGATGACCCTGTGTGTCACCTGCGATAGGCACATTGGTTACAGGCTCACTAACATGTGATGGCTCTTTGTATAATGTGTGCATACTGTAAGGGCACAGAAGCAAGACTCTAACACAGAGGGGTCATTGTGGTGGTTATAGACTTTTATTGAAGTGCAAAAAGGAAAAGAAAACCCTATCTTGCCCTAACTCTAAGAGGGGTTTCCCTGCCTCAACTGAAATACTAATGTCACAATGTTCAAAGTAAACGTCCCAATGTCAAAATCCTACTCTTTACCTCACATTCTAAGTTTAAACTAAATGAAAGTGGGTATTTTCTTGCCCAAGGAGAATGACTCCCTTCCCCAGGGCAAAAGACAGTTCTGCCATAGTTCAATAATGAACTATTAGGGAATGCCTCCCTTCCACGGCTTAGCTCAAGTCTCTTACAAAGTTCAAACAATGGTTAGGGAAACTCTGTTCCCTGGTTGACCATACTCAGGTTTCTTTTCTGTCTCTGGGCCCCCGGCCCTGATGGGCCGGCTTGGTTTCCTCTCACCAGGGTCTGCAATGAAGAACAGCCTACATGCACTTACCCCAAGCTGTGGTGGGTCCCTGACCCTGATTGGCAGCCCTAGTATCATCCCACCAGGTACTGCGACAAAGAAGAACAGCTTGGATGAACTCCCAGGCTGTGGTGGATCCCCGACCCTGACTGGCAGATCTGGTTTCCTCCACTACCATATGCCGCCACACAAACAAATACTTGGTTCACTCGCATTGGAAAGTACTATGCTTATAGGTTTTGCTATTCCAGTTCTCTTTATAGTCTCATGCTTTGAGGGGCTGACTTAGTTTGTTTTCTGACCAAGTACTTGCACAAGTAAGATTAGGTACTCTGCCTTCTTGTAACCACAAAAGTTATGGGTGGAAGGTTTTGAATGAATCTGTACCACTGGCATTGCTCTGGACAACCTTCCACACCATCGTTCTTTTGCCTGTAGCGCCATTGCAAAAGGGGTCCAGCCATATGCAAATCATTCAGTTACTGCCACCAATGGTAGCAGCCCAGCCCGTACTGCTAGGCCGTGTCCCCTCTGCACTGAAACACAAGCAATGCCAGGCATGTTTCGGCCTTGTTGGGCCTTCTCAGTGAGGTGCAGACTGCTTCCCTTTGGCGCAGCGAGTAAGGGACCCATGTCTGGCCATACCATCTCTCACATAGTGAGACAAACTATAACCACAAAAGTGATGGGTAGAAGATTTTGAATGAATCTGTACCACTGGCATTGCTCTGGGCAACCTTCCTCGCCATCGTTTTTTAGCCCGCCTGCGCCATTGCCAAATGGGTCCAGCCATATGCAAATCAGTCAGGTACTGCCACCAATGGTAGCACTCCAGCCACAACTGCAAGGCCAGGTCCCCTCTGCACAGAAACTCTTCCTTCTTGATCTACCTCCAAACTGTAGGGGTCCCAGACTCTGTTCTGTGTGTAATTGGCCTTCGTTATGTTCACTGGGCTCCCAGCACCTCCCACTCTTCAACGTACCTTGGTTGCTGGTGCGTGATGCTCTTGATGCTTCCTGCATGCCTGCCATCAGTGGTGGGGCTTCCCCTGCTTCCTCTCTCCTCTCTGGCATTTGTTGGCTCTGTCGCACCAGGTTTGCTCTCGTTGGCGTGGGACTGTCCGTCCCCAATTGCTGACCTTCAGGGTTGCCAGGAGCGCCTCCCATGCTGCACACCACGGAGTCTCTGCACACCAGCAGGCTCCACGGCTCCCTGGTCTGCCTTCCTTCTTCCCTGAGTGTTCTCCGACTCGTGCTTCCTTTAGGTTGCGGGCTTCACACTTTGTCAAGGTCCTCTTCCTTTTTAACTTGTCTTGACTTGTGCATGTTCTGGTATCGATAGGCACTCTATATTGCTCCGTGCCTCCTCGTTGTCCCAGTACTGAGTGGGCCTTGATGTTGTGACTCACTAGGGATCTCCCTTGCCTCAGTACTCTCTACCTTGGTTGGTCTACCAAAACACATAGTGTAAGAAGATAAAGGTGTAAAGAGAGAGAAGTTAAAGAAGAGGTGGGGCTTTGGTAGGCAAAAGTTCTAGGGTCAGGTGATTGGCGGGGATACTGCATTCTGCCAGGGTCATCACTGATCTCATAGTTGGTCTCCCTCCCCATGCAATCCTCCCGCTGAGTACCAACCCCTCGGGGACTATCGGGTAGTGGACTCACCCACCTGGGCTCATGAGAAGGTGCTCCCCCTGTGGAAGCGGTGATGACACCCTGAGATTTGTCACAATACATAGAAGAAAGGTTTGCTAGTGTGTGATGGCTCTGTGCACCACCTGTGAAAGGCACATAGCAGACTCACTGACATATGATTGTTCTTTATATTAAATGTGATAGGCACATAGCTGACAGACTATAATATAACGGCTTTGTGTACCACCTTTGATAAACACATTGCAGACACACTCGCTGATGTGTGGTGACTCTATGCATCACTTGTGATAGGTACATAGCAGAGAGACTTGCTAACTTGTGATATTTGTGTGCATATACTGCGATAGACAGAAAAGACACAGACTAGCTGACCTGTCAGGGCCCCTGTGTTTAACCAGTGATAGATAAAGTGCAGATGGATTCACTAATGTGGGAGTGTATCATCTATAATTGGTAGAGAGTAGGCAGGCTTGCTGACAAGACAACTCTTTGCATTCCCTTTGACAGCCACATAGCAGACAGAGTCGCTGACATGAGAAACCTCTGTGCATAACATGTAATAGTTATAAAAAAAGAGAGACTCACTGACTTGCGATGGCTCCATGGTCAACCTGTGATAAAGTTCAGACAGATCCGCTAATGTGGGTAGGATCTGCACCTGTGATAGGCACAGAGCACAGAGACTCGGCTAACACATGATATCCTTGTGCATAACATGTGAGATACTACATAAGGGCCTGGCCTTCTTCTCCCTTGCCGTGCTCTTCCCCCGGGCTCAGTGTCAGATCGCCAGCCCAGTCGCCTCCAGCCCACCAGCCAATCACAAGCCACATGCCCTTCCATACATCCAGACTTGCCTGGGTGTCCTCATCGCTGACATCCTTCGCTAAGGACAAAGACAAGAACATTACCTGTTTGTAATGGCTAGGGAATGGACAGAAGAAACCCCTGCTTTTCCAACAGGCAGACATTACAATGTGTCTTCAACAGCCACAGTCCATTCCCAAGCTCATGAGGACACAAACTCACAAACTCTTGCCGCGTATTTGAGCCGCAAATCATCTCAATCTCAGCTACGTTCTCTTTCTCTCGTTAGGATATCATCTACACTATCCTGGCTCTCTCACCACATAATCTTATTAATTCAAACAAGTCCATCCACCATGCTGTTGACATCACCAACCTCATCACCGCAAACAAAGTCAATGCAATATTTATCTCTGAAATTTGGCACTCCCTCTACCAATGTCTTTGATGTTCTCCTCTCACCTGGGTACAGCATTTAAAATGTTGGCCGCACAAAAAAGGTAAGGAGAGGTGGGCCAGTTATCCACAAATCAGACTCAACCTATACCATGCTCAGTTAAACGGCCATGAAATCCCCATTGCTTCTCTCTTGCCACCTTCTAGCACCGAATAAAGATACAAATATATTTCATCTGATTTATCACACACCTCCTCTAAAACACTTCTGACGCCATCACCTCAGCATCAATCGCAAACATCTTGCTTGGTGACTTCACTAACATCACTACGGACTCTAAACTCTACCTCATGGATCCCCTGGGTATAAAACAATGAATGCTAAACCATACAGACATTATAGGATATATACTCCACCTTGTCATCTCAGCATCCTTCATATAAACTAGTGTACTAGAGAGACCCCCGACCGGCCCATAAAGTCAGAGTTTGCTCTGTAGTACTTTAAGACAAGATAGCTGCACCTTGAGGTGGATGGGAGTGCAGGTTTTCTTACTCCAACACCAATCAATAAGGATAACTCAATGGTTTGGCAAAGGGGAGTCCGTTTAATGACAAGTACAAAATCAACAGTGATGCGATAGCCCGTCTGGCTTCAACTGCCAAAAACTTCATACAAACAGTAACATTTATACCCAAAACTCGTCATCGTTGACGTGTAACACTCAACAGTTGACATGCAATTCTATTGGTTGGAAAAGGTAACTTAAATATAGTGCTATAAGGTGCTATATCTGTATATGGTAACAGAGTAAAGGGATTGGATAAACATTATTAGGTGGGCGTCTAAGCCCTTCCTTCAAAAATGACTACGGTGGACTTCACTAAAAGTACGATGTCCCGTTGGTTTTACTATCTATAGGACCCTAGATAATTTGGTCCATTGTGATTGGGTTGGCTTCAACCCCATGCATATATCTCCACTTTAATTAGCAGCACGCAGAATGGTCAACCAGGTGCAGGATGCCCCCAAGATTCACCCGGCCTCCCTTCCATCAATCAGTACTTTAGTGGATATGTATCAATTAGTTGGCTCTGGTCAGCCTCCAAACTGTAGCTTCTTGTCAGAAAAAGTTATGGTATCTTCTGTTTGGGCGACAGCCAGGCATAGGTGCTTCTTCTCGCTCGGCTGGTCACGTGCTAGCACACCGTGAATCTGCTTAGTTTTCCTTCTATTTGCGCATTTAATTCTTATTCGGCTTGCCACCTGCCTGGGCCTCCTTATCTCGGCCTTCCTGCGATAGGCTGTTCTGTTCTTAAGTTTCGATTCCGCAAAGCTACTGTTCGCTTCTTCTCTTGGTCTGACCTTAACTTCCCAGGCACGAGTTGCTCTTGCTGCGTTTCGATTCAGCCGTCTCTTCTTGTTTTAGCTTGAATACAAATCCTGTCCTGTTTGACCCAAGTAACCTGAGTTAATTCTGCTTTTGTGTAAAGTGGACTTGCACTTATATAGTGTGCTTCGTTGAGGTAGATATGTATAGGTAGTGCTTGCCGCTCTATTCTTCTACTAAGCATAGCAAGCCGCACTGTTTTCTTAGCTTCTTGCGGTTACAAGCATATGTACAGGCGTTAGCTGGTTGAATGTCTTCATCCTGTTTACGGCTTAAGTTTCTTTATATTTCGACATTGTCTCTCCTTCTAAGTTCATGATATCTTTATTCATGACGTTTCATCTCTGTGTGTCATCTTTTGGTTGTCGTTTCTTTTATCTGTGAGTCTGTCCGGGCCCTCGTGTCGTCACCATTTGTCTTCAATTAAGGCCTTTTGAGTTTCTTCTGGGACAGTGTTTAAGCAATCTTCATTTCGTTTAATTTGCTAGTAGGGTTTTCTTAATGGGTAACTTACTGTCCATGGTTGTCTGGTTATTGATACTTCAATAGGTATTGTTCTTCTGATAGGCACTGGGCAGAGCCCTACTGCGGCTCTCTGCTGGTTTATTTGATCATCATACGTCACATATCTCGGTGTGAACGTTCCTGGTACTTCAAAATGGGCGACTGAAGTGCAGGCCATATTTGGGACCTCCTCTACACTGTCTTAACCCTATCCCACATGACTGGACAGATGACGCTGCCAACCTCATCCGCCTTACTTCTAATGTTCCATCCAACAAGGGTCGTTGTCAAATTACCATGTCCTTGAGTTTCTCCATTGAGGACTTCCCCTTGGAAGCACTAGACACAAACTAGCAACTCCAACTCCACCACCCTCCAATGCTGACAGTCCCTTATTAACTCTCAAACAACTATAATGGAATTGGTTGATGCCCATGACCCCTTTAAAATGCTTCACATCAGGGATAAACTCACCATCCCCTGGTACACTGAAGAAATAACCAACAATAACCGTACTATCCAGTCACTCAAAAACACTGCTGTAAAGCATAGAGGAATAAAGCCCTCCTCAACTTCAAGGCTTTATGCAGTACTTGCCTGTCTCTCGTCAAAGCCCAAACTGCTTATTACTCATCAACTATTTTGCCCACCACCAACAAGAGTAAAGCTCTCTTCACAGCAGTCAAAAACTCCTCAACCCACTTCCTGACCATTTAATCCCTCACTCTAAAGAAAAGTGTGACGCCATGAACAACCTTTTCATCAAGATAACATATGGCAATTGATCCATACTCCAAACTCGTAGTTCCCCACGGCTCTCAACCCCACTGCTTATAACACAATGCAATCCCATTGCCCTCATGCCACTTAAACCAACCACATAGCATACAAAGATGATCCCCACTGTCATTTGTGGTGGCAAGGAATGATGAGATAGACGAAGTGGTGCCATAGTGATTGCTATAGACTTTTATTAACCAAAGACAAAGCCTATCTACCCCTATTCTATAGGCAGTGTCACTACTTAAAGAAACTAATCAGAGGTCTGCCAGGGTGTCTGTAGTGTCCAAATGGTAAAGTTCTGTCTTGGTCAAAACCTCTACCTTTCCCTGTCACTACACCAAATAATAACTAAAGTTCAAGCAATTTCTGAGCCACGGAGAATGGTTCCCTTCTCCTGGATGTGGAAGTCTTTCCAAACAAAAGTTCTTGAAAGTTCAGCAAAAAGAGTTCCAGCAACCAAACAAGCTCCACAAAAAGTTCTCAGAAGGGCTACGAGAAGGACTCCCTTCTCCTAGCTAGTTCCTCAATGTTCTGCTTTTTTTTAATGAACTCTTGTAATTCACTTTCGGAAATGTCGATATCTTCTACGTTCTTTGATACTTGAAATTGGACACCACTGGGATGAGTAAGATGACCCCTTAGGTGTTCTTGACTTTCCAGGACCACACATTTGTGGAACTGGCCAGGGATTTGTGGACAAAAATCAACTACTTTCTCAAGATACTTCACAGTCTCAACTCTTCCGGGCCTCCTCCTGGATTTATCTTGGTTCCAGTTACCTTTCCCCGGGGAACCTCTTCACTGGTTTCGCCAGGGGACGCACGTTCACTTCTTTTATCACTTTACTTCCACAATTTACTCCTCTCTGCAGCCAACTCTTATGCTTGAAGGTCTAGGCATAGTTGTTGGGCCGCTTGATCCACCCACGACAGGGTACACCACCATCTTAATCTTTCTCCTTCTCACTGCTGTCATCTACACGGCTTCACGTTAGACTTGTGGTTTCAGCGCAATTGTTGGACCTAATGATCCACCCATTACAGGTCATACCACCACTGTTGCTTCTCTCCACTTTCAGTATGCTGGCCTCACACCGACATAGAACAAACATTTCAGGCCTCCTGCTGCTCACCTCTGCTGCCTCTTTATAGTCCCCCAGAGCCCACATTCAGCTTTGCAGGCTCGCCGGAGGCCCTCTTGCTCACCAGGTTCTCCTCCTCTTTGCAAACCGCGGTCGCTCGGGTCCAGACGGATGGGCCACACTGCAACAAAGATCACTTTCTTCCACTCTCATCATCGGGTGGCGACAATAATGCCCTTCTTTGCTGTTTAGCTTAAGGAGCGGGTACAGCCCCAGCGTAACATTGGTCCAATTGCTTACAGCTGGTGGAATGTTCTTCCCGCTTGACTGTTGCATTTTCCGACTTTTCTTCATCTATGTATTTATCTTAATAGATTTGTCAGGAATGTTACAATAACATATTGTTTCAGACTTCACCATACATCCAGTGAACTGGGGTATTGGTATCAGCCCAGGGGGTTGGGAGATAAAGGGGGCCTATCTCAGACTTGCGTCCTTATTCCCAAGAAGGGAGTCCCTCCCCATGAGATCCTCCCGCATGTTACTACACCCAGGGTGACTACTGGTTAGAGGTCACACCTCCCTGGCCTCATGGAAAGGGGCTCCCCTCTGGGGAGAAGTGACGCCATCTGAAGGATCATCACTTCTCCTGAAAGATCAAGGGGAATGCCCTTATCCTCCCTTCTTAAAAAAGTAAATACCTCACTCGCACAAGGCATCTTTCAAAGGACCGTAAAACAGGACTCATCCTCCCTCCTACAAAAAAAGTACCTTGAACCCTGACAATCTTGTAAGCTACTGTCCGATTTTTAGCCTCCTATTAATTGGAGAAATCCTTCAGTAGCCAGTTGCCAACCAACTCCATGATTTGATTAACTAACATAGCCTCTTGTTATTAACAATCTAGTTTCGGCACTGAAATTGCCATCATTCAGGTCATACATGCTCCTAAAATCAGTCACTTCTCTCTGCTGGAACAGACCAGACATTTCTTGCTAATTTGCAATTCAACCATAAGTGATGTGATCACATTTATTTTGGGGTGTTCTTAGGCCATTTATGTTCCCTCATTTTCCACTGCATTATTGCCCTGGCTGCACCATCCCTTTCATCTACACAGGCAGCTTGTTATCCAAGGCCCTTTTAGTGGCTCTAAATTCCGAGATCCCCTTTTGGAAGTTTGTCATGCAAGAGCCCAAGGTACAAGTGGCTTAATTCAAACATCGTCTGAAGCTCCAGAAGAGGCATAGCTCACTGACACAATCTGGAGACCTTGGAAAGTTTGCACAAACTGAACGGTCCCCTTGTGAGTTGTACAGTGGGGCCTTGAGGGTCCCCGAGACCCTGTTGCATTTCCCCTCCACACCTATTCCTGTGGGGGCAGGTATTGGGTACCCATGTTGGTCAACTCCTCTAATAATGGTACCACGATATGGGAATATCCTTCTGAGGTGGGTGCTTCTGTGCACAATCACATAGAGCTCCTGCGCTACCCCCAATACCAGGCTGTAAGACAAAATCTGATCGAATGAGAGCAATCTCAGTACCCATGCTCATTTACCCAATATCCATCCTGACGTCTACAATAAATACCCTTAACACCTGACTTATTTGGCAGGTGTTCTGTTGGTCCACCACCTTGTCTGTATCCCACTTACTACAGATGACTAACTCATTGCCCGATTATCTACTGTTAACTCTTATCGTGGCACCCATGAACAGAGTATGACTGAGGTATCAAAGGTGTTGTATGTGAAAGGGGGTGAGGTCTGCATACATTATTCCATTGCTTTCTTTTGCTTTGCATGACATGACCCAATCACTGTAATGAGAGTAAGGCTTTGCTAGGAACCTATAATATCTTGAACCACAACAATAAGTATGGGTGGGGGTAATTCATGGAAGTGCTACATGATTCAGATACATAGCTTGAGATTCCAATCAATATAAAACAGGCTACCCTGTTGTCTGTCTGTGGGTCAACCCCTAAAAAGGCAGGAAATGTGGGTTATCATGGTTGTGTATGGGGCTTCGTCGTGAAGAAAGAATTCATAGGTGCTGTGGTACAAGACTTCTGCCACAAGGTGGTGATGGGGTCAGCAATGGCCATATTGAAAGGCATGGCTTTTTCTGTAGGGGCTCCTCATCCAAAATATCAGTCAGATCATATCCTGACTAAATTCTGGCTGGGGCACTGCTACCTAGTGCATCCACTCCCCTGTCCATTGTGGAACAATACTTTGCACTTGCTTGACCATAAGGGTGGGCTTGCTGAGTCTCCACATCAGAGGAAGTGTCCAAGCCACTTGCAACTCAAAGCCCCTCTGCCACGGCTATCAGATCAGCCACATCCGAGAAAGATATGTGCCTCCATTGCCTGAATTTGCGAGATCAAGGCTTGTGGACATCATTGTCACCGAAAATCAAAGCCATAGTGCCAAAAAAAATCAGATTGCCACTGAGGCATGTACGATCAGTCAGACATTGACGCCGACTGATCCACACCAGATGGCACCAGATGGAGTGTGCTGCTTCGAGGAGTCACCCGTGCCTGCAGCTGCTTTCTTAAATGTGATGAGCATTTGCTCTTTAAAAACCTCCCACTCGGTCCTAGATGTAGGCCCTGAAGCCGACTTAACGCGTACCTCAGAGGGACCAGAATCGTACATTTGTTGACGACGCCATTTCTTTTGTATAGGAAGAGGAGAACAAGGAATGACTGTGCAAATGTGATCACTTTTTGGTTTATTTATGGTGCCTAATATCCTTTGCCGGAGTGGGCCCCTCCGTATTGAGCTTCGACGACCAGACGGTCAAGCTGGCCGTAGACTTTGACGGGGGTGAACCTAATGCGAGTTTCGTAGCCCTCTTCGCAGTCATTTCGGGTTCATCTTCATGCAAGAACCGCAGTCCTCATTGCGTGACTGATGCACCAAACGTAGATACTGTGTGGGTCTGTAATGGACAACTTGGAACAACAGTACTTGCACCACTTGAAGCCTGACACCTTGGGAGCGACATAATGTTGAAACCGCATTGAATAAGATGAAAATTCGTAGGTTGAAAATAATATTTCTGTGAGAGAAAGTGAGTTGTACCGATGAGCAGCATGCTGAGCATGTGGAAAAAAGAAACTGAGGAACTGAGGAACAGGGGCATAGTGACGCGGTATATGTAGGGCGACTAACGTTACATCTGGAGTCAAGAGGGATCGACAGGCGAGTCGAGGTGCACTAACGCCCCATGTCGAAAAAATAATTGCGAGCAGCTGACACTGGAATGGATATCTATCTGATGAGGAATCTGCGGGAGTTTGGGGTATGGATCAATACACCTCTTTCCTCCTCTGTCCATTCAATTTTCTCACACTCCTCACTCTTTTATCTCTCATACTCCCCTTCTTCACCTATGACAGTCTCCACCACTTTATATGCCCCTCTAAAACTTCTGCATATCATGTGCCTTCTCTACCACTCACTACTCCTTCACTCTACCACTCACCTCTCATTTCCACTTCAAACCCCTCTACTCCTTCGACATCTACACTCTTCACTTACCCCTCTTATACATCCTACACACCACAACACTACCGCTCATCTCACATACGCTCACAATCACAGCTCCCTCTGGAGTCACTGGTTACCACTCCCACACAGAGTGTACGTAAGTCATCCACAGATTTTCCAGCACTTGGTTCAACCTTCTGTGCACCTCACTGATCAAAAGTTTTTGGGGCATCTAGGAAGGGGCTAGAGGATGCATATACATCGCTTAAGGGGAACTAGAGTAAATCTAAAATAGGATAACCACTTGTTACTGTGAATTACCCGATGAAAAACAGGGTATATGAATTACCATAGGTGTGCTCAGGCCATGAAATCATGCACCCCCACAATGAAAAGGCATGTTGGTGTCCAGGGAGGCGATAGATGGTGCTCGTACATTGGTTGGGACCGGAGTAAATATAAAAAAAGCATGACCACTTGTGTTAATGTGAATTACTGCAAGAAAATTAGGGGATGCAAATTACCATAGGTGCAATCAGGTGATGATATCTTGCACCCCCACAATCAAAAGGTACGGGGTGCCCAGTGAGGGGCTAGATGGCACCTCTACTTCGGTTGGGACCATATGTAACATAAAACAGGATGACCATGTGTGTCATTGTGAGTTAACCTCATTTGTGAGGGGATGCACATTACTATAGGTGTGTTCAGACCATGATATCTTGCACCCCGACCATCAAAGGGTATGGGGGTGGCCCAAGAGGGGCTAGATGGTGCCTCTACATTGGTTGGGACCAGATTAAACATAAAACAGTATGACCATGTGTGTAATTGTGAGTTAACCTCAGGGAGACGGGATACGAATTACCGTAGGTTTGTTCAGGCCATGATATCTTGCATCCCCTCAACCAAAAGGTATTGGGGTGTTCCGGGAGGGGCTAGATGGTGCCTCTACATTGGTTAGGACCAGAGTAAACCCAAAGCAGCATGACCACTTGTGTTAGTGTGAGTTAATCCCAGGTAGGGAGGGGATGCGAATTGCCATAGGTGCAATCAGGTGAAAAGGTATGGGGGTGTCCAAGGAGGAGATATTTTGTGCTGTTACATTGGTTGAGATCGGAGTAAATGTAAAACAGGATGATCACTTGTGTTAGTGTGAATTACTGCAAGAGAATTAGGGGATGCAAATTACCAAGGTGCAATCAGGCCATGATATCTTGCACCCCCACAATCAAAAGGTATGGCGGTGTCCCGGGAGGGGCTAGATGGTGCTTCTACATTGGTTAGGACCAGAGTAAACACAAACCAGGATGACCACTTTTGTCACTGTAAATTATCCATAGGAAGGAAGGGGATGCAAATGACCATAGGTGTGTTCAGACCATGATATCTTGCACCCCCACAATCAAAAGGCGTGGAAATGTCCTGGGAGGGGCTAGATGGTGCCCTTACATTGGTTGGGACCAGAGTAAAAATAAAACAGGATGACCACTTGTGTTAGTGTGAGTTAACCCCAGTGAGGCAGGGGATGCAAATTACCATAGGTGTAATCGGGCCATGATATCTTGCACCCCCCCACAATCAAACGGTATGGGGGTGTCCCACGAGGGGCTAGATGGAGCCTCCACATTGGTTGGGACCAGATTAAGCATAAAACAGGATAACCACTTATGTCATTGTGAGTTAACCCCAGGGAGACATGGTATGCGAGTTACCGTAGCTGTGTACAGGCCATGATATCTTGCACCCCCCAATCAAAAGGTATGGAGGTATCTAGGGAGGGGCTAGATGGGGCCCTTACATCATTTGAGGCCAGTGTAAACGTACAACAGGATCACCACTTGTGTCCGTGTGAGTTAACCCTAGAAAACCAGGGAATGCAAATTACCATAGGTGTGCTCTGGCCATGAAATCATACACCCCACAATCAAAAGGTATGGGGGTGTCGAGGGAGGGGTTAGATAGTGCCTCTACGTTAGTTGGGACCAGATTAAACATAAAACAGGATGACCACTTGTGCCATTGTGAGTTAACCCCCTGGAGACAGGGGATGCAAATTATCATAGGTCCGTTCAGGCCATGATATCTTGCACCTCCACTATCAAAATTGTTTGTACTGTTCTTGTAAGTGTATGAACGCTGCACATCTGGTACATGTGCACAGTATTCAACGCTGTGACGTGCGGTATGGGGCATGATTTGCGTGGGCAAAATTGTTTCGATGTAGTGGGGCACATAGGTCTGATAAAATGTCCTCTCAACACATAATGGAATATTCTCTGCAGGCCTGGGTGAAGATATGTGGGGGACTATTTCAACATGATGGTTGGGGGCTCCCCTTGCTTAGAGCAGAAAGGAGTCTGAGGCTCCTGTGGGGGTGGAGGGCATACATTATAATGGAGATAAAGATAAGGTTAATAGCCGCCAATTATCACAAGCCAGCAGGGAGCTGAACCACTGAATGACCACTGAATAGTTGTGAATGATCCTTCTTCATAAGAAAGTAGGTGACGTGGAGGAAACAGTGTTGAAAGTAGGTGATAATATTTCTGTTTTCCTCAATGGGTCTCCAGCAGCAGCTTGTAAGGTGAGCACTGCAAAGCACACACTCTAAGACCCAGAAAGTGAGTAATATATAAAGAAATATATTGCTGTGTTATTACACTGCTGAGTGGTAATATGGGGGCTGTTGCTGGGTGTCCCCTGAGGCTCGAGGGCCCTTTCATTTGAAAGGGTTGAAAGGCCCTGCCGCCGTCTCCGATTCTCAGCTAATGTGCTGTCTTTGTTGCTTACTAGCAAAATATACAGCAAACATGGCTGGGAAGAACCTAGCAGTATGCACCAGGGCTATACAGCCGTACAGCCCTGTTAACATAAAACGATAAGTTCATAACTGGTTTATAAATACACATGTACAAACTGAGCTAAATATAACTCTTCCATTGACCTGAATGTGGTCATTTGGCAGTAGATTGTGTTTTTGCAGAGCTTGCTTGGTGCCCCCATCTTCCCTCTACGACTAGCTTGCAGAGTTTAAGTAAAAGGTATTACGTGCAGACGTAATGTCTAGTTCCTGCGTACTGGTCTTTTTGAAGGGCTATTCCTGGCACCTTTGCTCCCAATGTCTCGTCCAACTCTTAAATGCTCAATATCATAGCATAACAAGACAGAGTGTGGGGCAGTACTCTGGACAGCCTAAACAACTTCAGTGGCTGGGAGCAACAGAGGAGAAAATGTAATGTTGGTTCTACCACAGTTAGTCCCCTATACTAGAATCTCTGGTGCACTAACTGGATGGTGAGACTGTCTGCCAGTCAAATCAAGTTATACGTGACTGGCGGAGGGCCAGTGCAGTAATAATGCAATTCTATGTGAGCATATTGGAGCCACTAGCAGAGGAGTACCAGGGTACAATAATGTTTCCCTACACTTATTAAAACTGTCCTATTGTAAGGGTGTAAACGTAATCACTTATGAGCCCTCCAATTTTTTGCAGTTGAAGTCAGTGAGCCTCATTACGAGTGTGCCAGTCCAGTAACAACGGACCGGCACTCTACGAGACTTAGGGGTGGGGCTGTCCCGCCCGCTAGGGTCAGACCTGGCGGGCAGGACGGCGCCCGCCCACAGACTTTAACAGAAGCACCGGCACCGTTATTAACTGTGCCGGTGCTTCCGTCATCCCCATTCCCATTCAGTCCTATGGGACTCAATGGGAATGGGGAATTACCATTTACCGGCACCTGACTTCCCGAAACACTGGGGTTGTAATCCCCCGGTGTCTCCGGCAAGCCAGGTGCCACTAAATATTGCAAGTCCGGCGGCAACCCGCCGGTAGCACCGGCAGGTTTACTGCCGGACTTGAAATGAGGCCCATTGTGAGATTACACTATTTGCCAAGGATCACACACTTAAGCTAAAAAGCGAAGCAGGGATTTTAACCCACTCTGCAATTCGTGCACGGCCGTCTTCTTCCACGCTTTACTTGGACCAAATATTTAAGTTTTGGGTGTCAAGACCTACAATAATACTGTCCTATAGAGTTTACTTGCAAAATCCACAAATTGCATAGTAAAGCATCATGACAACATCTAAATACTTATAGCAGCATGTTGGGCCACAATAATATCGGTGTACCTTTTATTTTCCACATCCTGAATGGAAAACTATAAGATGCAAAAGGCAAAATATCTATGTACTCACTTTATTTTCAGTGCTTTAAGACGCACAATTAAAGAGGCTAAACAACTCACTTTGGTTTGGAGATTTGTCACAAACCTCCAGCGTGGTGTTATGCATGGTTTTCAGAACATTCACCTGCGGACATGAAAGCCTACTTTACGTTTTAGGATATCAAGCTATTAGACGTTATGGGTGTGCACACATTTTAAAAGGGTGCTTCATTGTGTTGTTCACTTTAACTGTAACAGATTTGCAAGGTGACTGGTGGTCCTTCAGTTGGAAAGTCACCATTATGAATAAGCAAGCCTCGGCTGCCGATGACAAAAGAAAAATAAACATGTTGTTGGGTTTATTACGCAGACTGTGTGTCTCGGAGGGACTGTGACACTGTGAAGAAACAAAATGCGTCCCATGTTTCTGATCCTTTTGTTAGCAGCTAACATTTCGTTGCGTGCCTGCTCTTTTATGATATTCTGCATCCCCACAGATGACAGGAATGGGCAGGGGAGGAGCTACAAAGACATCACTGGCCAATCCCGTGAATGGAGCTGTTGAAGGGCGGGCTATGCCGCTGTATTTTTCATTTTTACGCTGTTTGTATGGCTGTAGCCATTTGTGGGTGGGCGGGGCATCCAAGTGGGCGTGGCTCCGAAGATTGCCGAACACTGCCTCCCACAAACTACCATGGGATGCAGGATAGCATACAACACCGGTACTGCCGAGCCCTCCTGCTCCCGGGGCGAAAATAAATGCCACCACTGGAGTGGGGGACGAGTGCGGGGGCAGCCCAGGGCTCTGGATGAAGAGCAACGGCAGTTCCCGTGGCATGAGTTCTGTAATTACTGCCTTTAGGTGGTGTATACAGTGAAAATGCAGACTCCTATGCATTCTCCCCTGTCCCCTGCCAGTATGCCCATGTGCCCCCTGCCAGTGTCCATGTGCACCCTGTCCCCTGCCAGTGTGTCCATGTGTCCCATGTCCCGTGCCAGTGTGCCTCATGACCCCCTGCCATGTGTCCATGTACCCCCTGCCAGTGTCCATGTGCCCCCTGTCCCCTGCCAGTGTGTCCATGTGCTCCCCTGTCCCCCGCCAGTGTGTCCATGTGCCCCTCTGTCCCTGAACCAGTGTTGTCCTTGTGCCCCTGCCCTGCACCAGTGTTGTCTTTGTGACCCCCGCCAGTGTTGTCTGTGTGCCCCCTGACCCCTGCCAGTGTGTCCATGTGCCCCCTGTCCCGCCATTGTCTACTCCCACCCTGCTCCTGTGGTGTCCCCCTGCTCCCCCATGATGATCTCCTTCCCCCTCTTTCCCTTTCTTGCCTTATGCTCTGTTCCCCCCCTTTTCTCCTCCCTCACCCTATCCTCCCCTCCTTTCCTTCTGTGAGTTTCCGGCACAACCCCAATTGCCATCAGGCATAGTAATTCGTAGCCGCCTGTCTTTGCATCCTTCCTGCCCCCCGCACCTCCACCTTTTTAACCTTTTCTCAGCACTTACTCTTATCATCGGTCCCTGTGACCACTGATAACAACTTGTCCGTCCCCCCTTTTTTCTCTTCTTGTTCTTATCCTCCACTCCCTCCCCTTCACTATCTTGAACAGTCATTGACCTAATGGATAGTCACTTGTTTGTTCCTCTCCTTACCCATTCTATTCCTCCCCCCATCTCCCCCCTCCTCTTGTCACTCTTGCACTGCAACAGTTGTCGTCAGGCATAGTAATGTTACTGCTAGTTTTATCTCCTTTGTCCCCCCCTTTACCTTTCCTTTATTGTTCCTTGCACTTGAACTATCTGTTACGATTAGATCAGACCCTCCAGTTTATAGCGATTTTGCGATCCCGCAAAATGCTGTGAAAACTGCAGTTTTGCGCAAAATGCAGCAAAAACTGACGTTTTGCGCAAAAACAGCAGTTTTTGAAAAAAAAACTGCACAAACTACAATAAAAAAAAAAAAAATCCTCAGGGCCCCAGTTTCTCAAAACGTATCAATGCAATAAATGAAATGCGCAAGTACATCTCATAACTTGCGCCCAAATAAAGAGCAGCCCGATCCACAAGGGACACTTGAATGGGCACATTTTATTCAAATGTACCCATTCAGATGTCCCTTGTGGATTTTATATGCACGCCCATTCAAATCGCCTTTTTCACCTCTGAGTAAATCAGGGGGCGTTTCTGCCAATTTAAAAGCGCATCCTAAATTTGCACGCAAGATGCACTTTTAAATGTGCAGAAATTGTAGGCAACCCTACGCACACGGGAGCTGGGTGTGCCACTGCATGACAGGCGGCCTCATTACTAGTCCGGCGGTAGCCGTGCTGGTAAAAGCAGCACCGCTGGCGCCGTAGTCATTTTTTTCTGGCAGTCCCTCCGGCCAGATGCTGGAAAAAAGAAAATCCCCATTCCCATCGAGTCCCTTTGGACTCGATGGGAATGGGGAGGACGGATGCACCGGCACTGTGTGCAACAGTGCCTGTGCATTCGTCAAGGTCTG
Source organism: Ambystoma mexicanum (assembly GCF_040938575.1). Lineage (NCBI taxonomy): Eukaryota > Metazoa > Chordata > Amphibia > Caudata > Ambystomatidae > Ambystoma > Ambystoma mexicanum. The sequence goes on along the minus strand of NC_090932.1, from coordinate 1,010,265,529 downwards.
CGAGCGGGTGTCGTTCCGCCACCTGGTGGGCTGAAAGGCAACTGCTCGCAGAACTCGTAGATTGCTGGTCCGGAAACAACGGTAGCAGCAAGTTTACCGGTACCGTTGTTTCTGGACCGGCAACCTCATAATGACCCCAGGGTCTTTCTTGACCCGGTCATGCATTTTTTTAAGGTATATGAACCGCTGCTATGTCGCTTGCATTTCTGTACCTCAAACAGGATAGAAATGCGTTTTTTGGGTTGCATTTTATAGTGGACGCCCTGGGAGCTTGCAGAACACTGTTGGGAGAGCGCTTCCATTCAAGGTACTACCCAGGAGCGGGAGTGTCACCCGCTCCTTATGTTCAGTATTGCGGCCTTGGGGGTTGCAGGGGTGTACCCCGCTTTCTTGAAATTGGAGGTGGGTGACTGAAAACAAAAACAAAAAAAAACTAAAAAGGGACCCTGCGGCGTCAGATCCGTCCTGCGTTAGAGGGAATGATCTGACACCGCAGGGTTGGAGGGGAAGCGGCAGCGAACAAGCAGTTAATTAGGGGAGGGGGTGGGTTGGTGGTGAAAGATACATTTTGGGTTGTTTGGCTAAAGTGCAAATCTATTTGTGGCAAAATTGAAAAACTGTTCTGTCCAGCCAGAGACATCCGGGATTCTTCCTATTAAATTAACACAAAAGATACATAATAATGACACCATGACTCTCTTTTAGCCTTGCATTCTGCCTCTTTCCTACAATGTGGCAATCTAACACCCTCCAGATAATACAAAATGTCCTGCAAAAATGCCGCAATAAATAAAGGTTCATGTCGCAAAATTTGCCATTTCATGCTGCAAAATTTGCCATTTCATGCCGCAAAATCCTGGAAGGTCCGATTAGATAGTTGTTTCCTTCAAACTAGCCATACTGTAGGCAGAGGTCTTCAATCTGCGGGGGGCACAGCCACATACCTGGGAACGCGTGGGGGGGGCGTGATCCAGGATGATGAGAAAAGAGAAACAATACTTTTTTTGCCTCACTTAACTGTGCATGGCGAGCCACTGGCACCGTGCACATGCTCACTCAGTGCGGCTTGAAAATAAACACAACCTGGACGTTCGATTTCCTGAATTTGAATTGTGCGTCCAGGCAGCGATGTTGCTGCCAGTGTCTTCTTGTCCGGTAAGGGATGGCGCTACTCGGCTCACCCTTTGCCACCCAACTCCACGGTTGGAGGGGGTGCCGAGAAGTGAGCGTTTTTGGCCTTTCCTGGTCCCTCTCCCCCTGTGAACCCTGCGTGGGGCGAGGAGGTGAGCAGGGGGCTGGATCACTGCAGTGCTGGTCCCCCTGCACCCCTCTCCCTCTGTGCCCCCACCTTGGGGGACACGGGGGATTTGGGGGGATCGAGGATGGAAGCACGCATTGCCAATGTTGTATGATATCCATCTTCCCCCACAGCAGATTGCTGTAGTCCAGCAATCTGCCGTTGTGGGAGACGGATATCATACACCACCAGTCCCCCAGCTTTGGCTGACCCTCTGCCTTGTCACCCCTCTGGTCCATGGGCCGGCTCTTGCTAGGTCTGAGATCAGGCATCAGATGTCTGGCTGGATCTCGGGACCCGGCTTGCCTCAGCCCTGACCAGGATTTACCAAGCACCCAGCTCAGTGACTGATCGCTGTGCTCCTTTCCCCAGCTGTCACTCGCGATTTGCTGGCTCTATTTGCTCATCCCATTTGATTTCTACTGTCCTGAAAGGGGCACCACAGGAATCAATGGGCCATGAAAATCATCACTGGAGGGGGAGGGGCATTACTGGTGAAAGCAGGCATTCTACATGCTGGGCACATTATTGTTGTTCAGATGTGCATTTTAACGGGTTAATCGCAAATAAACGCTGCCATTGTGCTGACAGCAGTTATAAGGAAACTAAACTGGGTTCATGGGTGTCAACTTTTGATTTTCACTACAGAGGCAGAAATACCCCAACCCATTCCCTGGCCAAACACATTTTATAGAACTTAATTTTTTTATAAGTAATTGCAAAAAGTCATTTGATAAACATGCTTAGTATATATAACATCTCAGCAACGGTCTGTCAACCTGCTGAGCTACCCAAGTAGCCATCTACTATAGAGTGAGTCTATGCATCCTTTGATGTACAAAAATCATGGCATTACCATCAGTACTTTGGATGCACCACTGCCATAGAATTAATTTAAGGTGGAATTCATATATATCATCCTGCTGTGGGTGCCAGGCCTTCGCCTGCATGGGACACGATATGTTGCAGCGAAGCCAGGTGCCCTTGTTTCTGGTACGGCACTGTGGCAGAGTCTGCTGCTACTTCAGCGCTGTCACCGAACTGCAGTAAAAGCTAAATGGCTATTGCTCGATGTTTCCGAAAGTTAGCTTGGTGGGTTAAGCACTACCGTGTCAGTTTCTATGTGAGATATGTAGATGAATGATTGTTTGATAGATATTGATTACCTAATGTATGTATAGTGTAAGGCTAGGTAAGGATGTTCACACTAAATAAGTATATTCTGTTTTCTTTGCAAGTTTTGGAAAGCAACAAGCAACTTGACGCATGAAAAAATCAATAATGGCTCCGGAAGAAGGGAAGCAATTTCTCGAAATGCTTAAGAAAATGTTATATTGATGATTTATGAATTGTTGATGTGTGAATTTTTTATTTATTTTGTAAAACGAATAAAAATATAAATATATACATAAAAGAATTTCATAATTACTGATCTATAAATTGTGGAAGAAAGTGACCACAGAAAGAAATTGATCTAGATGGTCTAAAATCTTGCTTGGACTAAATTACAATTTGGTGTGCAGGGGGTCAGGAGTGTTCCACAAGGTTGTGGACACCTGTTTAACTATTGACACAACCTAGTGTCAGTTTTTTTTCTACTCCCCTGCACCCTACTACTAATTTAAGAAACTTTATATTTTTTGATTTAACCAAAGGTGTGCTCCGGGTCCGTAGGGAACTACAGTTGGATGAGGCCACTGACATTTCAAAAGAAGCTCATTTGATTGCTTATTTGAGGTACTGCCATAGAAAATAAATATTGGAGGATTTCTGTTGTAAAGAATGTACATTTTATTAAGATACACCCCACAAGAGCCTGTCTGTTTGCCACATTATGTGCAGAAATGGGAGCTGAACATGATGCTTTGTTGTTTCACACAGAGGTGAGGTGGTTCTCCAGGGGAAAGGTTTTAATCGCATTTATGAACTCGGGAACAAAGTGAGACACTTTCTCCTGGGTTTAGACCAGACGAAAGAAGAGCCTCTGTGATTCACGCTGTTTGTACGGTTAGCTTACTGTGGCGATCTTTGCAAAGCTACATTTTCTATAAACTTCTCCATGCAAGGCACCGAAACCACATAATTTGCTACTAATGCAAAAATATCAGCGTTCAAGAAGCTGGCGCTTTGGAGGAGGAGGGTTGATGTAATGCACACATTTCATTATTAGCAGATGCCCTTGAGGAGAGGGAGTATGATCTTTCATGTGTTACTGAACTAATAGGAAACCATCTCAGAACCACTTTCCAGAGGACAATTGTAATGTCCGCCTTTCCTAGCAGAAGTAGGGGCCAACCTCCCAATACACCTCCAGGGGGAACTAATTGAGCTTCAACCTGACTGCCGACTGGAGAGTCAATTCAAAAATTGTCTTTGGGTGGAATTCGGTAAAATGTGTCTGCAGAGTTTCCAACTTTATCCAAATGTGCAGTCAAATGTACTGTTAACTTTAAGCACTTCGTACCTTTGCAAGATTGGATTCCCAGCACTTGCAGCCCTAAAGACTAAATATCGGTCAAAGCTGGAGATGGAAAATTGTAACGCAATAGTGACAGGCTGAATGACAGGCCCACCCTTCAACTAGTTCTCCAATATGCCACTGTCCAACTTGTAAGTGACTGTATTGATAGTCATGTCAACGTTGTTGTACTTAAACAAATGTTTACGTGAGTTGCATGTCAAACGTTACTGTTGGACAGCAATTTTGGCTGGTTTTATTTGTGGGAAATAAATATCCAGGACTACTTTAGTCAAGTCCTCTGTATTGTAGCAAAACATTCTGAATGCTGGGTTTACAAATATTTGTCCTCCTAATCTAATTGGATTTTGAAAGAATTTAGTGTTTGGCACCCACACCTCCGTTTGTGGCACCATTCTACACTAGCGTGCAATAACCATTTGCAACCGATAAACATTTTCGAGTCCATGTGCATAGGGGTGCCCAAGCCAGGTACATTTTTCTTAAGGGGACTTGGGGGCCAAAAAGGTTTGAAGACCACCGCTGTAGAGTGACTATCTTGATATCAAGATTTTTTTTTATTTAAAAAAAGACGAAAAACCTAATTGCTGTCTTGCTGGCACCGTTTTATATTTTGCTTGCTCGTTTGGAAGAGCACTTAGACCCTTACAGGTCGCTAGCAGGGCTTGAACGGCGAAAGCTTAATGTAATAACAAACCTTTGCAAAATCCCTGGTTGCTTTTTTGGTTTTAAAGTGGTCCATTAACCATGTGCTGGCGGTGCCCTTGTGTGCAACGTTGCTATGTGTACAGAACGGTGCATATACAACTCATACACATGACTGAACCTTCAGTGGGTACGAGCAATCATTCCAGTGCTTTACTGTGAAGGAAAGAATCACACAAGCCAAGCGATACTCAATATTTGACACGGTAATCTGCGTAAGAACATTGCAGTGCAGTGTTGCCCCTGTGAGAATGGGTCCATAGTTTATAAAGGGCATGGTGGCGCTATGCTTGTAATATTCAATGTTATGCAGACAGCTGCATGTTGGTGCACAGACGCCCGCTAGCATAGATTTTGCATGTGTGAGGATTGTTGATGTGTGGCATGTGGGAAGTGTGTATAACTTTAGCAGCATCTTCAGTATTGCTCAATTCCGAAGCATGGTGCCAAGGAGCAAAGTTTTTAAGCTGGCATGAAGGCTGGCTAAGTTTTGAAGTGTGTGGCAGGCTGTTTGAGCCGCTGTGTGGTAAGGGGTGTGCTGCACACACCACCAGGTGTAGTCTCAGGCAGGGGATAGTTGAAATGCACTGATGAATGGGTTCTTGGATTCCTGCCTTCCTGCTTCTAGAGGCACATGGTGCTTTGGGCTTTGCTTTACAAAAGCTCCAAATTAGATTTGCTGTTGTGATTCTGTGCATAGAGAATGGTTGCTGGTTGCAGATATTGGCCCTCCAAGCTCTCATTAAGAAGGGAGAGAAAAGGGCTTCTCTAATCAACAGTGGACAGATGCCCCCTATCTATTTATTTCTCTTAACATTACTCGCAGCCTGATCATTGCTTTCACTTAATCATTGAACACCAGCCAACAAAAATAAATAAATAAGTAAAAACACAGAATGCCACTCTCTAAGTGGCACCCATGAATTGTCCAGCAACTGAAAGAGATTTGCATTAAGTCTCAACCCCTTGTTTCCCCCTCACCCCTTCCACCTCGTTTAAGCTGGGGAAGATTGTTTACAGTATATGCATCAGTTTGTGATTTGTGTAATGTGAAAAGTGTAAAGGACAGGTACACTGTTATCAAGTTAAGTTCAAGGTCGAAGTGCCCCCCTAAAGTGGTTCTGTAAATCCCCTCTCCCCCATAAAAAGCGAGCTATCTGGCATTCAAAGACCATTTTGTATTGTAATGCTTTAGAATATTATTTTTTAACTGCTGGAAGTTACGGATGCTATACCCGTGAGGCAGAGCTGTTGTATTGCTTTTATGCCATTTATTTTATAGAACATATAGAGAGCTTGTTTAGCCCAGTTGATTTTTCCATTGCCTTTTCAGTTCACAGTACGGCAAAGTTGTGCCAGCCTTTGGGCATGACATTCTCCTCATTCCCTCCATGACTCGTGCTCTCTATCTAAGTTTAGTTTATGTTCAACACCTTGGAGAAATCGCTACATGATTTAATAAATGCAAATGTACGTTTCAGGGACTCCGACAGATTACTGCGTGTTCTAGTTAGACTTTTATCCCATTCTCTATATAGGTTGATGAGGTTCCCGGAGGGTTTTAATTTCCCCTTCAATGCAGTTTAGTTTTTTTCTAACCATTGCACCTCAGCAGTTAATTGAAGATAGTTTGCCTGTGAAATTTATAACATATTTATTGATGCTTGCCAGTGATAGTCATCACTGTCATTAATTGAAAATATCTTTTTGATCATTGCTTATGATGATCTGGGGTGAATGCTTTTTATGATAATGGGTTTATTATTTTGTTTCTTTTCGTCGCATGATGGGACCAGTTCATTCTGTTTTGGAGCTTGGTGCGATTCTTGCTTTTCTGGATTTTTCAGCACAGTGGACTGGTGCACTAGCAGGAGTTTTCTGACCTGGGTGAGAAAGTGCTGTTAATTGCTTTGCATTTTGAAAGTGGGAGGTCACTTTATTCCCTTATGCCAGTGGTCTTCAAACCTTTTTATGCTACGCCCCCCCCTCCCCGCACCACCCCCTGCCTTGAGTAAAAACATAGTTTCCGGGCGCCCCCCGCCACAAATGATTATATTTTCTGTTAAAAACAGTCACCATAATCCTGTCTTTAAAGAGCTTTGCGCCCCAATGGCATCTTTCCGCACACTAGCTGTTCAGCATACAGAGGCCTTGTTTTTGTGGGTGGGGCGATTCCCTCCTCTTTCTAGTTCCACACAATGACTGTTCTACTGATCAGTCTGATCGTTTTCAAACTGTTGCCAAGTAGGGGGATAAATGCTCCTACTATCTGCCCCCCTCTGGCTTTAACGCTGTTGCTGCGTCAATCTCCTCATCTTTGATAGGCGCTTCCCTCGCCTCATAAATTCCTTTCATCTGCTGCTGTTGCCGCCTCTCCCCCCTTGGCTACCTTGCCCTCTCTTTCCTCCTCCTCTGCCCCACCTCAGTCTCCTTCTCCGGGAGGGGAAGTCTATAAGGCTGGCAACCTTCTTCATCTTGCCACTCTCAACTCTTGCTCTGCTGTCAAACACTCCTCTGACATCTGCCACCTCCTTGAAGAACTTGGCCTCGATGTCCTCGGACTTACTGAGACATGGTTCACAGCCAGCTCTGTCACAAGCTTTGACACTCTCCTCTCTGATGGCTACAAGATCCTCTCCACACCCAGATCCTCTCGGTCTGGAGGAGGTGTAGCCCGGATCTTTCATGAGTGGATTCCTGCCTCTATCATTCCCACTCAGACTTACTACTCTTTTGAATGCCTTGTCTGCAGGCTCTCTCTCTCTCTCTCTCTCTCTCTCTCTCTCTCTCTCTCTCTCTCTCCTAGCCATTCTCTTACTGTGGCTATTTACTGGCCTCCTGGTCAAATCACCTAAATTCTCCCTGAGTTGGCAGATATCTCCTCCCTCTTGGCCTCAACCACTCAACTCCTCCTACTTGGTCAGCTCAGTATCCATCTAGACTCTCCTTGTTCCTCCTCTGTACTTTTGCCTGACCTCTGCAACTCCCTCTCCCTTTCTATCCTCCCCTAAAGCCCGACTCACTCTGCAGGGCACACACTGTGTTGTCTTGATCTCCTCTTACCTCCCCCTCTCCATCCCTTTAACCACTCCTCTCATCTGGAGCGATTACCCCCCAAGCCAAGCCTACCCTAACACTGCCACCTACCTTCTCGGACATCCGGCCCAGGAAGCGTATGTCTTTGGAGCCTTTCGCCGCCACCTTCTCTTCCATCCCACCCCTCCAGCCCCCCCTCCACCTCTGACTGACTCCCATCCTGACACAGCCCTGTCTTTGCTCTACTCTTCTATTTCTGATACTCTTGATGCTCTTGCCCCTGTCATGAGGATCTGTTTGAAGCCCTAAGCCAAGTGCAATTCTTGGTATGACTCTGACATACGGACACTTAAACTTAAGTGTATGGCGGCTGAGAGGAAATGGGGGGCTTCTTGTTCATCCTATGACAAACTGGCCTGTCGCCTGCTCCAAACGCAATACCGACTCTCTGTCCACACCAAGAAGAGAGCCCACACCCAAGCCCGTGTCTTTGCGGCATCTAACAACTCAGCCAAACTCTTTAAAATCTGCAAGGAGCAGGCCAACCCTGCTGCAGTCTCTACCCCTCCTGTCGTCTCCCAGGCCCTTTGCAATGCCCTTGCCTCTCTCTCACTTCATCTAAAAAACCCAGCACATCCTGTCCACCCTTTCCTTCCCTCCTCTCTCCTTCTGTGAACTTTGACCCTCCTTCAGCCACCACCCAGCCTTTTTCTCGTCCTTTCCTCTTTTCTCCCCTGACGTGGTCGCTAGACAAGTCTGATCTATGAAAGTCTTGTCAAAACAGGTTCATCCCTGTTCTTCTAAAACCATCAAGGACCACATTGATACCCTCACCACGGCCTTTGCCGTTTTCTGCAACTTCTCCTTTGCCCGAGGAGCCTTCCCCTCCCCTCTGAAGCACTCTCTTGTGCATCCTCTTCTCAAGAAACCCACAGCTGATCCCCCTTGCCTGGCTAACTATCGCCCAATTTCCATTACTCCTTTTCTGGGCAAACTCTTGGAAAAGCTGTCCATCTCGCAACTTAACCTTCATTCCAATTCTGCTGGCTGCCTTCACCTCCATCAGTCTGGCTTTAGAGATGCCAGAAGCACGGAAACTGCTCTCTTGAACATATGTGAAGATCTGCTCTCCAACCTTGACTCTAACATTCCCTCTGTCCGCATCCTACTCGAGATCTCTTCTGCCTTCGACGTGGTCAACCATGCCTTCCTGCTCAACCGTCTCCGTAACAACCTGGGTTTCACCGATTAGGCTCTGGTCTGGCTGACCACTTTCCTCTCTGATCGACCCTCCCAGGTCCAACTTGGGTCCTTTCATTTATCTCCCTTTCTACCTGCGGTGTTCCCCAGGGGTCTAACCTCTCACACTGGCTTTTCAACCAATACCTGGCAACTCTCGCCCACCACATTGCCATTTTCTGCTCAAATTTCCAGTGCAATGCTGACGACGCTACTAATTTTCAGGCATCCCTCGGCCACCTCTTATTGCCTATCTGCCATTCAGGATTGATGTGCCACCAACGATCTCTGCTTGAATGCCAGCAAGATGGAGAGCCTCCTCATCTGCACACCTTCACCCTCCTTTCCCCTCGCTCTCTGGCCGGCCTCCCTTGGCCCTCCTCCTACCACACCTGTGAGGCTAAGAACCTCTGGTTCATCTTTGATTCAACACTTTCCTTCTCTGCCCACATCTCTGGTGTCTCTAAAAAATCAAACTTCCTACAGCACCTCCTTAGATGTATTCTGCCTTTCCTCTCCTTCCCCCAGAAGCTCACTGTCTCCCGAGACCTGGTTCTCTCTAGGTTGGACTATAGTAACAGCCTCTTTCTTAATCTACCTGCCTCTAATCTCTGCCATTTGCAACTCATCCAGAACAGGACTGCGAGTCTTGTCCTTGGCCTCAAACCCCAGGATCGTATCTGTGCAGGCTGAAATCGCTCCCGGTAGATGCAAGGATTAAATTCAAAACCCTATACATTGTCCCCAAGGCTTTCTGGGGCATGGGTCCAAAATACCTTCAGCTGTCCCTTCGTAAATACCTCCCCTATCGAGCTCTTCACTCCTCTACCTCTAACTCCCTCAGGGTGAGTCGTTTTTCAAAATAACAAGCATGGGGTAGATCTGTCTTTGGTTGGGGCCTCCCTCTGAAACAGCCTCCCTGCCACTCTGAAACTTCAAGAGAACCGTCTCCGGTTCCGGAAGCACCTCAAGACCTTCCTCTTTGCCCCTCTTCTCCCCTGCTGATCCCCTCTCTCTCTCGCCACTGTGCACCTGGCCTATCCCCTGACTTCCGGGCCCAGGTACCTGCTCACCCTGCCACCCACCCGCACTGCCTCCTAGCAACCCCTTGCACTGGGGTCTGTATCTGTAACCATACAGTTCAACCCTCCCCCACGCCCCCCCCCTTGTTCCTGCACTTATCAGACATACTGTCTGCTGCCTTAAACCCAGCACTTGCTGGCTGCACTACCACTGTATGTTGCCTTTTATTATTTATTTATTTTTAGCATTTATCTGTTTTTTCTTTGCTCTGCACTTTTCCCCTTTCCCTCTCCCGTGCACTTACGTGTTTTCAGTGTAAGATCGTTGTTTTTGTTCTCCCTTGTTCCCCTCCCTTGGCGCGCTCTGAAACACTTGTGTACGAGCGCAATACAAATAACATATCAGTATCAATGCCCCACAATGTTCCACATGAATAGGTCCATGCCTTCCTCCGATGGGTGCCCCTGACCCTCTAAGTAATAAGCTATCTACGTGTGTTAGGCTTTGGCCCATGTGTGGAAAACCATGCCTCTAATTTACCCATGGCTTGGTGTACATTTTTGCAGGATTTTTCCACTGCTCATGAACGCTGCACTATTTCAGCTGTAGTGCATCATTTATGGCACAGTAGCGATGCTTATGGGGGGGGGGGGATAGTGCATGGCTCATATTAGGAAAGGCCTGCCTGCTAAAGTGTAATATTTACTTTTTGTTCCCCCAGTAAAGATCACTTTGGTCATGGGGTTCCGTCCCTGCATACCCTCCTATTTCCGGTCCCTATAATTTCCTGTACATGTTGCTGTCTGCAAGCTGGGACTCTCTAAGGTCGATATTTACGTTTAAGAAACTGAAACATGAGCTTGTCTTTTAAAGTCACAATGACTGCATTATTGTAGGTACAAGAGCTCTGCAGTTAAGAACGTATTAAAGGCAGAACTCTTCAAAGTCTGCAAGGAACTGGCCAACCCTACCGCAGCCACTACTACACCTACTCGTCCCTTTGCTCGGCCCTGCCCGCACCTCCAAAACACAGGACATCCTGTCCTCGCTCTCTTCTGCTCCCCTCCCTTGCACCAACCTCTCTTGGGCCCCCCTCGACGCCCCGCCTGTCACTCCTTGATGAGGTCTCTAGACAAGTCTGCTCTATGAAAGCCTCAACAGGTGGACCCCTGTCCCTCCAAAACCACCAAAACCATAAAAGAAAATATTGACACACTCGCTCCAGCCTTGGCCAACCTCTGCAACCTCTCCTTTGCCACTGGAGTTTCCCCCTTTCCTCTCAAGCACTTTCTTGTGCACCCTCTGCTACAAAAAACCCTCTGTTGACCTGTCCATTCCGGCAAACTATCGCCTGATCTCCATCACCCCTTTCCGGGAAAAACTCCAGGAGAAACTGGCTATCACTCAACTTGCCCTCCAAACTGAATCTGTTGGTTGTCTCCATGAACCTCAGTATGGCCTTAGAGCATCCAGAGGCATGGAAACTGAAATTCTGAACACCCGTGAAGACCTACTCTCAAATCTTGACTCCAACTCTCCCTCTGTCCTCATTCTTCTTGACTTCTCTTCTGCTTTTGATACGGTAAACCACAACATCATGATCACCCGTCTCTGTGATACAGATCAGGCCCTGGCGTGGCTTGCCTCTTTTCACTCCGATCGGCCCTCCCAGGTTGAACTCGGGCCCTTTCTCTCCTCTACCACTCTCTCTATTTTTGGGGTCCCTCTGGGATCTAACCTTTCCCACTGGTTCTTCAATATCTACATGGCACCCTTGGGCCACAGGATCTCTACCTTCACCTCGAACTTTCATTGTTATGTGGATGACCTGCAGCTCTCCTTCAGGCTACCCTCTGCCTCCTCCTCGCTCATCCCTGACAGTCTATCCACAATGCAGGCTTGGTGTGCTGCTAATCATCTCTGCCTGAATGCCAGTAAGAGAGAGATTGTCCTCATTGGGATTCTCTGCTCCCGCTTTCCCATTTTCTCACTGGCCTGCCTCCTTAGGCCCGGGGTTATCTTCAATTCCACTCTCTCCTTCTCATATCTCAGACATCTCCAACTACTAACTGCACCTCCTCAGAGGTATTCTTCCTTTTTTCACTTTCCCCCAGATGCTCATCACCTAGAGAGCCCTGGTTCTCTCTAGGCTGGACTATTGCAACAGCCTATTTCTCAATCTTCCTACTTCTACTCTTCGTCCTCTACAACTCATCCCGAACAGCGAGACTTATCCTTGGCCTCAAGCCCCGGGACTGCATCTCTCTGGCACTGAAATTCCTCCACTTGCTTCCTGTCCAAGACCCTTTGCATAATCCACAAGGCTTTCTGAGGCCGGGGCCGGCACTATCTACATTGCTCTCTTCCTAAATACGCTCCCTCTAGAGTCCTCCGCACATCCTACAACATTATGTGTTACTACTGACTTCTGCAATTGTATTCGCTCTCCACTCTTGCTTCTCCACTCTTTTTGACTGCTTAAACTCTTTTCTCTCCTCCTTTCCCTTCTCCCTTTTCCTATCTCCTCCCCTTACTTTCTTCTATGCACTTACTCTATCAGAATTGTCCCTGGACCTAATATGATAGCAACCTCGTCTGTTTCCTCCATCCTCCCATTTCTGTTTTGTTCCTCCCCACCACCCCTCCAGCACTATCTGAAATGTCGTCAGGCCTAGTATGATAGTCGCTTGTTTTCTTCCCTCCCTTTCTGCACCCTTCTCCCTCACCTTTTGTTTTTCTCTGGCTCAACCAGAAATGTTTTCAGGCCTAGTACGGTAGTCGCCTGTCTGTTTCCATTTACTTCCCACTCTCCCCCTCCCTTCCTTATCTGTGTCTTAGCTCTTGCACTATCTGAAAAGTTGTCAGGCCGAGTATGATAGTTAATTTCACATCCTTACTGTTCATGGCCTGTAAGAATGTGGTTGTATTTTCCCTTGTTCCCTCCCTTGCCTTGAAGAGCTTTGAAACACATTGTGTATAGGCGCTATATAAATAAACGATCATATCATATCCTCCTCCAACTCTCTACGGGTGAGCCGCTTTCAGATCTTTGTCCTGTGCAGGTGCTTCCCTCTGGAACAGACTCCCTGCCTTTCTCCATCCTGAGCCGGAGCACCTTAAGTCCTGGAAACTCCTCAAGACCTTCCTTTTCTTCTCGTCATCCTCCTCTCTCCCCTGCTAACCACCTCTATTTTCTCTCCATCCTCCTTAACTCTGTTCAGTTTTTGCTGACTTGTTTACCTCCAGAGCATGCAGGTCCCAGGCTCCCCCGCCAGTCTTTTGCACTTTTCCTCTGCGCTGCTGCACTTTGTTCAACATTACTGCACTTCCAGTTTACGCTCCTGAGCGGGGACCTTTGTGCACTTAACCCAGGGCCCTGCTGGTCTGGACTCTTTGTTCTCTCCTCCCCTCCCCCCTGTCTCTGCACCCCATCTGGATGTATCCATGACCTAAATGTACTAGGACCATTTAGCTTGTCTGTCTCCGTCCCCCAACCCCTCGCAAATTTGCTCTCAACTGTTCCACTTCACGCACTTGCAGTAGTAGAAATGTTGTCAGACCTATTATGCTAGTTTTTTCTGTTTATATCATTTGGAATCTTCAAGAGCTAAGAATGATTAATGAATTCCCTTGTTTCCTTCCTGCCTTGAAGCGCTTCACTTGTGTATAAGCGCTATATAAATAAACAAATTGCCTCTCCAGAACACCCAGCTCTAATTTTATAGGCGAGCAGATGCAACTAGTTGAAGCCACAGTGGGTGATAGAATTGGAGGAAGTTACCAAGCACCAAGAGACGCTTCACTCACAAATAGGCACACATCAGGCAGGAACATTCATAGCAAGCCCTCTATAAATTAATGGTTTTGGGTGTGGACAATGAAAGTGAGCGTTCCTCAAAAATTCATTTAAAACTCCCCAGTAGGAGTCAGTGAAGGACACACCCCCGGAGGGAATGAGACCAAGACCAAGTGTGGGTGAAGGCAAAAGGTAAATGTTTATCCAAACCAAAATAGGGCAAGCAGAGAACTCTGCAATCTCCTGAGAGTGCTCTGCCACAACATCAGAAAAATGCACATTATATTACAAGAACACACCATCTATGGCATGTGCTATGTGGGATACATTGAGTTTCGTCCATTGGATAAGGGGAACAGGACAGTATCCATCCCATAGGGGCAGTGCTCCCGGATTGGCTGGCGTGGTGCTGGTTACTTCATGGAGCAAGTGGGTCAGCTGGGCTTATCTGGACAGGGTGCAGGGTCAAGCGAAGTCCAATTCATGAAAATGTAGCCTACATAACTTTTGCCCTTGTGGCCACACATACTTTGACGCTCAGTTATTTGCATTGGCATATATGAAATATATTGCTAAACTTTTGACCTACACCATAAATATGGAAATGTGTGAGTCCAGGTGCCCAGCCTATTCATGAGATTAGATTGTCACATTCATCAGTTGCTTCTTCAGAACTTGTAAGACACTTACTTAGTATTTGTTAGTTTGCAATGAATATGTTGCTACATATGGGTTCAGGGGTTTGGGTAAGGCTAGAGTGGTGCGTTAATGGTGGGCACGCACTCTCACTTCAAAAGGTATTGGGGTGAAAGGCTTTCTGCCATATCTTATTTGGCCAAAGTTCAGGGGTGCAAAGTAAGTTCATGGTGACATCATGAGCCATAGAGCTGGGGGCGGGTGGGTGTTGGGTCCGAGCTAAACGGAAGGGTGAGAGGCTACATTTGTTATGTTAGGGCATCAGTGGGAATGAGGTGTCTAGTCACCAGCTAAGCAAGGAGGGGAGGATGGTGGGGGTTGAATGCGCAGCACTGCAGGAGAGGGGAGAGAATGCCCTGTAGCTTGTTGAGCTGTGTCTCATACACTTTGTGGGGGGTACATGTGAATCATACAAACGAGATAGAAATAGGTCAGTGTGTGTACAGGTACATCAGATGGTGTGCACAGTTTTGCTTACAACATAGGTTACATGGTTCAGTGCCAATGATACATAAGACACCATATATATACATATAAATGCCACACATCATAGCATAACATAAGTATTGTGATGCTGATTGGATATGTTGGTGATCATACATAACATTAGGAACTCATTAAAATATATTGATGTCATACGTTGCATCGTGTAGTTTGTAACAAAGAATAATACTTGACCGACGGTGAGAGGCCTAAACATACAATTCATAGCCCTATGTGCAGTCGGAGAGGGGTGAGGGCCGGCTTATTCGATCTCTCGACATACAACCACAGGAATGGATTTATCACCTCTCTAGAGGGATTAGCTGTATTTTGGCATACGTATCTGCTACTTCAAACGAGGAGCAGGGTTGGGGGGGTTATCCACAGCATATGTCATAAATGTAGGGTCTGCAAGGGGACAGGGCATGTCTATGGAGGTAACTTGTTTTTTTCAAACCCCAGCTTTGGGCCAGTCATTTGCAGGTCAATGATAGACTGCCTCCCTCTGGAACAACCTCCCTGCCACTCTGAAACTTGAAAAGAACCATCTCCGGTTCCTCTTTGCCCCTCTTCTCCCCTGCTGATCCCCTCTCTCTCTCGCCACTGTGCACCTGGCCTATCCCCTGACTTCCGGGCCCAGGTACCTGCTCACCCTGCCACCCACCCGCACTGCCTCCTGGCAACCCCTTGCACTGGGGTCTGTATCTGTAACCATACAGTTCAACCCTCCCCCACATCCCCCCCTTGTTCCTGCACTTATCAGACATACTGTCTGCTGCCTTAAACCCAGCACTTGCTGGCTGCACTACCACTGTTTGTTGCCGTTTATTATTTATTTATTTTTAGCATTTATCTGTTTTTTCTTTGCTCCGCACATTTCCCCTTTCCCTCTCCCATGCACTTACGTGTTCTCAGTGTAAGATCGTTGTTTTTGTTCTCCCTTGTTCCCCTCCCTTGGCGCGCTCTGAAACACTTGTGTACGAGCGCAATACAAATAACATATCAGTATCAATGCCCCACAATGTTCCACATGAATAGGTCCATGCCTTCCTCCGATGGGTGCCCCTGACCCTCTAAGTAATAAGCTATCTACGTGTTTTAGGCTGTGGCCCATGTGTGGAAATCCATGCCTCTAATTTACCCATGGCTTGGTGTATATTTTTGCAGGATTTTTCCACTGCTCATAAACGCTGCCCTATTTCAGCTGTAGTGCATCATTTATGGCACAGTAGCGATGCTTATGGGGGGAGGAGGGGATAGTGCATGGCTCGTATTAGGAAAGGCCTGCCTGCTAAAGTGTAATATTTACTTTTTGTTCCCCCAGTAAAGATCACTTTGGTCATGGGGTTCGTCCCTGCATACCCTCCTATTTCCGGTCCCTATAATTTCCTGTACATGTTGCTGTCTGCAAGCTGGGACTCTCTAAGGTCGATATTTACATTTAAGAAACTGAAACATGAGCTTGTCTTTTAAAGTCACAATGACTGCATTATTGTAGGTACAAGAGCTCTGCAGTTAAGAATGTATTAAAGGCAGAACTCTTCAAAGTCTGCAAGGAACTGGCCAACCCTACCGCAGCCTCTGCTACACCTACTCGGCCCTTTGCTCGGCCCTGGCCACACCTCCAAAACACAGGACATACTGTCCTCGCTCTCTTCTACTCCCACCCCCTTCACCAACCTCTCTTGGGCCGCCCTCGACGCCCCGCCTGTCACTCCTTGATGAGGTCTCTAGACAAGTCTGCTCTATGAAAGCCTCAACAGGTGGACCCCTGTCCCTCCAAAACCATCAAAGAAAATATTGACACACTCGCTTCAGCCTTGGCCGACCTCTGCAACCTCTCCTTTGCCACTGGAGTTTCCCCCTTTCCTCTCAAGCACTTTCTTGTGCACCCTCTGCTACAAAAAACCCTCTGTTGACCTGTCCATTCCGGCAAACTATCGCCTGATCTCCATCACCCCTTTCCGGGAAAAACTCCTGGAGAAACTGGCTATCACTCAACTTGCTCTCCAAACTGAATCTGTTGGTTGTCTCCATGAACCTCGGTATGGCCTTAGAGCATCCAGAGGCATGGAAACTGATATTCTGAACACCCGTGAAGACCTGCTCTCAAATTTTGACTCCAACTCTCCCTCTGTCCTCATTCTTCTTGACTTCTCTTCTGCTTTCGATACGGTAAAACACAACATCATGATCACCCGTCTCTGTGATACAGATCAGGCCCTGGCGTGGCTTGCCTCTTTTCACTCCGATCAGCCCTCCCAGGTTGAACTCGGGCCCTTTCTCTCCTCTACCACTCTCTCTATTTTTGGGGTCCCTCTGTGATCTAACCTTTCCCACTGGTTCTTCAATATCTACATGGCACCCTTGGGCCACAGGATCTCTACCTTCACCTCGAACTTTCATTGTTATGTGGATGACCTGCAGCTCTCTTTCAGGGTACCGTCTGCCTCCTACTCGCTCATCCCTGACAGTCTATCCACAATGCAGGCTTGGTGTGCTGCTAACCATCTCTGCCTGAATGCCAGTAAGAGAGAGATTGTCCTCATTGGGATTCTCTGCTCCCGCTTTCCCATTTTCTCACTGGCCTGCCTCCTTAGGCCCGGGGTTATCTTCAATTCCACTCGCTCCTTCTCATATCTCAGACATCTCCAACTACTAACTGCACCTCCTCAGAGGTATTCTTCCTTTTTCACTTTCCCCCAGATGCTCATCACCTAGAGAGCCCTGGTTCTCTCTAGGCTGGACTATTGCAACAGCCTATTTCTCAATCTTCCTACTTCTACTCTTCGTCCTCTACAACTCATCCCGAACAGCGAGACTTATCCTTGGCCTCAAGCCCCGGGACTGCATCTCTCTGGCACTGAAATTCCTCCACTTGCTTCCTGTCCAAGACCCTTTGCATAATCCACAAGGCTTTCTGAGGCCGGGGCCGGCACTATCTACATTGCTCTCTTCCTAAATACGCTCCCTCTAGAGTCCTCCGCTCATCCTACAACATTATGTGTTACTACTGACTTCTGCAATTGTATTCGCTCTCCACTCTTGCTTCTCCACTCTTTTTGACTGCTTAAACTCTTTTCTCTCCTCCTTTCCCTTCTCCTTTTTCCTATCTCCTCCCCTTACTTTCTTCTATGCACTTACTCTATCAGAATTGTCCCTGGACCTAATATGATAGCAACCTCGTCTGTTTCCTCCATCCTCCCATTACTGTTTTGTTCCTCCCCACCACCCCTCCAGCACTATCTGAAATGTCGACAGGCCTAGTCTGATAGTCGCTTGTTTTCTTCCTCCCCTCCCTTTCTGCACCCTCTCCCTCACCTTTTGTTTTTCTCTGGCTGAACCAGAAATGTCGTCAGGCTTAGTACGGTAGTCGCCTGTCTGTTTCCATTTACTTCCCACTCTCCCCCTCCCTTCCTTAGCTATGTCTTAGCTCTTGCACTATCTGAAAAGTTGTCAGGCCAAGTACGATAGTTAATTTCACATCCTTACTGTTCATGGCCTGTAAGAATGTGGTTGTATTTTCCCTTGTTCCCTCCCTTGCCTTGAAGCGCTTTGAAACACATTGTGTATAGGCGCTACATAAATAAACGATCATATCATATCATATCCTCCTCCAACTCTCTACGGGTGAGCCGCTTTCAAATCTTTGTCCTCTGCAGGTGCTTCCCTCTGGAACAGACTCCCTGCCTTTCTCCATCCAGAGCCGGAGCACCTTAAGTCCTGGAAACTCCTCAAGACCTTCCTTTTCTTCTCGTCATCCTCCTCTCTCCCCTGCTAACCACCTCTATTTTCTCTCCATCCTCCTTAACTCTGTTCAGTTTTTGCTGACTGGTTTACCTCCAGAGCATGCAGGTCCCAGGCTCCCCCACCAGTCTTTTGCACTTTTCCTCTGCGCTGCTGCACTTTGTTCAACATTACTGCACTTCCAGTTTACGCTCCTGAGCGGGGGACCTTTGTGCACTTAACCCAGGGCCCTGCTGGTCTGGACTCTTTGTTCTCTCCTCCCCTCCCCCCTGTCTCTGCACCCCATCTGGATGTATGCATGACCTAAATGTACTAGGACCATTTAGCTTGTCTGTCTCCGCCCCCCAGCCCCTCGCAAATTTGCTCTCAACTGTTCCACTTCACGCACTTGCAGTAGTAGAAATGTTGTCAGACCTAGTATGCTAGTTTTTTCTGTTTATATCATTTGGAATCTTCAAGAGCTAAGAATGATTAGTGTATTCCCTTGTTTCCTTCCTGCCTTGAAGTACTTCACTTGTGTATACGCGCTATATAAATAAACAAATTGCCTCTTCAGAACACCCAGCTCTAATTTTATAGGCGAGCAGATGCAACTAGTTGAAGCCACAGTGGGTGATAGAATTGGAGGAAGTTACCAAGCACCAAGAGACGCTTCACTCACAAATAGGCACACATCAGGCAGGAACATTCATAGCAAGCCCTCTATAAATTAATGGTTTTGGGTGTGGACAATGAAAGTGAGCGTTCCTCAAAAATTCATTTAAAACTCCCCAGTAGGAGTCAGTGAAGGACACACCCCCGGAGGGAATGAGACCAAGACCAAGTGTGGGTGAAGGCAAAAGGTAAAAGTTTATCCAAACCAAAATAGGGCAAGCAGAGAACTCTGCAATCTCTTAAGAGTGCTCTGCCACAACATTAGAAAAATGCACATTATATTACAAGAACACACCATCTATGGCGTGTGCTATGTGGGATACATTGAGTTTCGTCCATTGGATAAGGGGAACAGGACAGTATCCATCCCATAGGGGCGGTGCTCCCGGATTGGCTGGCGTGGTGCTGGTTACTTCATGGAGCAAGTGGGTCAGCTGGGCTTATCTGGACAGGGTGCAGGGTCAAGCGAAGTCCAATTCATGAAAATGTAGCCTGCATAACTTTTGCCCTTGTGGCCACACATACTTTGACGCTCAGTTATTTGCATTGACATATATGAAATATATTGCTAAACTTTTGACCTACACCATAAATATGGAAATGTGTGAATCCAGGTGCCCAGCCTATTCATGAGATTAGATTGTCACATTCATCAGTTGCTTCTTCAGAACTTGTAAGACACTTATTTAGTATTTGTTAGTTTGCAATGAATATGTTGCTACATATGGGTTCAGGGGTTTGGGTAAGGCTAGAGTGGTGCATTAATGGTGGGCATGCACTCTCACTTCAAAAGGTATTGGGGTGAAAGGCTTTCTGCCATATCTTATTTGGCCAAAGTTCAGGGGTGCAAAGTAAGTTCATGGTGACATCATGAGCCATAGAGCTGGGGGCGGGTGGGTGTTGGGCCCGAGCTCAACGGAAGGGTGAGAGGCTACATTTGTTATGTTAGGGCATCAGTGGGAATGAGGTGTCTAGTCACCAGCTAAGCGAGGAGGGGAGGATGGTGGGGTTGAATGCGCAGCACTGCAGGAGAGGGGAGAGAAGGCCCTGTAGCTTGTTGAGCTGTGTCTCATACACTTTGTGGGGGGTACATGTGAATCATACAAACGAGATAGAAATAGGTCAGTGTGTGTACAGGTACATCAGATGGTGTGCAAAGTTTTGCTTACAACATAGGTTACATGGTTCAGTGCCAATGATACATAAGACACCATATATATACATATAAATGCCACACATCATAGCATAACATAAGTATTGTGATGCTGATTAGATATGTTGGTGATCATACATAACATTAGGAACTCATTAAAATATATTGATGTCATACGTTGCATCGTGTAGTTTGTAACAAAGAATAATACTTGACCGACGGTGAGAGGCCTAAACATACAATTCATAGTCCTATGTGCAGTCGGAGAGGGGTGAGGGTCGGCTTATTCGATCTCTCGACATACAACCACAGGAATGGATTTATCACCTATCTAGAGGGATTAGCTGTATTTTGGCATACGTATCTGGTACTTCAAACGAGGAGCAGGGTTGGGGGGGTTATCCACAGCATATGTCATAAATGTAGGGTCTGCAAGGGGACAGGGCATGTCTATGGAGGTAACTTGTTTTTTTCAAACCCCAGCTTTGGGCCAGTCATTTGCAGGTCAATGATAGACTGCGGAAGGCGAAAGATATATGTTTGTCATGTAACTTGTTTGTGCTGTAAACGAGGACCGAGTGACCTCTGACGGGCCCATAGAATCAGAGCTCGCCCTCAAATACCTTAAGACAAGATAGCTGCACCTCAAGGAGGTTAGGGTGCAGAATTCACATACTCCAACACAATTCAATAAGGACAACTCAAGGATTTGGCAAAGAGACTGTTAAGTTCATAACAGTTTATTTCATGCCACTGCTGGCACAGAGCAGCCTTAGTGCCGTGGTCGAGCTCCCAGCCTCAACCACCCTCAGCATCACACAGAGCTCATTTTTATGGCCAAATGTGAGGGAGCAATCTGCCCCCATCCGTTCCTGCACAGTCTTAAGCAACTTCATCGTCAAACATTAGCTCATTGGGCAATTATTTTTAATTAAACTAAACCTTCAGAAGGAAATACGCTCTAGCATGCATGTCTAACTTTTATTTGGTGCTCTGCTCAATTATAATTGGTGCAGCTGGATTCTTCAGATAAGGTTCCAGACAGGGCCTAATTAAGAGTCTAGGTTCTGCCCATTTGTCAAGTTTCTGACTGCATGCTACCCTCGAATGTTTCAACTTTAAAATTACCTCATCTTACACACTCTGAGCACTACTCAGTTTCTTCTCATTTTAGCCACATTTTCAATTACATGCATTTTCATTAAAGGCATTAGGCAGCGCTATTATCTGTCTGCATACAGAAAATATTATTGTCCATTCTGTGCCTTGCCACCTTACTACATCATGGTAATGACATTTTCGACATTATAACCATGATGCTTTTGACTACTTGTATATACTAACATTATGGATACCATTTTCACATAATTTCAACACCACATTAGTCCATATGAATTTCTACGCTTAGGTTTAAGTGGGGGGTGCCCTCCACTTAATTCAGCTGTTGATTCAATATATCTTTAATTCGGGTCCTCCAGTACACTCCCTCGTCCTGAAAGTTTTTTTGTTTGTAAAACAACAACTTTAAACCATACCCAATGTCTATTCTCCTTAATATTTATCTAAACACATCTTAACACAATCTTACACTTTGGTACATACTAACGTATTGTCATTCTTAAAACAAACATGTGCGTGTCATCTCCTTCCATGTAAGCCCTACTTCCTGTAATCGTGTGCCTCTAATCTAACTGTATGCCTTGGACGATTCACAGCCATTGTGAGACTCGAGAGGTTTGGTCAAGATTTTGAGGCAACCCATTAGCTCATTGTCTCTTCATATGTCACACCTAGTCTGCAACTCCCACCCCAACAAAGTACAGTCTCTCCTTGATCACCTTCTTCTGCCCATGCATATTGTTTTCACTTTGTCCTTCCCTCTTTTCCACACTCTTTCCTTTTCTGTATCTTCCGTTTTATTCATCTTTTGTTTGGCATTAGTGGACCGTCTGTGTCCTGTCGCCTTTTCCTTTTCATTGTGCTGTTTTCACGGTCGGTCTCCCAGGTTCTTTTGATGCTTAGACCAGAAGTCCATTGTTTTTTCCTTTTCACAAGAAATTCAGGTTTTTTTTCCAGAGTGTCTCTCTTTCAAAAAAAGGGTTCATTGTTCAATGAGTCCACAAGAGGGGACGGTTCAGCATGGGGATGCAGGGTTGGGGGAGTCTTTTTGCAGACGCAATTCAGCGTCGGGCTTTCACTGGGTTTCTCTATGACCTCCCTTTCTCATCACGCGGTTCAACGTTAATTTCCCAAGGCATACAGGTCCCTCGACGTATACCTGCAATATAAAACAGAATGAGTTTCTTTTGTAAAATAAACAGGTCTCTACTATTTAACACATTTCCTACCAACCCATTTCCTTAAAACCTCTTTTCGCAATGGCTCTTATACCTTAATGCCCAGAAATTGCAAGACATTCCCTCTTATTTGACACCCCTGCCTCCTAGACAAGCTACAAAACATTTTCTTTTAAACATTTCCCTTTTGTGGGTCATGTTCACACCATAACTAAAATACCCCCCATTCCTAGCTGTGTGTCAACTAGCTTAGAAAATTATTTTTGTTTTCTATAACACAAAATACATCTCGTCCTTCATGGGACACATTTTCCCCTTCCGGGTGACACATGCAACCCTAAGGAGACAAAATATTGAAAGAAAGATGCCTTCTTCTTTCCTGGTCTTCTAGGCACGTCCGTAGTAGATGACAGAAACGTCCTTGGGGATCCCTGTTGTCTGTAGAAAGTCAAAATAAAGACAAAAGTCATTCGAGCATCGGCAAGGGGTCAGGTTTTCTTTCTGACTTAAACCCCCTTCTTCCTTTTCTACTATCAAAAATACTCTCTGGGTCATTCTCCCCTATTCGTTGGTGCACATAAACACTATTTTCCAACCACCTCGCGGGGATACTTAGTTTCGGCTTGGTTCTTTAGTCAGCTTAGCTGCATTCTTCCAGGTTAGCAGTAAATACTTGCTTCTTAGCTGCACATGCTTCCTCAGCTTAGCAGTACATTCTTGCTGGTTAGCTGCACATACTTCTTCAGTTTAGCAGCCATTCTTCCTATTCTTTTTTTTTTTGTCGTTCTGGACCATGGTCTATCCTTGTGCTTTGTGTTCATCCTAGGGAGATAAAACAGAGGCGTTTCGCTGCACACCGTCCCTGTCTAACTTGATCTAGCCTACCCCTGTCTTCTAAGACTATGGAACCAATTCTTACTACGTGCCTCCACCTTTATTGTTCCCATTAAGTTTTGCCTATGCTAATGATGCATACCTCTATCATAACAATCCTTTTGACATTATGAGCATGAAAATGATTACTTACCTTCAATTTTACTTCTGTTTGCTGTGGTTGTCTGAAATGGCCATGTTGTTATCTATTTTCTACTTTTCCCACACCTGTTGTACCTGTCTTGGGAAAAACAGCTAACTTTTGAAGACATTTTGTCTCTTACTACCTTTTTCCTGTTACTCACCTGGATCCTCTTACTTTTAGTGTTGATCGATTGCGTGAACTAGTACTTACCATTTTCTCTTTCTCCCTAATTTAAGGCCATGCAGACAATTTCTTGTGCTTCCATGCAAGAGGTCCATAGCTTGTCTGTAAAATAAATCAAAATTGTTACAGGCATTCACAAGTTGTTTTGCTTACTTTACCATATTTACTTAAAATGGCTCGTGCGAGTTTCCTTTGTTTAATTGACCCAATGTTATCATCCATGCTCCTTTTCTTGGTCTTCATGGTCTCTTGATGTTTTTTATAGCCCAACGCTCCTTTTTTCTGTTGGCCAGGAAACCTCATAAGTGCTATTTGTTTTCCACTTTTTCTTCTTTTTCTTTATGCTTTTGAGTGTATCCCTTATCCTTTTATTAATTTGCCCAATTGTTCCTATTTCTCAATTTTCCCTTTATTCATTTTTTATTCAAGATAACCACTCATTTTCAGTATTTCCTTATTTATTTATTTATTTATTTCTCCGACCAATCCGTGTGCGCTTCCTCGCCTCTTCTCTGACCCTACCTTCTTCCTTTTCCCTTTATTTCTACGTTCATCTTTCTTTTGAACTTCCTCATCCCTTCTTTCACGTACCTTTTGCTTTTCTTCTAACGTGTGCTGTTTCGGTCTTTCTCGTTCATAGGCTGTTCTCTGGTTTGCGATCGAGCTGCTTTTCTTGCTCTTCGCGATAAAGCTGTTTCTCGCCTTAGCCTAACCTTCCTTCTTATCCTTCCGTCCCTTAACTCCTTCTCTTTCTTCTTCCTCTGTGCCTCATCTAACTTCTTTTTAGGTCTCCCATCATCACTTTCTTTCCCATCGAGTTTCAATGAGATTTGTCCTCCCATCCATTCGTCCTTTGTAAATGCTATCTCATCAGTTCTGTCTTCACTTCCTTTCCTCTTCTTTTCCCCTCTCCCCTTATCGAGAGATGCACTTGTCTGTGCCTGATCCCCTCCTTTATTAACGCATCATCATGTCTCCCCTTGTCCCTTGGGGCTAGGGATGTGAGCTTCTTGTCCTTATCATTCCCTTGATTTTTGTTACTACTGTATGTAGGCGACTCATAAGCGGGGTTGCTATACTCTGTCTGCTTTTAGCTTTCTTTAATGGGTAAAGTCCCTCAGGCTTACTTCCCTCGGTTCGTGTTTCAGGCGGGGCAGGCGTCGCTGCAGGTGTCTCACCCCTTCAGTGCATATTTTTTTTGCAACCAAGCTTCTGAAGGCTCTTCCTCCTTTCCTTGTTCATATATTTTTCACAATTTGAGAACAGCATAGCGTTTTGTGACTTTTTTCTTGTATATGCGGCATGCAGGTAAGTTGCCATGCATTGTAAGATGGCTTTAGATAAGACTAAATTTGTGGCCGCGGCATAAACATCTTGTGGGCGGTACCTTTAACCCACTCCTCCAGTTGGAGCAATGTTTTCTCGGCTTAACTCTGTTTCTAACGATATCCTTATGTGAGTCCAACACTCCCATTACTATGAGCGAGCACCAAATACCGCAAACTCCAATCGAGTCTCTTCCCGCCAAATTATTTATACCGCCAATTTACTCAAAGAACATCAATCTGTGTGCGATTCTCTCTCAACTATAGAATCGCATAAAACCCTTTCTTGATTTCAACCAACAAGGAGACAAAATTCCTTACATGTGACATACAACAGGACATGTATAACAGACACTTGACAGACAAGACAAACACCAGCTGGACACACATATACCTGCCTTCTAATCAATACCCCGACATGGGGTGTAAACGAACCCCTTTGATGCCATCTTTAATCGTCACCATAGCCTATCGTCCCCTATTATGTGGGCTCTGGGTTCACATTTCTTCTGACCGCTGTATTAAAGCGCAGGAACAAGACAAATCCTCTTATGTTTTTCTCTCGGGTGCCCCCCCGGTAACCTTATGTTTTTCTCTTGGGTGCCCCCCGGAAACCTTATGTTTTTCTCTCGTGTGCCCCGCCGGAAACCTTACTTGGACCACTACTGTCCTTCATGATTCTTATTTCATTCTGCTTGCTCTTTATTTATTTGGCATATTTCCCTATTTTATGGCTGCCTTTATTTTCCTGGAGGTCATCTGTTTCTATCTGCGCCTGAATTTCTAAAATCCTTCCTCTCCTTTTTCGTTATTTCTTCACCAGGTCATACAGCTAGCTTTTCTTTACCATGCTGTCATGATAATTAAATCTTTTAGTTTTCACCCAAACATTCTCATTGACCTTCTGCCGCTTTCATGCCTCAAAATCGTGCTTATCCCGAAATGGGGCATGTTCTACATCAAACATGCTTTCCTTGGCAATCTAAACGCTATCATCATGCTTTCACGTATTGTCATTCAAACCTTTCCTCATTCATCTAAATCCTATAATACCTGAATCACAACTGCTCATCTCAAATCACAAAAGGGGTTTCCCTATTTAATAAAAATGTTCTCCACTTTGGCCGTCGAGGCCTCAAATTATAAAATACCACCCCTGGTATGACACCATGCCAACTGTCCTACCCCTCACGGTGGAGCTCCTAGAAAAAGCCTTTAGGAGCACCCCAAAACCCCCTTCACTACATGTGTGCTACCCCCAAAATTCCCCAAAAGCAGGTCGCAGATGACCCAGTAACCTCTTTCAGTTTCAGGGGGCATTCTAAGTCGAAAATGATAGAACACATGAATGGCAATGGACCATTCAGCTACAGAGCAGTGCCTGCTCCTGCCCGCATGTTGATTTAAAACCCCATGTAAAATTGCTTGCTTCTCATCTCATGAAGTTTATCACTACCTTTTTTAATTTTAACACTACTTCTGTAGCTGTAAAATAACCCTTGCTCATGTCATGCCAGGTTACATGCTACACTCTGCATTGTTGCACTTATCGTTTGAGTGTCATTGCAGGGACGTCATTTGGGGGTCAAGGCAGTAACCCCTGAGGTAGCCCTTGTTGCCCCGCGGTCTCCTTTGCTACTGTAAAATAAAAAGATTTTTTAAAACTTTTCCTACAGTGATATCATCAGAGGTCAAGGGTCATGAGATGTCACGTCCGCTACCTCTATCATTTTGGTGGAATGACGTCCCTGTGTCATTACTTCCTTTTCACTACCACATATGCTAATGCCTCCAACCCTTTCCTTTCCCTGCCATACTTACAACACCTTGCTCAGTCATTTCTCCTGTCATTATCAGTGTCAAATTGTATCACTACACTGCCATTCTTGCAGGCATCTTACAAAATCTTCACAAGCTCTAAAGTGCGGAGTGCTGCTGTGCGCAACTCTCAGTATTCATTGAGAAAATACACATGATTTCGCGTCAGACGAGCTGCGCACTAGCTACCCATGGAGGAAAGGTTAATTTTTAAAATCACGAATGTAAGTCTTACACAGCGCTAGTTTCCTTAACTGATGCTGCTACTAGGATGAGTTCGGCCCAGTGGCGACTGGTTACTTTGGAAGTTTGTGGGGCGTACATATCTTGGCGGGAATCTGGGAGCAAGCTAGGCCACCTCACACCAACCAGTGTGCCGGTGGCTTCTCCCTCTGCAAGGCATTTTGGAAAAATGGCTTCCAAGATGTGCAATTTACTGTCCAAGCCCACAGACATAAGACATCACAAATCCTGGCCTAATTATGAGTCGGAAGCAGCCTGGAATCCACTGAAATGTCGGCAATGGTTTTTTCCAGCTCAAGGACATCTGGACTAAACTAATGTGAAAGCATTAACAAATAATGCATACAAATACATTTTTCTAAAATGAAGCACCTACCGACACCATCAAAGGCAGTTCACGAAAATAGGAACACTGTGCCTCTGCCATACAACGCACATACACAATAGACTTAACTAAAAATCCACATATCAGAAATACAAAGCAATATCTGTGCCAAGGTGTCTGCAAACAAAGGGTATGAAAGCCAAGTGTCCAAACAGCACACCATTGAGTGACATGTATGAGACTGGTGGCATTCTCAGCTATGCACAGACGCATCTTCTGCCCTTTGAAGGAACTCTGCCAGCCCAGAAAGGGGTTGAGAGTGAGGAGACAGCTAGATGAGACTATATCTCCCATTCTCTAGCTCTTTCAGAGCCACACATGCTATAGGGAGCAGCATTTGTACTCTTGACTGCCATATTCCATTTGCCTAAGTTGCTGGTAGTCCTGCATGTATGCGTCACTTGGTTGGCTGGCGCATTGACCCAGCCAATATCGTGTGTGATGCTCAGCCAGGGTCAGGCTGCCTACCTGCACCAAGCTGCTTGCCACCCCACAATATAAAGAAATAGAAATGGAGCCAAGACCTGTTTCATTGTCATCACTGGTTCCCCTATTGGGTGCACAGGATGGTCACACACAGCCT
The DNA here is from genome assembly GCF_040938575.1 of Ambystoma mexicanum. Classification (NCBI taxonomy): domain Eukaryota; kingdom Metazoa; phylum Chordata; class Amphibia; order Caudata; family Ambystomatidae; genus Ambystoma; species Ambystoma mexicanum. The sequence continues at coordinate 1,010,237,369 of NC_090932.1, read as the reverse complement.
TGAATTCCCCCTCCCCAAGCAAGGAATAAAATCCCAATTTAACAAGTCAATTAGGTGCACTCACCCTGCAAACTCAGTTTTAAAATTCACCACTAGTGCTAGCATTCTGTTTCCATACAGCACTTACCAATATATATAAACACATACACACTCGTTGATGCAGTGCCTACCTAGATGAGAAGCTTTTTCGGGATGCAATACGAGAGGCAAGCACTTCTTAAATCCTGAGCTACCCCCCAGTGCTCATGCTCATGGACTCCTTGTCACCAACTGCTGTCCCCATTAACCAAAGAAGCTAATGCCACAGGGCTAAGCTCCCCCGTCTTGTCCCCGAACCCTGGAATGCTTTCTCTAGCACACTTAGAGCTGAGCCATCCCTCCTCATTTCCCGCAAAACTCTCAACCCTACATTGGTTACCTACCTCTATCAGTTCCCCCAGCAGTGTCTGCACTCATACCCCTTTTGCTAAATTAACCATTATGCTGGGTTTTACTTAATATACTCTATCCAGTGTGAGCTTAACATGCAGCTCATTCATAGTAATAACAATATATATCTATTTATCCTATAACTACGGGCGATGCTTCCTCACGCAGCCCCTAGTGTATGCCTTTTTATTGTAATCTGCAAGCCCCTTCCTTGTAATAGCACCACAATGCCTACGGGCTTCTGTGTGCTCCATGCTACCAGGAATCGCTCATTCCTTGCCAGACGACAGTAGGCGCCAGAGACGTTTTTATTGGAGGGCATATGGGGTGACTGCCCAGGGCCCCCACAATGCTGCCTGGTCTGAAGTAAGATTCCAGTTTACATCAGGCTTAAATAGCACATGCCAGGAAAATTTGATTGCATGCTGCTGAGGCTCCGAACCCATTGCCTGTCGGTTTTGACAAGTACATTCTGCCTTGATCAATTAAACCATGCAATGCCTTTCGTTTTCATTGTGGAATACATAGTTTGGGTAACACGACCTTTGTAGCATTACTTCCCCCCTGTGGGAAGTTGCTGATCGTGTGCAATAGCCAAAGTTAAAATCCATATTCATCCGCGGAGGTTCAGAAGTTGTCTCAGTGTGTTAAGCACTTATTGTAGGGATATGTGTTCATGTGAAAGATCAGAAGGGCACATCCCAGTAAGACTGGCTGAACCGTCTTTAAATCTGAAGTTCACAAACGTACCTGCACATTTACTTGGGTTTGCAGCACAAGCGGGGCAATTAACAGCACTTTTCCTGCACCAGATAGGGGTTGAAATTAGTTTGCTCAGCTGGGCATTCTCAAAACCAAAGCAATCCCTTAAAAGATGTGCATAGAATATCCATCCAAGCGGCAAACAAGCATGCAAATTCGAGACTGTGCAGCCAAAGAGGCTCAATTATAATTGGTGCAGCTGGATTCTTCAGATAAGGTTCCAGACAGGGCCTAATTAAGAGTTTAGGTTCTGCCCATTCATCAAGTTTCTGACTGCATGCTACCCTTGAAAGTTTCAACTTTAAAATTACCTCATCTTACACACTCTGAGCACTACTCAGTTTCTTCTCATTTTAGCCACATTTTCAATTACATGCATTTTCATTAAAGGCATTAGGCAGCGCTATTATGTGTCTGTATACAGAAAATCTTATTGTCCATTCTGTGCCTTGCCACCTTACTACATCATGGTAATGACTTTTTCGACATCATAACCATGATGTTTTTGACTACTTGTATATACTAACATTATGAATAAAATGTTCACATAATTACAACACCACATTAGTCCATATAAATTTGTCCGCTTAGGTTTAAGTGGGGGGGTGCCCTCCACTTCATTCAGCTGTTGATTAAATATACCTTCAATTCGGGTCCTCTAGCACAGCGCCTAGTCTCCCGTGAGAACAGACCCTCTGCTGGGACGCCGAGGGGAGGAGGGCAAGGGAAGTGACTGGACTGCTGTGCGCCATCTGGAGGGGAGAGCTGGAGCCCTGCAGGCTGCCTGTGTTCATGAAGCCGAGTTGATATGTACAAAATGGAGTCCGAGTGTGGCACAAAAATGGGGTTTAGTATCGTCCTTCAGGTATAGTATCACAGCCATAAGGGTCAACCCGCAGCCATCCCGCATCCCTGGCCACAGGCGTCTGGGTGGCTGCTAGACGAATCACAGTCTGCAAGTTTATAGGAATGGATGGGAGGGGGGCCGTGAAGACCTTTCCTCCCATACAACAAGTTTCACAAATACTTGCAGCATACTAAATGTACTTTTTTTTAAAAAAATGTATTCCGTCGTTTAGGCAATAATTCAAATCATTGCACTCTTTAATGTGCTTTTGTTTGATTCCGACAATTCTCTGTGTATTTGAAAGGATGGGGAATGTGAGCCTTTGAGGGTCTTGATGAAAGTAGAAAAGAAATATGTGAAGAAATGGATTTCAAAGCAGTAGTGCTTTTCCAGTCAGCAGGTAAGCAATGTATTTTGTTTTCTCCATCTATTTTTAAGTTTGTGGGAGGAGGGTACATCTGATGTACCTGCGCAGAGGCATCCCCTATATTCACACATACAGATGAGTGCTTCACAATGCCCACTACTCTTTTACAGCATCTTTCCTCTAAATTATAGATGGTCTATAGGATTTCTCTTATGTTATTGGGCATTTGCAGAGCTCCTTTTACCATTGGTATGATCTCCAAGCGCTAAGGGGTGAATGCCCTCTGGGACCGTAGTCCGTGTCGGAGTATGCGTGCAGCTAGACTGAATTGTGGGTAGCTGCATGGTGAGGGAGGGAAAGTGCCAAGGAGCGCAAGAATAAGCAAAAATTAAACTAAGGGGATGGATAGGATCGCGCTTACCCCACTGTACAACTTGAGCAAAAAGTCTGGTGTATTGATAGTCACATTTTTGAGTTTTAACTTGCCTTTTTCATACCTGCAGCCAAAAAACAGTCTATTAAGACAAAGAAAACATTTGGTGAAATCGTTCAAACCTATTGTGATGCAGAGGGGCTAATTCAGGCTTTAAAAAGAAAGGCAGTGGGGAAAAAGTAGCTACTGGTGAAATCTGGGAAGTGCATGATCTACAAGAAGATGCAGTGAAAAAAACAAAAGAAAACAAAGAGAAATATATTGTAAAAGTTGATCGGTGGAAACCGACTATTCCCAAATGTAGTAATGGCTGGTCACAGAAGATTGGGAAACCTAAGTCTTTTGGCAGGGATGGCTAGTGTTCTTCATTCCTCCCTCAGAATCGGACTCTGTTACTTCACCTGGACAAAAGAAAGACACAGCAGTAAATCGTCAGATGTCTCAGTGTAATGTTGCAGTTCCCAAAGATGAAGCTGCGCATCAACTACACAATATTGGACTATCAAGTAACAGTCAATAGTTTGCTACAAAGGTGTTGTTGGACAGATCTAATTTGACAAGCTCAACTCTTCACCACATCTTCTCAACAGTGTTTCCTTGTTACAGTATGACGGGCATGCCTGTTTAGACAGTGAAGTGACACCTACACGTGTTCATTTTCCCTTTCCCTAATCAACAAAGTAATTGTAGCTCACATGCTGCTGTGTGAAATGGAAGATGCAAGTGCTCTTGTCTGTAGAACTATATAGTTGATCTGGTGAATTTGTAGGATAGTGCCAACTTGTAAATGGTACATGTATGGTACATGTTTTGTGCTACTGGTTATTGTCTATGATTTCTGGTGTTGTCAGCAAGTGTTTCTTGGGTGTGGTGAACTGTTGACCTAATTGTTAGCTGCTCATAGTGATATTGGGTGAAGTGACTGTCGGCAGTCTGTCATGCAGGTAGACCTGGATTCTGTTAAGGTCACTATAAGTGTGTATTTTAGTGCAGTGGTTTGTAATTGTGGGAGTTTATTGGGTGTGATGCCATGTTAGCTAGAGGTGAGAACTGAAATTATGGAGTTTACAAATTGTTTTGTGACATTGTGGGGTGGATTTGTAGTTTTGTACACTAAATCGACAAACTTGGTTAACAACATTTGAGTGCTCTAGCATGGAAGGCAGGAATTGTATGATCGGACCGAAAACAAAAGGTCCGACCGTACAAAAAGTCAGAAAAATGCTACCACCAAAGGTTCGAACACCAAAAGCTCGAACCTTTGGTGGGTGCATTGTAGGTAAGTATAAAAGAAAGACTGCGGGGGTATCCCCCGCAACACCCTGCTCACTTTACTTTACAGTTTAGTGAGCGGGGTTTGTGGGGGAAACCCCTGCAGCTCCGGAAAAAAAAGAAAAGGTCCCTGCAGCGCCTGTTCCCGATCACGGAAGTGAAAGGGAACTGGCGCTGCAGGGTCAAAGCGCAACGCAATGACAGGTAAGTGGGGTGTAGGTATGTTGGGAGTGTGGGGGGTGTGCTGTGGGTGGGGGTGTGGGTATGTAGGGGTTTTGAATGTGTGTTCGCATGGGAAATGTACGAACCTTTTGTGGTTCGTACATTTCACATGCAAACATTTTGGCCGCAGCAAAATCACCCGCGGTTGGATCACGTAGATCCTAGAAGGCAAAGATGGAAAGTGATGGCTGCAAATTCCCTTGAGGTTTTCCAGTACTCTATCATCTATCGTTGAACTCATCCTAGAGTAGTAATACCATCTGTCTTACATACAAGGGAGACATCCTGTGGGTAATCAAAACCCTTTTCCTAAACCTTGTGGAAGCATCATGACATAAATCCTCCTGAAGTTTGCAATAATCATTCACAATTCCAAACCCATCCTAAAGTCATGGAACCATCCTGTAGTAATCCCTCACCCATCCTGAAGTTGTCATGGGGTCTTGCACCCACCCTGAAGTTGTCATGGTCTCCCCCCGCCCATCCTGAAGTTGTCATGGGGGTCATCCTGGAGTAATCCCCACCCTCCCTGAATTTGTCATGGCGGTCATCCTGAAGTAATCTCCCACCCATCCTGAAGTTGCCATGGGGGTCATCCTGAAGTAATCTCCCAACCATCCTGAAGTTGCCATGGGGGTCTTCCTGAAGTAATCTCCCATCCATCCTGAAGTTGCCATGGGGGTCATCCTGGAGTAATCCCCACCCATCCTGAAGTTGTCATGGGGGTCATCCCGGAGTAATTCCCACCCTGTCTGAAGTTGTCATGAGGGTCATCCTGGAGTAATACATGATCATTACTGGAATCAGAACTCATCCTGGAGTAGTTTCTGTGATAACTAGAGTCATCTCATTTAAATATTTCAGCCTATACACCTACTTCAGGGTGATCTCCCTGAACTACCCACAGATGACTCTAGGATGGAGTCACCAGATGACTCAGAATGATCTTCCTTTTTGACTTGGCAGACTGCAGCATGCTGCTCAACAGAGGCCCCTCGTCCAGCAGGGGCCATGCTAGCCGCTCAACCCCACATCCGACCTGCCAGCCCTGCTGCTAACCTACCTTGGGGACAGTGTAGAAAGGTGCCTCTCTAAGATCAGCAGAGAGAGGATTGAATGGTAAGTAGCACAGCCATCCATCAGAGTCCCTGCCTTCAGGCAGGAATTTTAAAAATGCATGCTGGGTGTTAGGGGAGTCTTCTACCCCCAGGAGTAGGGGAGGGGCAAGGGAAAGAAAAAGGGACTGGACGAGGAAGAGGGATGTGGAGGGAAAGCTCAATAAACAACAGTTAGGAGGTTAACGCATTGTGCTGTTAAAAGGCGAGGGGACATTGCAGAACAGTTGAATGTGAATTTAAATTAATATAAAACACATTTACACAATGCATGCATAAGGAACCAAGCAAAACTGCAAGTTTCAGAATGCCTAGATTACTTACCAGTAATCTATATTACTCCTACTCTTACTCGTCCTAGAACTTACATTTGAGGTGCCTTGCCTCTCCCCAGGAACCCGTCTCCTATTTGTATAATGTTAACTTGCTTTGCTTCTCCTGCTCCCTTCAGGGCATATAGTGTCCTGGTGCGGATGTCAGCTTTGTTAATCACAACTGCCCTGGCAGGTCCATTCCGTTCAAGCACAGTTGGCAGGGAGAGGTAGGGCACAAGTACTGGGACAAGGAACAGTAGGATTAGGAGCAATGAAGATTACCAGTGAACCACCCAGGAATACTCTCCATGTATCTCTTCCTTGTCCTAGTACTCGCATATGAGGTATACGAACGCTAGGAAACAAATAGGCCTTGAACATGAAACCACCAGCAACACAGGGATGTGCACGCAAACCATCACTGTGTTTATTCAAGAGCAGGATAGAAACGTCGACATGATCATGTCCAAAATCAAAATAGGGCTGCACTCAATACACCTGTACCAAATGCTCCTGCTTTCTGTCTGTGCAGGTTAAGGCGCTCGTGCCTATTGAAAATGTTTGGGTCAGCCCAAGTGGCTGCTCTATAGATGTACCTTGATGGAGACCCCCTGATCTTTGCCCAAGAAGCTTCCATGCCCCTGGTAGATCTCCCCTGAGCTCCCGAAAAGGGGGGGGAAACAAGGACACGTAGGCAAGGGAAATGGCATCCCTTATCCAGCAACTAATGGTAGATACCACTGCCTTTCTCCCTGGGGAAGGGCCTGCCAAAAGCAATGAAGAAGTTATTGGAGGACCCAATGGCCCTACATATCTCAAAGGAGGTGAGCACTGCTCTTCAGAGATCCATGGTGCCCCAGAGCTACCTTTATGAAAAAAAGAGGGGTGGAACCTGAGAAACAGGGCTTCTGGGGGTCACCACCAAGCAGGGGTCTTCACAGGAGAGGACCCTAGCCGTCTAGCTGAGGTGATCACCACCAGGAATACTGTTTTGAATCCCAGGAGCCTTAAAGGGACCTCCCTCCAGAGGCTCGAAGGCAAGAGACTGCATTGCCTTGAGGATAAGGGGAATATCCCATGATGGGAACCTTGACAAAGAGATGGGTCTGGAGATGGAAAACCCCACCAATTTCTGAAGGCCAGTAGCATCAGTATCCAAGAATATAAAGGCACTGATGGCTGCCCACTTTACCCTGAGGGTAGATACAGATAAGCCCAGGTTAAGCCCCTCCTGGAGGATTTGGAGAATACAAGGGCCAGGCCCCCATAGAAGCAGAACCACCCTTCGGTCTACACCACAAGTCAAAGTTCCTCTAATGCCTTTCACAGGCTTTCAGGGTGGAGACTCTTATTCAGTATAGAGCATGCTACTTCAGCAGATAGTCCTCCTAGAAACTACCTTTCCCCTTCAACCACCAGGCCCCTCAAACCATTCTTGGGGCTGACGTCCTCCCAGGGAAGGGCGGCAGGCCAGGCATAGAAGGAAGGCGAAACTTGGGTGCTAAAGTCAGATCCAGAAGAGAGAACCAGCTCCTGCTGGGCCACAGGGGGACCACCAGGATGACCTCCGCTCTCAAGTCCATGATCTTGAGTTAGACCTTTGGAATCAACAGCAGGGGGTGAGGGGAATGTATAAAGGAGCCCTTCTGGCAAGGTTATGGACATTGCATCCACCCCCATGCTTCCCAGGAGAGAAACCTGGAGTATAATCTGGAGGTTTTGGTATTCAATGTGGAGGTGACAAGGTCTAGAACATGGGACCCCAGAGCCATGCACACACTGAGAAACACCTCTGTATTCAGTCCCCAGTTGGCTGAGAGAAAGACTCTACTCAGTCTGTCTGCCTCTGTGTTGTCCTATATGCAGGTATCTCGTAAAAAATCGAATGCCAAACCAACAAGGCTGAAAACACCTAATTTGTTTTTTACTTTTACAGGATTTTTGCACTTTTTTTCAAAATGAATAGATGGAGGGTTGGATTAGGGAATTCATTAAGGTGGGCGATGGGCCCTGCGGGGCGTGGGTGGGTCTCCCCCGCATTTATAAACAAATGAAAGTGCTAACAACCATTTACGGAAAACGAAATCTGCGTTTTCAGCCTCTGTTTTCTTTTCTCGTTATAACGTAGATCCTGATGTCCACTGTTGACAGGGCTTGGAGTTTCTCTTCCGCCCGAATCCCTAGTTCCCATGCCTTTTTTTCCCACGGACACTCCCCTTGTTTGTTCACATATGCCACAGTGGCGGTGTTGTCCAACATCTGGAGAACTGATTTCCCACTGAGTATTGGTGCAATTGGCTGCAGTGCCCTGGGTGCTGCTGCAAGTTCCCTCTAGTTGGAGGAGTGGGCTGCCTCTGTATCTGACCAAAGTTCCTGGTGGGTTTAATCCTGTACCACCGCCCCCCAGCCTGTCTTGCTGGCATCAGTGGTAATAATGGTCAGTAGTGATTAATGCAAGGGAAATCCCTTCACCAGGTTGGGCATCTCCAACCACCACTGTAGTGCCTAGTACAGAGACAGTCCAACCGGGACCATGGCGAAGTCCATGGAATCCTTCCTCCAGAATCTGTGGAGATAAAGCAGGGTACCAGAGGTGTAGCAGAGCCCATGCAACAAGAAAGATGCAGGACGCCTTGTGCCTATGAACCTGTAGGAAGTCCCATGCGGTGGCCTGAGGATGAGACTGTAGTCGATGCAGTGTCGACAGAAGATTAAGCGCCCTGACCATTGGAGCCAGTACTCTCCCTCATGCCGTCCAGAACTTTGCTCCAATCATTTGCAGTTGGAGTTGAGATTTGGATTTTTTGGGAAGCCCCAGATTCTTGCTGTAGCTGCACATAATCTCCATGTGCTGAACCAGAAGCTCCCCGGTGTGTGCTTGCTGTCAACAGTCGCAGAGGTGAGGGAATATGTGAATCACTCAGAGATGTAGTGCGGTCACAACTGGAACCATGACCTTGGCAAAGATGCAAGGTGCAGGTTTCAACTCAAAGGGTAGTGCTCTGAATTGATAATGGTCGATGCCTATCGCAAACTTCAAGAACTGTTGGATGGATTTCCAGAACAGGGAAATAGGCATCCTGTAGGTCCAACGAGGCCAGGAATTCCCCTTCCTGCAACAGAGGGATAACCATCTGCAGGCACTTTATCTTGGAATGCTGTATCGCCACACTGGGGTTCAGGACTTTCAGGTCTATGAGTGTGTTTGCCCAATGGATTTGGCACCAGGAATTAAATGGATTATACGTCATGGTCCCTCTCCCAGATGGGGACTCTCCTGATGGCTTGCTTTGCCAGCAGCTCCTGGATTAACTTGTATCACTATTAGTTGCGCCCAGCCCTTGAATAAAGGGGTACAGATGGTTCCTGTTGGCTGAGGGGAACTTTATTTTGTACCCCCAAAAGACTAGTCTGTTGACCCAGGTGTCTCCAGAAAGCTGGATACACTGGGTCCCAAAGAATCCGAGGCAACCTCCCACCGGCTTGGTGTCGGACCTCGACTGTTTTGTAGGAGAGGGGCATGGGACTGCTGCTTCGAGACCATGGAGGGGGCTGACAGTATATCTGCCCCGCACCTCAGGGATTCGTGGTCTGCTTGGGATCGTGGGAGGTCGTTTGGTCTCGGGTCAGATTTTCCCCAGAGCTTCCCTGCATGTTTTTCAGCCTTGAAGACCTGATGTCCCTGGTCTTCCATGGTATCGTCAAAAAGCATTTGTCTCTCAAATGGGACTTAGATCCAGAATAAGTATTTTCCCCCGACGGCTTCACTATATTTTTCTGGTGGGAATCCGTTCTCTAGTCCTTGATGTTTAGGTGCCTCCTTCCAGCCAGCGTGGTACCCATGGATATTGCTAAAGCCTTGTCCCCATCATAGGCAAGGTCCGACATGAACTCCACCTGGGTTTTGAAGATCTGAAAAAAATCAAGAAGGGCCCAGCGCCATCCTATACAGCTTTTGTTGCTGCTTTCAACCCTCCTAGCATAGCCTATGCCGTATGTGAAGAATTTGTGCAGCATTCAGAACTAGAGGGGACCCCACATAGTCTTTCTTAGTGCCCCACCCACCTTTCTCTCCGCCGGATCCCTGATCGCTTCATCTGGAGCCACAAAAGATCTCTCCACCATGCTGGGGAGGATGTCATCAACCTGAATCATCTGGGCCATTGACTCCTCATAGGTTCATAGGTTATAGTTTATCCGGGAACAGATGTCTTGTTTGGCTGTGTACTCTCAGAGGATTTCATCCTGCACCACCGTGAAGAGGGGAAGCCCTGTTCGTAGGGCATGTTTAAACTGGGGAGCTGTGGGGGGAGAATGGGTGCCCTGGTGACGAAGGTGAGGAGAGTGAATCATGCCAATGCCTGCCCTTTGATCCCTTTTGCCTTGAAGATCTTCCTCTGGAAGACTTTCACATCTCTTTCTTTTATGTGATTGGGCAAGCGAAAAAGCAGATTGCGAGGTACCATCACCAAGGATGACAAAATAGCAGAAAAAGAAACCAGGGGCAACCGACATCTTAACTGTCATCCCCCTGTGGTTTAAATGGCCTGGGTTGCTTGTAGGCAGGGCGGGGCCTCGCGAGGTTGCTTGGCAAATCCCTCCCACCTGTGCTCCAAGTCATGCCATATGCATGGGGCTATGGCAACCACTCATTGTAGGCCCCCTCTCCTTATGTCTGTATGGGGCCGCCCCCCTGGACGAGTGAATCCCACCAGACATCGGCTCCACAGTCCTGGTGTATCTCTTCAGCTCTGTAGCTGTTCACTCAAACAGCGCCCAACGACCGCTCAACCGACAAGCCCTCATTATGCAGGGCCTCCAGGAGCAAATGCCGGGGGCAGGGTGCCTGCTGCTCTGCTGAGGTTGCTCAGCCCCAGAAACATTGCCTCCCCCTGGCTCAGTTTAGGAAGGATAAGCGGTGTTGATCGGCTCCCTTCTGGAGGCAGTACATTTTTAAAACCAATTTGCCGTTGGTACCAGGGCACTATAAGGCCTGAATGGAGGAGGCGGGCCGGACAAGTAAAAAAGATAAAAAATTAAAGAAGGGTTCCTGGGGAAAAGGCAAGGTGCCTCATACATAGGTAATGCAAAGTTTGATTGGCTAAAACAGCGCTGGCCATTGGGGCGGCTCTTGCCGGGTCTGAGATCCGGCATCAGATGTCTGGCCGGATCTCGGGACCCGGCCCGGTGCCTGGCAGGGCACCTGAAAGACAAGTGTTGCGGTATGAAGGGTGGATCCGCACGCAGCAGATTCACGCCATGAGTGAGATGCTCTTTTGGCACTGACCCCCCACCCCATCCGCCCACTTGTCAATCACTTTGAACTGTTGATGCCTTGTTGTTTTGCTGCCCTTTTTCCCTAGTTAAGCAGCATTCCAGCCTCTTTACCTTTGCAGCAGGTGAGCATGTGCAAATGGATTTAGGTCACATGTCCTAAGCCCCACCCACCTTCTTAGCCCTGCCTCTTCCTTTCTGGTCCTAACTCTTAAATCAAAGGTATCTCCCACCAAGGCGTCCGAAGTGAAGGGCAGACGAAGAAAAGGGCAATTCCTGTTTGTACCTGTTTGGACCAGGAGGACCCAGGAACGGAACCCCTGCTCAGATAATGGGTAAGCATGCGCCAACATGTATTTCTACCACCGTCACCACAGGCCATCCCCACCATCACCAGGCGATTCCGTCAACGAATTCACCCCACCTCAACGACATCACCCCACCTCTAAGGTATGGACTCTGCAATACAGTAACCTCGCCCATATCAGCCCCAAGCCCATCAGCACCCTCTCACCATCCACAACAAGGAAGTTGATGATCACCAGCGTCTGCTCAGCTATCACCCATGCAGCAGACATCGCTGACCTCATCACTGCACATGACCGTAACGCCATCTTCATCACCGAGACCTGGCTAAAACCCACCTCCACCCACATCCTAGACACCCTTGTCCCAGGGGGCTACAGCATCCAACAGAGACTGGCCGAACAAGACCAGCAGAGGCCATGCAGTCATCCACAAGACCTTGTGGCCCTGCACCAGACTTGACGTCAACAACATTGGCTCCTTTAAGATCTCTCCTGCCACTTCCCTCTCTGCTTGCCGTGCCGGACACAGTCACCTTCCATCTCATCTACAAACTCAACCTCCAAGGCATCAAGGCCACCACACCCACACAAATGACCCAACACACGAGAAAGGTAACATCCTCGACCTAATCATCGTTGCACTGTCTTCCCTCCACTACAGCTCTCCTCTCCCACTTGACTGGTCTGACCACCATGCCATGCTTTTCAACATCCTACACACCACGCCAGTCAAGCACATCCAGCAGAAACCCATCAGACAAACCTTCAGATCCTTCAAGAACTTCCCAGTGGAAGCACTCACAGAAGACCTTGCCAAACTCCACCTTACATGGACCGAACACCCCCAACAAAACTACGATTATCTATTGGAAGCACTCAACGCCACCCTCTCAGCCTCAATCAACCGTCACGTGCCTCTGAACAACACACCTGCAAACCAAAACCATCAGCACCCTGGTACACACAAGAACTCAACTTCTGCAACCATCTACAGGCCACCTGGTTCTACCACCCTGTTCCTCTCTGAATGGGATGATTTCTTCTGCTCTCTCCTCACTACCACCACTAAACTCCTTCTCATGGGCGATTTTAAAATCCACCTTGACTCCTCCACTCTCTTCCATGACCTCTGCACCTCACCCTCCCTCTCCATTCTCCCTTCATGTCCGACCCACTTGCCTGTACATACTCTTGATGCCTTCATCCATGCCTATCTTTCACTCTCTTCCCCACTGACCACCCCACTCTCCTGGTCAGACCACTCTCTCCTCTCACCTGGGTCCTCTCTGACCACGCCTCCCCCAGCAATGCCAACTTCGTTCACGAACATCCGTCCGATGAAACGAATGCCAGTTACTCCCTTTGCGTCTACCTTCATCCCCCCTCTCTCCCCACTACAGACTCTACCTCTTTCTCCGCTCTCAGCAACCTCCATCTTGCAATTACCAATACTCTTGACATTCTAGCCCGAGTCACGAGGATCCGCCTGAGAAATGCCTCTAAGTGTAACAGCTGGTACGACTCCGAACTTGCAGCTCTGAACAACAAGTGCAGAGCAGCAGAACGCAGGTGGCAGACTTCAGGCTCACCCTCTGACAAACTGGCCTGTCACCTGCTCCAAAGGCAATACAGACTCTCCATCCACACCAAGAAAGGGCCGACACTCAGGTCTGCGTCTCTAGTGCATCCAACAACACAGCTGAACTCTTTAAAATGTGCAGGGAACTAGCCAACCCCTCCATAGTCTCCTTCTTACCGCTTACTTCCCAGGTCCTCTGTAACGCACTGGCCACACATTTCACTGCAAAAACGCAGGATATCCTGAGCACCCTTGCGTCCCCCTCCCCGTCACCCACGCTCTTGCCTCCTGTGGTGTCCCATCCTCCCTCTGCCTTTCTCTCCTATCACACCTTATAAGTCCCCAGAGTTGTCTGCTCCATGAAGGTCTCCAAACAGGTTTCCCCCTGCTCCTCCAGAACCATTAAGGACAATATTGGCTCCCTTGCCGCGGCACTCGCTGATTTCTGCAAGCACTCTTTTGCTACTCAATCTTTCACCTCCTCCCTCAAGCACTCCCGTGTGCAACCCCTACTGAAACAAAACCTCTGCAGATCCGTCATGTCCAGCTAACTACCACCCCATATCAGCACCCCCTTTGTTGGGAACCTCCAGGAGAAGCTGGTCTTCCCCCAACTGACCCATCAGACTGAACTTGGTTGCCTCTACGACCATCAATCTAGATTCCGAGCATCCAGAGGCACAGAAACTGCTCTCCTGAACACCCATGAGGAACTGCTTGCATCTCTTGATTCTAACTCTCCCACTGTTCTCATTCTACTTGATCTCTCCTCTGCATTTGATACGTTCAACCACTCCATCCTCATAAAATGCTCCACGATACCCTAGGTATCTCGGAGTGGGCACTGGACTGGCTGACCTCCTTCCTCAATGACAGACCATCCCAGGTTATTCTGGGCTCTTTCTCCTCCTCAACCTCTATCTCCACCTGCAGTGTCCCCCACGGCTCCAACCTTTCTCCCTGGCTCTTTAACACCCATCTTGCTCCGCTTGCACACCTCATTTCCACCTTCTCCCCTAAATTCCATTGCTATACAGATGATGCGCAACTCTTCTTCAAACTTCCCTCTGATCCTTTTCTTACTTCCTCCATTATTCCTGACTGCCTATCTGCCATCCAGTCCTGGTGTACTTCCAATGATCTCTGCCTTAACACCAGCAAGACTGAGCTCCTTCCTATTGGGACTCATGTCCCCTCTTTCTGTCCCTCCCTGTTCTCCATTATCTGAAGCCAGAAACATTGGAGTCATCTTTGACTCCTCTCTTTCCTTCATCCCACACATTCAGGACCTTGCCAAGAAGTCCCACTTTCATCTCTTTCATTTGAGGACAAAGGAATTCTTCCTTTCCTCACTTTCCCCTGGAGGCTAAATGTCTATAGAGCTCTGGTTCTCTCTAGGCTAGACTACTGGAATAGCCTTTTCCTTAATCTACCCTCTTCTTCTCTACGACCCCTCCAGCTAATCCAGAATAGGGCCTTGAGACTTATCCTTGGCCTCAAGCCCAGGGACTGCACTCCAGCCCTGAAAACTTTCCACTGACTCCCGATTGCAGCCAGGATCAAATTCAAATTCCTCTGCATCATCCACAAGACTGCCTGGGGCCAGGGACCACGCTACCTACAACTTGCTCCCACTAAATTCTCTCCCTCCAGATCTTTACGTTCCTCCAGCACCAACTCTCTGTGTGTTAAGTGTTTCACTAAACGAGCGAGCTGGTGGCTGATCTCTTTCCTCAGCAGGCTCCCTCTTATGGAATATCCCCCCCTTCCTCTTTGTCTTGAGCCGTATCTCCTCAAACTCTGCAAGCTCCTCAAGACTTTCCTTTTCACTTCATCCTTCCCTTCCTCCCTCCTCTGTTAAATCCCACAGTTCCTGAGTTTGGTGACCAGGGCCCTTCGATGTCCTTCCGGGTCCTGGCCTCCCACATCCAATTGCCTACAGCCTCCACCCCTCCCAGCACTTTGCCTTGGCACCCACTGGCCTTTGTCACCACAGGCCTGCCTGACCACTCCACCTAGGCACTTACAGGTGCTCACTCTCTAGCACTTCGCTTCCTTTTGATACACTTAGCACTTACCCCCCCCCACTCCCTCATCCCTTCTCTCTCTCTCTCTCTCTCTCTCTCTCTCTCTCTGCACTTGCATGTTCTGAATGCTCACAAGGCCTAGTAGGTCTGCCTCTATCTTTCATTGTTGTATTTGTTCTCCATTCCCATGTCCCCTCCCTGTTGCCCTGTGGGCGCTTTGAAACACAATTTACTTGATGTATAAGCGCCTTCCAAATGCACAATAAATATATATAAATAACCCTCAACAAAAGAGTCATAAGGTAACAAGGAAAATCGTGGTGCAGATCCAGGAGCGCCTCCGACCTTGCACTCCTCAAGGAACTCCGAGCATCCTGCTGACAAGTAATCAACACAGCCAAGACCTCCTACCATCAGAACACAATAGCAGAAGCCGACAACAAAAGCAGAGCCCGCTTCAAAGCGGTCAAGCACTGCATCAACCCGCTACCTGCCCCTGCCATACCACACTCCATTGAAAAATTCACTGCCATCAACACCACCTTCATCAACAAAATCAGATTTGCCAGCACATAAACACAAGCTCTTCATCCACAGACCCACCTCACATCGCTCCTCACGAAATCTCTGCACCCTGGACAACAATCAAGACACTCGACAGAGGACCTGGTCGAAACCCTGCCTACCCTCAAAGCCACATCGTATACAGACAACATCCTCCCAGCATCCATCCTCAAGACCCTCCCAGCAGAAGCTCTCCTTCCCTACCTGGAGATCATCAACAGCTCCCTAATTCAAGGCACCTTCCGAGAGACCATAAAAATAGGAAAAATCCTAGATCTACTAAAGGAACACCCTCTGGATCCCAACAACCTAAGTAACTATTGCCCCATCACCCATCTTCCCTTCCTAGGTAAGATCACTGAGAAGGCGTTAGCCGCACAACTGCAGCAACACATTGGCATCAGCAATCTCCTCCAAACTTACCAATCTGGGCTTAGACCCAGATGCAGCACAGAGACAACCATACAGGTAGTCAACATCGCCCTCAACATCCTTGACGATTGCCACCCCTGCCTCCTGGTTCTGCTCGACCTCTTGGCTGCTTTTGACACAGTAGACCACGAAGCGCTTACAGACACCCTACATCGGTGCAAGGGGATCAGCAACCTTGTCCTATGCTAGTTCAAGTCCTACCTCACCAACCGCCAGCACTTTGTTCTGATGGATTCCTCTAGATTGCCAATGCTCCCTGCCACCTGTGGAGTCCTGCAGGGTTCCAACCTCTCTCCAGTGATCTTCAATCTATAAATGGAGCTGCTGGGAGACCTCGTAGCCACACACAACATCCACCAATACGCTGATGACACACAGCTGTACCTTGACTCCATCAAGGAAATCCATAGGCTTAAAACCTGCCTCTTGCTGATCCAGACTTGGATGTCCAGTGCATCTGCATCTCTAAGAGCGAATTCCTCCTCCTCACCAACAAAACCGTACACCCAGACATACAGACTTGGCTATCAACAATGAACTCTTAGGGCTTCACACCTGAGCTCACCTCCTTTGCCATGTCCCGCGGGTCCCACATTAACAAACACCTCGCCTTCAAGACACACATAGCTAAGAAAACTCAGACAGCTTGGTATCAGCTCTCCTACGGAACGTCAAGCCCTTCTCCCTCCGGACAGCTTTAGATCCACCGTTCAAGCACTCATCCTATCCCACCTGGATGGGGGCAATGCACTCCTCGAAAGCCTCCCGTCATCCTCCCTTGTGCCCCACAGAAGTGTCCTACATGCGGCTACATGCCTAATCAAGGGTCTATGCAGATACGACCACATCACTGAGGCCTTCATCGACCTTCACTGGCTCCCAGTGCACGCACAAATGACCTTCAAGTCTTGCTGCAACATCTATAAGGCAGTCGCCCTCAAATCGCCCAGCTATATCCCAAAGCAACTCAGCATCTCCAGCGAACAGCGCACCAAGAAGCCAGGACTCATGCAGACTTGAAATCTGCTGCTGCAAAAAGGAAAGGACTAGTAAACAAGCCTACTCTGCCTACTGGAACCTCCTCCCCATCATCATCAGACTCGCCCCCACTCTCCGTCAATTCAGAAAAGAACTCAAGGTCCACCTCTTCAAAGAATCTCTCCTCAACACCTAGGGCATCACTTTGCCCCTCACACCACCTGAATAGCTAGACACCACCCGCCCCTTTCCTTCCCGCCTCCCGGTACAGCTGTACCCCTCTTCTGTGCCCCTCTGTATCCTACACCCCACTGTATATCTGTTCTGTTGTTAACTCTGAAAAGTGCTCCGCTATGCATCTGTACTGTTGTACACCTCTGTAAAGCACTCTGTTATGGATCTGCATTGTTGTATACCTCTGTAAAGCACTCTGTTGCTTCTCAAAGCTAGGTCCACGCTCAATAAATACCATAATCATAAAAGAGAGTGAATAAGAATCATTATTGGAATGCTCATACGAGAGAGAGGGGGGTGGCCTGGAGCCGAGCAATGCAGACTTGAGGCTCAGAGCTCCAGGCCGACCGATCTAAAACCTGTGAAAGTCCTACGTTAAACTGATTTTGCTATGACATTTTCTGCTGGTCGATGGACCTGCAATGGTGCGGTAATCAAGAGGCAGAGAGGAGCACCAGAATTATTCTGCATAGAGGGCTGCGGAAGGCCACAGGGTGCCATTTTGGAAACGCAGCTGACGGTCCTTCCCCTCAATCCTTGGGGCTGGCCATTCAGCTTTGCTCCTGATCATCAGGGAGCTGTGGTGGCGAGGCTGGGAGACCCAGCCCAGAGAGGCTTCCAGAGGCTGGGCGGAGGAGGTGGTAGAGCTGAGATAAGCCTGGGGGAAGGGTCCTTCCAGAGGGCACTGGAAGCTGGATAGAGATGAGGCGAGATGGCGTAGGGAGGTGCCCGGCACATTATACTTGTTTGAAGGTGTCTGGAGCTGCGAGCTACAGGGCGGAAAGATCCTGATAACCCCAGACTCCAAGGTGCACTCCGGTCCAAGGACTGGACTGAGTAGAGTGAAGGAAGGGGCATTGGTGACAGAGAAGCAGCCTCGAATGCTGGAGAAATGTGGAGGTGAGCGAGGGGTCCCTCTCCGGATAATGGCGGCTGATAGTGGAGAGTGAGAGAAGAGGAGAGGCCAGAAAAGAATGTTGAAGGCCTCAATGGTATGCCTGGAAGATCTGGCAGGGCAATGCCTTGAACAGGAGGAGTCGGTCAATGCCAGCTTATAATTGCATAGTATTGGGAAGCAATAACTACACAACCTCTTGTGGACACGATCAGAGGGGCATGAGGCCAGAGACTGGCCACCAGAAGATGGAGCAATGTGTGGGTGATAGACTTAAACAAGAGAAGTACGGGCTATGGAGAAGACGGAGGCTACGGATCCAGTGGTGAAGGTGAGCAGAGTCACGCTGGAAAGTTTGTTTTTGGCAATTCAGGACTCCAGGGGGTCTCAGGAGGGGAAAATCCATGAAGTAAGGGTAGACGTCTTGCTAGTGTGCACTGACCTGAAGAAGGTTAATGCGAGAGTGATGGCAGTAGAGCAGAGCATCAGCAACGTGGAAGACATGGTGAACCTGCTGAAGAATCATGTGAAGGGTCTGATGGAAGCAGCAAGAGTCCTAGAAGAGAGAGCAGAAGACGTTGAGGGATGCTCCTGAGGTAACATCACACTGGTGGGAGTCCCGGAAGGGGATTAGAGTCAATGTATGAAGCTGTTCATAGAAAAACTGATGTTGGACATTTTTCACCTGAAAGGATTATCTAAGCTGTTCACTGGGGAAAGGGCACAACGGTCCCAGGACAGGCACCACCAGTGGATGCTCCACCCAGAGTGATAGTGGCTAAGCTATTGAACTTTAGAGATCGGGATGCCATTTTGCAGGAAGCAAGAAGGACTGGTCTCTTCCAATTAGGAAATGCAGCAGTTCGCATCTTCATGATTTTACCCAGGAAGTTCAAAAGCATTGGCGTTCATTTGATGGAGTCAAAAGAAAGCTACTGTAGGAGAATTTAAAGTACATGATGTTTTTCCTGGCAAAGTTAAAAGTGCTCGCAGATGGAAAGTCACACTTTTTCTTCTTGGCACTGGATGTACGGAACTGGTTGGAAAGGAGGAGTGGAGGACCTTCGCGGCGAGAGCAAGAGCCCACTAAGGATGGATCAGCAGGGGGAGACTTAGCTGGCCTCTTTGTTTTTCTCCTTTAGCTTGAAAGAGGGACTGGGGATCATTCCTGGGAAGAGAGGAGGAGAGGTTGAATTGGTTGGCCTGGGGGTGGGGCATGGAACCCCGTCAGTGATCCACTTGCCCAAAGGGGATTGCCACGAGTGGAGGTGAAAGGGGATTGATGGAGTTGTGGAGGTCATGGGGAGCCACGTGCGTGGGGAACTCGCCATATAGCTGGAGGAGGAAGGTATATTGGTTAGCAACCATGGAGGGAGGAGTGGTTGGGGGAGGAGGATGGAGAAGCGGAGGAGGGAGGGGAGTGGAAGGCGAGAAATTGGAACGTGTAATGGGTGCAGTTGGGGAGATTCAGGGGAAGGGGACTTTAGAGCACGTTCAGTTTTACAGGTATCACACAGTTACGTTGTTGGGAGTTCATATGGCAGCATATGGGTAAATATTTAACTATGAAGTGCAGGAGGAGCTGGAGAAATATGCTTTGGAAGGTAATTAGGCACTATGGGCAATGAGGGTGAGTTGAAAATAGGGACATAGTATTTCCAGGGGTTTAGGGAAGCAGGGGGAAGAGGCTGAACATGGGACAGTTTCTCAAACAGAACAGGTAACAACCGGCATTGTTACAGGAAACTCATCTTTTGGGTCTGGATCTGGAGGAAGTATGTCGGAAGTGGGGGGACGATCTTCGGAACTAGCAGAGTCTTGATTTGGATTGGTGAGGGAGGGATCCTACGAGTAGAGGAAACAATGGGTGACGTGGAAGGGGGGACCTGGCTGGCACAGGGAGCATTAGAGGGACGCAAGATATGTACAGTGAATTTGTACACACCGAACACTGGTAATGAGAAGTATTTTCAGTTAGTGTTGGCTCTGGTGGGCAAAGATAGGGATGGAATTCTCATTTGGGGAGGGGATTTTAATTGTTGGTTCGACCCATTTAAAGATCAAATGGGTAATGCTGGCCCCGTTAGGCAGAAATCATCCGGTTCCCTTCAGAGGGTGGTTTTGGATCTGGATTTGGTAGAGTTGTGGAGAGGGTTGCACGGAGAAGAGGTATTCTTTTTTTCTCACCAGTTCATGGAACCTATTCCGGATTGGGTTACATATTTGTGGGTAGAGAGTGGGGCCCATGGTTCTCGGGGACAGAGTATCTGGGATGGATACTGTCGGATCATGTTCCCCTGGTGACGAAGTTGAAGTGGGCGAAGAGGCAACTCGCAATTTCTCTATGCAGACTCTGTATGGAAATGCTGGAAGATGTGGTGACTAGGGAGTGATGCAAGGGGAAATTGCCATGTTCTTTGAAACCAATGAAGGCTCAGTTGCAGAGGTGGGGGTTATGTGGGAGGCCTTTAAGGTAACTATGAGAGGGACATGTACAGCTGAGTTGCTGGGGGCGCTGCATAAGTCGCTTACTGAATCCCTAATGCGAGCGGAACATAACATCAAAGAATTGGAGGCAGCAGATGGATTTCATCACGTTGGGTATTGGAAAGAGGTATGATTCAAGGGCACCCAGTGTTCCCTTATATTGTTATTAATGGCACTGGAACCATAGGCATTATATTTTAGGAGGCATATTTTGGAAACGGGGATCAGGGTGCACGGAATACTCCATTACATCTCCTTATATGCGGATGACGTGTTAGTTTATGTGAACAACCCTCTGGAGAATATCTAATTTATACTCAAGGTGCTGGGAAACATTAGGAAATTATCTGGATTTTTGGTGAATTATCTATTAGATCTATCTAGAGAAATCTATTATATTTCCATTGGTAGGGTTACGGGGAAGACTGAAGGACTAATTACTGTGCTGGGAGCTGCAGTGGGAATTTGAGACCTTTCACTACTTGGGCATACAGATATTTCATGAGATTCAGTAGACATTTTTATATAACACAGGAAGGGCGCTGTCGGGAATTGGGGATGCAGTAGACCTTTGGAAGAAACTGTCATTATCATTGATGGGGAGGATAGCTACGTGTAAAATGGTAATCCTCCTGAGATTGATATATTATTTCGGCAATATCCCATATAAGATTAAGAAGGTATTTTTCAAGATGCTAGATGCGAAGATCGGGGAGTTGCTAATGGGAAACGAGAAGGCGGAGGGTAGCTTTGGAGACACTTAGGTGCCCACTTTTGGATGGCGGCTTGGCCCTCCCGGATTTAGAGTTACGTTTCATGGTGGCTCAATTGGAAGCAGTGGTCTGGTGGGTAAGCGGATCAGGAGGGGATGTGGGTCGATTGCTTGCCAACCCTTCCAAGATGTTGATGGAGGATTGAGTTGTTGCGGGACCTGATGGAGCTCAGGGCATGGCAAGTATTTATAGGGTCCCAAGAGAGGTGTGGGGTAGATTTGCATGTCAGTCAGGTGTTTTGTACAGTCCTGATCTTCCCTTTGGGTTTGATGCAAGATTGAGGGAAGTGTGGAGGGATATGGACATAGCGACTTTACATGCTAGGGCTGCTGGACTGTAGGAGATTTGTACTCCGAGGGATGCCTATTTTCATTTTCCAACAATGGGGGCCTTTCTGACATATGCTCGGATAGTGAAGAGGAACCTGAATCCAACCCGACGTTACCGATGATGCTGACGTTCGCTCTTGTACAGGGGATTTCAGGAACAAGCACCATGGCGGGAGTTGGGAATTAAAGCTAAATGGGAAAAGGATGTGGGGCATGCTATTTCGGAGAAATTGTGGGCATGGATGTGGGAACAGGTAAAGAAGGTTTCAAGGAACGGACGGTTCAAATTGATCCAGCTCAGTTATTTACACCGGGTATATATGACCCCAATCAAGGCTGCATGCCATTAACCAACAGGTACCTCATAGATGTCCAAGATGCCGGGAGAGCTTGGCGGGGTTCTGGCACATGGTGTGGAAATGGCCAGTGATTTTGAAATATTGGGGGGAGGTTGTAGCCAAGATTAATTCCCTGTCACACAAAATTTATGAATGTACGCCAATGGTCTGCTTATGGGGGTTGGTGTGGGGAAAAAGAGGGAATAAAAGGAAAACAAAGATGGCACGGTTTCTCTTTAAATCTTGGCCAAAAGGCGGGTGGCTATTGCATGGAAGACCTCAAAGGGCCTGGGGATACAACAGTGAATTAGGGATAATCTGAGATGGGGGTTGGCAGAATCAATCCAGCGGCAGAAGCAGGTGAGGGGGAGGGGGATGGAGGGCCGACAAATGCTCAATTATCTGATGAAGTCTCCAGATGCAAAACCACCTTGAGAGGGACTATGCAGGAGGGAATCTTGGGGTGGGAGGATAGAACTAATAGGAAAAGCAGAAATAGGTAGGAACGGAATATGTAGAGCAGGAAGAGGGCAGACGGTAATGGGGGAGATAGGATGGGGTCTGACAACGGCATTGAATTTGTGGGTTGATATAGGGGGAAGCATATGTGGGTGGGATCGGGGGAGGTATTGGGAGAGGCGGTGCTGCTGAGTTGTTGATGTTGTTGATGATAACCTGCACTTGAATAATAAAATAGATTTTTTTTAAAGAGAGAGAGAGAAACCATAACGAGAGTGAATGAGAATTATTATTGGAAAACTCATACTCACCTCAATACAGAAGAACGTGTTGCACAGTCAGTACAAAGAGAAGTGGAAGAGCAATATTCTGGGAATGACCCAATCCGTAATAGTTCATATCCTGAAGGGCTAAGGGCCTCATTACAACCCTGGCGTTAAGGGTTTAACAGCGCCGTAAAAGGTTTTGGCGCCGTTAAACCCTTAACGCCTGATTACGAGGTCCCTTTGCGGGACCCGACCTTAATGGCTGGTTTCACCGGTCGTTAAAGTAGGGTGCCGCAAAGGGACCTTGGTGCTAAGTACGGTGGCGCAATTTGCGGCACCGTACTTAGCGCCTTCCCCATTCCCATTGAGCCCTATGGGGCAAAAATGGGAATGGGGAAGGGCCCATGGTGAATGGGGAATTACTGCCCCGCCAACCTTGGAATGGGGCGGTAATTCCGCCATTCACCATGGCGGACCCCGGCATGGACAATGGTGCTAATAGCACCATGGTTTAGCGCCGGGGTCGTAATGAGGCCCTAAGTGTACTAACAGAGCAGGTTATCAAAGGGAAATCCGAGCACAAGTTGGACCTTGTAGAAATATATCCAGAAAAAGAGCAAAGAGAAATGAAAGACTTTGAACTATTCAGGGAAATCAGAAATAGCCCAGAAGGAAATTATATTTGTTGGATAAACTCACCCGGGGAGGAGAGAAGATACCCTATTATAAAAGAAAACCAAGGAAGAGACAAAAGTGCAGAAAAATAATACATGAACTGATAAAAGTGATCACTAAAGACTATCTGAAGATCATCTATTGAGAAGTGGCTAAAAGATAAGTCAACAAACCTCACAAGAAGGGAGCTATTACCATTACTTTAAGTTGGTATAAATAGTGATAGGGTCAGATAGGTTAGAGTTGGGCAGTGGCCGGTTTCATTCATAGAAATTCACTGATGACTGACAAGCACCATAGCTAAACTAGTTTTGTTAGGTAGGGATGCATTGTAGAATAGGGAATGACAGGCATTATACCTTGTATTTAATAACCATATCAGTGAAATGTCTAATCAGAGTCCAAGTCCTTCTTCTGACTTACCATAAGGGACAGCACCACTCCTGAGCCAAAAACATGCGCGTGTGCACAAAATATGCAGTCTCCCACTCAAAAGTGGAAGACACAGCTTTTAAAGCCAGAGCACATACCTGCTCCAAGGACCTTAAATAATGGGAGGAAATCCTCACACACACAATTAGGCCACACAACTGAAGACCCCCAATCCCAGCCCAACTCAGGGGTGAGGACTTCAGGCTATTTAAACTCCAACCCAATAAAGAGTGGTGTGCATGTTTAGAGGAAGTCACAAGCAGAGTTTGGAGCATGTGGGTGATTCAAGATAGAAGTGGGAGAAAGAGGCTGGAGGGAGAGGGGAAGCAGGTGAGGAGCCTGGAGACAAGAGGAGGAGAAGGAACATCAGTAGGTGGCAGGAGGGGAACATCCAGAAATGAACCTCAAGAGGTGGCAGAAGGAATACATCCAGAGGTGAACCTTCAGAGGTGTCAGGAGGAGAAAGTCAGGAGGTGGAAGGAATAGATAGGGAGGTTGCAGGAGGTCAGCATCAGGCAGTGGCAGGAGAAGACTATTAGAAGGCGGAAGGATGTGAATATCATGTGGATCAGGAGGTGGTCGGATAGAAATAGTAGGAGGAGATCAGGAAGCTGGAGGAATCCACCACTAGTGAACTACGAGATAGAGCAGGAAGGAGTGAGAAGGCAAGGGGCAGGACAAGACCCTGATCAGAAGGGGTTGGACCTACTATGTGAGGAGAAACGAGCATGTGGCATGCCATCGAAGAGGTCCAGGACCAGAATAAGGCTTTCTTAAAACTCCCAAGAAGAAACTTAGATGTAATAACTGGGATAAATCCTGCAGAGTCATCACTGAACCCCAGCCTAAGGTATCTATCCATGTTGCCAGGCGAAGGCAGACACTACCTGATCCTTACTCTGGGGTGGTATCAGGAGGGAGGACCACGTGGCAGGAGATGGCTGACGGGGAAGTGGTGAATCCTTTGGCAGAGACACTGTATTTATCTTCTTGTGAGGATGAGTGTTCTGTGATCCCCAAATATCTGATGGCATGCTGTCATTGCACAAGTCCCTCTCATGAGGAAACCCAAGGAACATTCTGTGAAAGGTTACCTAGACAGAAAAATGTGTATGCCTTGGGAGTTCCTGAATTCGATATGACATCCTCTAACAGCCATGATTCTGTCTTGGGTAAATGTATTAGCCCTAATGTTAAATCACACATCACTCCTATAACATCTCCTAACTCTGATAACATCCAGTTCACCAAAGTAGAAATTAATAGATATAAAAAACACAAACCCATAATGGACTTCAGGATCCATAATGCATGTGGGACTGGGACGAGGAAGAAGGACCAGGAGTCAATGAGGATCAAAGATGCCATTGAAGAGAATATGCAGTCTAGATGTTTGAAGACAAGGCACCTAAGCTGGACATTTAAACTTGAAAATGGACCACAGCTGATTGTAAAAGGAAGAAGCAGGAAAGGAACAGCAGCCACAGAAGTTGTCAGGAACGACCTTGATGTATGGAACAGCAGGTGTGCAGAAAGGCAAGGAAGTGGACGTGACAACGGTGTCTACAAGGATGATGGGAGATCGGGAGAGCCGTGGTTGCTGGAAGTGGAACAGCAGAGGCTCCCAGAGAGAGAGAGACCCAGACAGCGAGAGACTCGAAGAGGTACCCGAGACGTCAAAGAGAAGAACCGCTGTGCCGTGCAGCACATGAGGAGGACGCCAAAGCTGCCAACAGTAACTGGTGAACCTCAGAAGAGAATCACGGCACTGGGGTGCTTTGTAGCATTTACGGCTGCTGCAATTAAACTACGGGGAGTCCAAAAGTAAATTAAAATAAGGAGGGGGGGCAAAGAGAGTTAAATAAGTGCCTAATTAACCCCCTTATTTGGCGAGATGTAAAAGGCAAAAATGATGCAATTTTCCATTTATGAGATATCAACTTGGGGAAACCTGTAACCCACATTGCCAATAGCCAAGAGGCTATCCGGAAGACGTAAAAGTGCAAAGAGGGTGCAATTCTCAATTTATGAGATGTCAACTTGGGGAACCCTGTAACCCACATTGCCAACAGCCAAAAGGCTTTCCAGAAGAAGTAGGAGTGCAAAGAGGGCGCAATTCTCCATTTATGAGGTGTCAACTTGGGGAAACCTGTAACCCACATTGCCACCAGTGCAGAGACTATAACAAAGAGATAAAAGGGCAACAAGGGCGCAATTCTCCTTTTCTGAGACACCAGTTTGGCTGAAGTCTGTAACCCATAATCCACTATCAGAAGACACCAACTGTAGTAGTAGACGTTTTCTTCCTGGCAGGAGAGTGAACCAAGAAAGGGACCACCAGTAGTTAGTCCTGGCAGACAAGCAGACCAGGAATTAAACTGTTGATTTGAAGAAATGTGGTTTTGGTAAAAAGGTGTTGTTGGAAGATATTGTCATTTATATCATTTTGACAAACTGTGACATCACCAAAAGTAGTTTTTGTGCTATCCTGACAAAAGCATTCCATTGGAAGAATGTTTGGTATGCTACTATTTGCTTTGAATCCTGAGAATTACATTGTTTGGCGAAAAAGCAACTGCTTGGTTTGTGAACTAGTGTTTTGTGGAAGAGACATTTGCCTTATCAGGAAGGATACTGTGGAGGACAACAATTGCCTTGGTTTGTGATGAAGTATTTGTGAAAGAGACATTTACTTGATCAAGTGGAAGGACGCAGTGGATTGAAAAGACCTTTTGTGTTCAGAACTTTCCCCAGGGTATTCCTGAATTGATCCAGGAGAAGGCAGCCCAACCCTGGTCACAAGGAGTACTTTCTAAAAACTATAAGTTGGAACTTTTGCATTTTTGTGCTGAACTGAAGACAGGCAAATATTCCTTGTACACTTTTGTTCTATGTATTAGTGTGACGGGCAGATGTTTTATGAGCACTAGGTCATCTTTCTTTAGTCTTAGTTTGCTAGCTAGGAACATTCTCCACAGGATAGGGAAAGATAGGCATTTATCTAAAAACACTTGTGTACAGGTGCGTTATAAATGACTCATATCATATCTCACCTCTTTTTATTTTAATAAATTGCAAACATTGAGAAAACTATACCTTTGAATCTGTCTCGCATTTCTAACCCCTCACATAACCCAATCCGCTCTCATCCACACAGAAGAGAAGCTCCTACTGTTTCTACAGGTTTCAGAAGACACAGCGAGATAATGGATCCTACAAAATGGATTGGAGGTAGTCATTTTTTAACATCCACAGAAGACAAGTTGGAGGATGTTGCTTTTTTGGGAAAAAGAAACAAAAACTGTGTCATTGAGGAACATGAATTTCTGAACTTTGGAAGGAGATGCATGAATTGCTGAACTGTGATCCAAATACAGTCAGCAGACTTTATGCTTGAGTTCTGAGCCGAGAAGGAGTGGTTGTTGTGTTTTCAAAAGAGAGTTGGTTAAGTGAAAAAGGGACATGAGACAATCTCAAGAGTAGGGTTGTAAGTTGGAGCTTTGCCCAAGTCTCACACTAATATTTATATTGCCTAGTAATTTATAAAACGCCAGAATAAAGGTTCTTAAAATCTGAGCTCCAGCTTGTTCTGGTATGTTAAGATCTGTCTTCCAAATGTGTGTTTGAATCGAAAGGGCTTGGGGCAATAGACGCTGCATGTTTGTGCACTCTTTCAAAAATCTGGCCCCTA